>NC_056743.1:1157827572-1158095072 GCF_019279795.1 Protopterus annectens
CCTATTAAGTACATGCCACATGCTCTATGTAATATATCCAAGAGTTCTAAGTTTGGTATCCATTCTCATATACCACTGTAGGTTTCCACTGCAGTCCACATTAAGAGATAATTTGTAGGCCCACTATGTGCTGCATGCAATCCACAGCCCATGTCATACTTTTCCTACCTCACTTTTTTTTGCAATGCGATCCTATCACATCATATCACAGACATGACCTATTATAGCCATATTATGTAAACTTACTCTATTGCTATGTTCAAGGACAAAGTACAAGGTCTCTTAAATAGAACCAATCCCCTTTACTGTTATTCCTCACAATGTTCAGGAACCTGCCCTCTGGTCTCTGTATAGAGCCATGATATCCTTTATCATATATCACTATGACAACAGCAGAAGAATTGTATATATCCTTCAGGGGTCAAGTACCCTGAGGATCCACGTCCTCAGTCTTGCTTCTGTCACAGCCACAGTGCATCTGGACTTTCTGTCTTTGCGTGTTATACAACCTCAGAGCCTATTTGAGATCTGTGTATGCCAGTACAACCCCATCACCAGTATTACACATGCAGGGGTGTTGTGGCCCAGGTCAGTAATATACATCTGTCTACCACTGAATGTACAGTGACATATTCCTTGACAGCTGTAATGCCTTTCCATGTGCCTTCATTGACTCTTCACCATCTATGATTGCTGCATCTATGCACATGCTCTACAAATAACATAATCATGGAGTCCCTTCCCTCAAATATGTCTAAAGGTAGCTCACTGAAGGGTACATGATGATGGAGAAGCCTTGGCGTACCTCCATTCTCCTTTTCCTAATAACTAGCAATGACCTGCTCTGTATGTCTCTTACTGCCCTACCCTTCAAACATACCACAATCTAGTTCATTACTAGTAATTACCCCACCCCCACAAAATTCACTAATTTTATTTACTCTTTACTGACTTAGTTCCATTAGCCTAATGTCCTCTTTTCAGGCAGACTTGAGGTAGCATTCATACTGACTAGAGGAATTTGGCCAGGGCATCATGGAAGTTCTCCTATTTGTTTATTTTGGTAAGTGCTGTGGGATCTTTTACATCCAACTGAGATATCACCAAATCAGGCAGATGGTGCCTTGGTTTATCATCCCATCCAAAGGATGTCACACTCAGGCATGGGGCATCTTCTTAGTCAGTAATGGAAAATTTAATCCAGGTACCTGGTGTGAGAATAGAACCCACAGCCTTCTGATCTTCCAGCACTGTATGTGTGCTGTCTATTGAGCCACTGATGCAGACACTTGTGTTGGCTCATGTGAAATGTTTTACTAAAGCCCACACAGAACACATCTACTGAAACACCGCTGACCAATTGATATGGCTGCAGCAAATGAGAGTGAAGGCAAGGAAGCAGGATTTATGCATTTTTAAGTATTTTATACTGTTGCCATGTTCTCTACATTACTGCAGTCAGATATAATCTGCAGCAGTAATCTGCCCATGGATTCATGGTCTATTGAACTGCTATATAGTTGCATGCAGTTTTATTGGTCTAGTATAACAAGGTTTAGCATTGTGTAGACCCATCTGGAACATTACGCTAAACGTAGCTTGCTCAATATGGTGGTCTTAATTCATCTAGATCTATTGCTGATATCAGCATGGAAGCCAAAGAAGCTACAGTTGTAGAGAAGGTCAAGAAGAACAGATTTTGATGGTTCAGTCACATGTGCAGGAAAGCAGAACACAATTTTGTAAAGTCGTTTTAGGCGTGGCAGGTAGGAGGCAAGAGGAGTGAAGGACATTCATTCCAGAGATAAGAAGACTACAGGGAAGAAAACCTGTAACTATCAGGCCTAACATTTGAAGAAGGTAGGAGAATGGCAGTGAATAAATAGAGGTGGCAACATCTGTAATGACACGCACGACCCATGTAAAATTGGGGAAAGGAGGGTGATGATATCAATCTGCTGCTGATACCAACCGACCCTGTGGCTGTAAACCTGTCCTTATTAGTTATGTCACATTCTATGACTGTTACTAGGAAACAATGTTGTGATTTGAAAATAAAACATCCTGTACAGAAAGAGTGATTGTCTGCTAATTACAGGGAGTTTAAGTTTTATACCTTATCATTTCATTTGGTACTTGCATTACATTACAGCCTTTATTTCCTTTGAACCTTAAATGCTTTTACTTCCTCATTGGCTAGCATTGTGATTATAGAATAAACCTCCCATTCAGAAATAACGGTTTCCAGTAGACAGCCAAGACTTTATTATTTTACTTTAACATCAATTATTTTGACATTTGCTGTACAAACATTTTTATAGACCGTAACTTTATTTCTCTGTGTTGGTATTACAGTATCATCATTGTTACAGTGTTGTGGTGGACTGGTTAATGGACTACTATGAAGCTGAGCTGTTATATTCTCCTTTATATGAGTAGATTATATAGATGCCCAGTTATTCTGGTTAATGAATGTAGCATCTGGATACAAATACTGGAAGGGGGAGAAGATGGGCCACTAAAGCTGATTGATGCTTTGTTCCTTTCTTCATCCCTGATTCACATTCAGACCACATTAAGTTATCATCTGTCATGCATCACTTAGTGTAACCTTCAGTGTTTACTGTATCATATTAACAACCGAGTATAATTTTTTTTCATATTGTGCTTTTTGCTGCAGCTTGATTCACATCAGGGCTACATCAATGTAATTAATCATTATTCATTCTGCAACACTTCAAAATTTATTAGATTACATCATTCGATATTATTTTTCATATTCATTTTTATAAGTACTTGGACATATATAATTTTATTTGATCTTGATGCCTGCTTAATATTTTTGCTATGAAATTTTAAAATCTGTAGTTTTTATTACTATACATCAAATATAGTTTATAGAAGTGCACATAACATCTGTTGTGAGCAAGGCCTTCTTTTGTTTTTTTTTCCCCGTGTATACCATGCAAGCTTTGATCCTTATTGTTGACAGTGTGTCAACAGTTTAACTGATGAGCTACATTGGTGGGCTCCCTTAAAAAAGGACAGTTGTTATCCACTAGGGATGCACAGTACCGTGTTGCAGTTAAAACTTGTGATGATAAGATTTCTCATCTTCATGAGATACTTGAAGATCCTGCATATAACCGCAGACCTGCCGAATCAAATTCATTGTCCTATTGCCCTAAGGGCCCTGCATACTAACTCAAAGCCCATCTGCATCATGGTAGATATAATTCCTGCCTATTAAATGGTATTTAACTTGCATTCACAGTAATAGCTTTGGTAAATTTTGGTTTTCATTCCTATTTCATGCTATCATGCCATCAGCTTTTTTTCATTAATCAGTACCCTATACAGGACAGAAATCAATAGAGTGGTATCTGTCTCTTGCTATACTATCACTGCTAAATTGGCTGAAATTCCTGGTAGATTTACCAACCAACTTAAATGTGTCGCTCAGAGGGAGCAAATCACTCAGTCACCAACATGCCCCAAAGGGCAGAGCCTGGGGTCACTACGTCATCCCAGATATTGCTAAAGCTCTGCATCAAGGGCCAATTCCCAAACATTTTCACTGAGAATTTTAGGTACTTACGTATTATCATAACCAGGTTCCAAATGTGTCTGAGTGATGGCATTGGTGGCAAAATGTGAAACTGCACTACTCCTTAAATTATTTTCTTAAGTTAATGTTTATGTGAAAATACAATTAAATAGATAATCTAAAATGATGCTGCCAAAGGCAAGAAACAAATTTTTGTGTGGGTTAAATAAAGTCTACATTCTCTGCAATGAGGAACTGTGTTATAACTACTGTCTCACAAATAAATGGCATTTCCCTACATATTTAAGCACATGAAGCATAAACCATATTACAAAATATTTGTCTAGCAATTATATTTCAATTTAAAATCACTTTAGACGGCTTGTAGATGACAGCAATGAGTATATTCAGTCCTCCTGGAATCATGCAAAGCAGGCAGAGTACAGGCATAAATCCAGCACATGGTAGAAAATGAGACCGAATTTATTTATTTTTGACAATGACTAAGAACAACATGAACTGCTGCATAGTCAACAATGTATTTAGAATTCTTTCAGTCCTGTTAAACTTTGATTAATTTGTCTGTACATATTGTAATGGCTGTCAGTTTTAAAAATGCTAATGTATTTTTATTGTAAATGTTTCACACAACAGAAATAGCTAACTTGCTATGATAGCTTCAGTGCACGATTAAAGACTGTTTTCTTCCCCTTTCAGTGATGCATTTTTAATTATACACCACAAAATGTCAAAGGTGACTTGTTTGTCGATACTTGGAAGGGTACTTGCATATTAAAAATGCATCACCGAAAGGGGAACAAAACGTTCTTTAATCATGTACCGAAGCTATCACATTTGGAATCTGGTTGCAATAATACGTAAGTACCGAGTTTTGTCTTTGTACAATAGCCAGGTTTCACTACATTGACCCAGATACTACTGAAGCTCTGTCACAAGGGCCAACTCCCAAACATTTTTGGTGTACATTTTACCTCAGTCAACAACTTCCTCACAAGGCAGGTATATGTTAAATATTATTACATATCTATTTCTTCTAAGACTGTGTTGAACAATGAATACACCTTGGTAGTATGTTTTATTTGGATCAGTTTCTTTCAAATCATATAAGCTTTATGCATGTTGAGCCTGTGCCCTTTATCAAGTATGTAATGTCAGTTTCTGGTATTTGATACACACACACACACACACACACACACACACACACACACACACACACACACACACACACACACACACACACAC
The DNA here is from genome assembly GCF_019279795.1 of Protopterus annectens. Classification (NCBI taxonomy): domain Eukaryota; kingdom Metazoa; phylum Chordata; order Ceratodontiformes; family Protopteridae; genus Protopterus; species Protopterus annectens. The sequence continues at coordinate 1,157,832,383 of NC_056743.1, forward strand.
TATGTATACACACACATATATATATATATATATATATATATGTGTGTGTGTGTGTGTGTGTGTGTGTGTGCGTGTGTGTGTGTGTGTGTGTGTGTGTGTGTGTGTGTGTGTGTGTGTGTGTGTGTGTGTGTAAAACACTCTTTTGATGCAGTGATTAATCCCAGGAAGGTTACCAAGTTGTTGTGTCTTTCGGCTTTTCCCGGTTAGGGGTCGCCACAGTGGAACTCCAGTCCGCTAATGATTGGCAGTAGATTTTTATGTGCCGAGTTGCCGGCCCTGACGCACAACCTCGCCCATTCACGCATGTCTCCACACAGAAGATGCTCTAGCTGAAAATCGAACAGGACAACGTCATGGCTTTATATTGTGCTTATCAGTTTAGTGCTATGTTATGATAATTTGGTCTATACATCTCTCTCTATATACTGTATTGCTGTAGTTCTCTATCAGTATGCCTCCTGCTAACCTACTTTCTGTTTACATTCATTACATTTTTTAACATCTCTCTGTTCTTATACTTTCCCCATATTTTTCTGTTCTGACTCACTGTAGTCCTTCCTGCATCTCTTTTTATAATAAGGTTTTAAGCTTATTGCCTCAATATACACAGTTTAGAAGAGTTTTTCTTTTTATTTCAGAATCTGGAGTCACTACATTGACCCAGACACTGCTGACACTCTGCACAAGGGCCATCTCCCAAACATGTTCACTGAGAATTTTGTTGTTTAATAGCCTGGGGTCACTAAAATGACACAGATACTGCTGAACCTCTGCCACAAGGGCCAACTCCCAGATATTTTCACTGAGAATTTTGTCTTTGTACAAAAGCCTGGGTTCACTACATAGAGCCAAATACTGCTGAAGCCCTGCCACAAGAGACATCTTTCAAGCAATTTCAGTAAGAATTTTATCTTTGTATAGTAGCCTGGGGTCATTACGTTGACCCAGCTGCTGCTAAAGCTCTGCCACAAGGGCCACTTCCCAAATGCTGTTATTGAGAATTTTGTCTTTGTACAATGTAAGTAAATTTAACTTGAAGAACCTTACTGTGTATTAATTTCATCTAGTCAAATACATGCCTGACTGTGCTGGAAATAAGTTTTTAACACCCCCCCCCCCGACAGAGTTGTCCTTGCACTCTAAGGACCACTTACTAAGTTGACCACTGTACTTTTTTCCTGACCAGTGGATTACATTGTATATGTCAGTAACTTAGTCATCCTGACTAACATGTTTCTGCATTCAAGAAATGAAACAAAACCTGTTCAACTTGGTACCTCTCTGCTAATTGCTTTCTTTTGCCTATAAATTGATTACTCACTGTCATATTTTGACCTAACTGTGGAAACCCGGTATGCTTTCCTATCCTAGCCCCAATTCCAGCCCCACCCCTTCTTAATCTACTATTACACTTCCCATGCATATTACACACCCTCCCAGACAACCTTACTGCTATCATAAAAACACCCCTGTTTCTAATTACCTAATTTTCAAGTTTCATTTAATCTTTTAGCACCATTTTGAACTGCCTTTCTCCCTCCCATACTGCTTTGATCTACATACATTCATAATCACACCCCTCCCTAACAGCATCTATCTATTCTATATTATATCTTCTATTTTTCCCATATAAACCATATGTTCTTTTTATTTTACCTACACTTTTAGTCCCCAGCTTTTTAACCCTCTATTTCTTACATTCCAGAGAAGATACTAAGAGACGGTAACTCTCCTTCTTCATAGAAAATACTTCTTTCCTCCTTACCCTCTATCAGCTTTCAGACTCCATTATGACTATCAGCTTTCAGACTCCATTATGACTAAATATCTTTCTGCTTTGTACCTTCTTTTTCCTTCTTCATACGTACTTCCCTGCTACCTGCCAGCTATAACAAACAGACCACCCATTCATACTTCCTCCCTACATTCTCTACACATTGCACCAAACCTATTTAATGATGCCCCACACCTTTTCTCCAAATATAGACTGATTAACTCCATTTCAATTCAAACCATAACAAAATTAGGTGGAAAAATACTCTCCAAAAAACAAGTATTAATAATTTCCCAATATACTAAAATCCTTCTAGGAGACATGCACCCTAATCCTGGCCCCACCTATCACAATGAATATCAAGACAATTGCCTTCTACACACTACACTAACCCTACAATGGTCAACCCACAACCCCAGTAATCTAAAGTTTTGCTGCTTTAAATCTTAGAAGCATAAGAAATAAAATTGCTGCGCTACATCCCTGGATAACTCAACATAAGCCTGATATTCTCACTGTAATTGAAACTTGGCTTAAACACAGTATAAACAACTATGAAATTAAACCTCACAGCTACAACATCATCCATAATGACCATATAAAGAGGAAAGGTGGGGTTATTACTTTAATATTTCCCAGCAACTACCACATTTTCCCCTACAACAAACCAATACCAAAATTCAGTTCGGCAGAGCTTCTTATTACTTTCCTGAAATTAAACAAACTATAAACAAATATGTATCACTGTTCTTTACATCCCTCCTGACGACAATACAGCTACACTGGAAGATATTCTACATCGGGTTCGTGAAGGGCCGATCTTGTCTCCTGAACTTGATTGACTTCTTCAAATCAGTCTCCAGAGCCATGGACAAGGGTAAGGTGGTCCACACAGCCTATCTAGACCTTGCCAAGGCCTTTGACACCATCCCCCACTCTGGAATCATAGATAAACTTACTAAGCTGGGCATTAATCCCTACGTCACCCAATGGGTTGCTAACTGGCTTACTGATAGAACCCACACTGTAAAAGTAGCCGACTCCAAATCCAGCTCCAGACAAGTGACAAGTGGAGTACCTCAGGGTTCAGTCCTGAGACCGCTCTTGTTTGGCATCTACTTCTCTGAAGTACAGGCCAACACTAAGGGACTCTGGATAACAAAGTTTGCAGATGACTGCAAACTGGGAGCTATTATTGAATCCCCAAATGATGTGGATACTCTACAAAAGGGCCTTACAGAAACAGATGCTTGGTGCCAGAGCCATGGGCTCAAGCTCAATGCCAAGAAATGTATAGTTATCCCCTTTGGGAAAAAACATGTATCCCTGAATTACCATATAGGTGGCAGTACACTAAACACTGAAAATTTGATAAGAGACTTAGGGACACAGGTGGACAGTGGTCTCACCTTCGATAACCACATCGCCACAACAGTCAGGAAATCCTTCTATGTGGCACACCTCATCACTAAGGGCTTTTCATCCAGAAAAAAGGAGGTCATTGTCCCACTGTACTCATCCCTCATTAGACCCATTATAGAATACAATGCTCCATTTGGTATGTACCTCTCAAGACATCTGCAACAACTGGAAAGGCCACAGAAATACCTCACTAAAAGAATCACAGGCCTAAAGCAGATGCCCTACGCTGACCACCTTAAAAAACTCCAGCTATACTCTGTTGCATATCGTCTACTCAGAGGCGATCTTTGCTTAACATACAAGGCCATGTCAAACCCAGATCTGTTGGACATGCTACACTTAAAGAAATCCCAATCCCTCAGAGCCACACGCTCCAGGGATCTAAACCTTGCCATCACAATAAACAAAACATGCTGGAGGGATAGGTTCCTGACCCAGAGACTCCCCAGATTCTGGAATAGATTGCCCATACATGTCAAGCAGAGTGCCTCTTTGGTCCTCTTCAAAAGGAACCTTAACGATTGGATGGGAGAAAGGAAATTCACCCCTGGGATCACGTCAGTCGCCCTGCTAGACAGGGGTCCAGGGAAGTAAATAGTGTGGGAAGAAATAGCCAGGGAATTGTTATGGCTAGGCTTGTATAGGCCCTAGGGCTGATAGCCTAGTACCAACCTATGAACCTATGAACCATAACAATTAAAACTACTAGGTGATGTGAATGTCAGTTGATTGGACATAAACTCTAAGTCCCCTACATCTAGCATGAACTTATTTTGTTTCACAAAACTAATTAATTGCCTCAAACGTTATAGCAAGCCATCACATTCCCTATTAGACTGGATCCTAGTATTAGACACAACCAAATGCACCACCTCAGGTACAGTGTCTGACTGTCTCATTGATTGTCTACCAATCTATACAACCAGGCCTCTCACACATACACTTAAACAAGATGTTTATAAAACAAAACACAACCTTTCCAAGTTTAACCTTGAAATGATCTTTACTAACCTATCCTCTGTTAACTGGAACTGCCAAAAAATCTTCCCCTTAGATGCTGTAAATGAATTCAGTATGACTTTCCTGACTATCCTAAATAGCCTTGCACCTCTTAGAAGGAAGTGAATAAAAACAAATAATGTAGTTTGGCTATCCAAAAAGAGGAGAATGCTAATGCAGGATAGTGAAAAAACATGGAAAGAATGGTAAAAATATAAAATACCACAATATCTTGAAAACTTCAGACACTTCGCAATCATACTAAAAAGCAAATTAAGGAAGACAGAAAACTAATACTATAATAACTTTCTGAATAATAGTAAACACAACCCTAAACAATTCTGGATAGCCATTAAAGAAATCTTGCATCACAGTCATGAATTCAACCCTCACCCCTCTCCCAATAATAATGCAGCATATGAAACCACAATACAGTTCAACTCTTATTTCATAGATAATATAGCATCTCTAAACAAAGAATTCCCCCAAATCTAATCCTAACCCTGCCTAGCAGTCACGTATCACCACATCCACTTTCACCATCAAACCTGTGCCCAGTTCCTATATAAAACTACTCTTAAACAAGCATAAACCATCTTATGACCTTCCTAGTGAATACCTTAAAACAGCAGTTGATAGCATTGCTTGTCCTGTCTTAATCCTTATAAATAGGTCAATCCAGGAATCCCACATTCCCTCTCTCTCTCTGGAAAAAGTCACATGTTTATCCCGCTGCACAAAGGAGGAAATTCAACAAACATTACTAAATTTAGACCTATAGCAATCATATCCCCCTCTGCAAAATACTAGAAAAATGTATTCAAAAACAATTGCTAAACTATCTCCTGCAGGAAGAACTCCTGCCCCCCCCCACACAACATGGCTTCCATCCTTCCCATAGCACTAGCAGCATACTTCTAGCACTAGCACTGTACTTCTAACCAATATAGATAGTGTCAATAAAGCTAGAGATAGTGATAAACTAGTCTTCCCCTTATTTCTAGACTTGTCTAAAGCCTTTGATGCATTTTGTTACAGCAAACTTCTGCTTTAAATGTCCTCATTAGGTCTCTTACAGCCCACCCTTCTATGGTATAAAATCTACCTATCCAATAGGTATCAGTTAGTAAAATGGCACTCCATCCTCTCTCTATACCTCCCAGTCACCACCAGTGTACCACATGAATCTATACTTGGTTCCCTCCTCTTTAACATTCTCATCAACACCCTCCACACATCCACACAATAGGCCTCCTTAATACAGTATGCAGATGATGCCACACTCATTTGCTCATCTGACAACATGGCACACCTCCAAAATGTTACTCAGGAAGCTTTAACAGCAACTGAAACATGGCTTTGTAACTCAAAACACACACCCAATCCCTTCCAAAAAAAAAAAAACGACTACTACTTTTTTTGGAATCCCTCTCCCATGAAAAAACTAAATTTAAGGTCCTTTCTGTTGATAATACAACCATTGAAGTCAGTTCTTGCAGCAAATTATTAGGGATGATAGTGGCTGATAATCTTAAATTTGACCTGCATATACAAAACTGCATATGAAAAACTCATCAAAAACTAGAGATGCTTTATAGAGCTAAAACCTTTCTCACTGACACAACTAAAGCAACACTTGCTACTACTTATCTCCTCATCACACTTTTTTATGGTGCTCCCATCCTAACTAACCTTTAGGCATCACAAAAATGAAAACTTGAGCAATAGTATAACAAAGCAGCTAAATTTGCAGCAAATACCCCTTTCAGAACCCAACACTGTTTAGAACTACAAAGGTTAAATTGGGTAGAACTACCCCATCAGCTAACATGTGCACATCTTCTTACCACCTACATAATTATCCAGAATCCATCTGTTTGTCCGGCACTAAATAACATTCTACTCACCTATATTCCTAGTTGCTTATTATGATCCAATGACCAAAAGCTCTTGTCTATCCACAAACCTGTCAGATCTGCTGGGCATTGTCTGTACTTGTACCATGTTGCTAAAACTTGAAATTCCTTATCTCTGTCCATCAGGTCAATCTCTCCCATCCTTCAAAACCATTTTGAAAAACTTCCTAGCTAAAAGCTGGTTCTATTCCTGCTCTACACCAGGATAAACTATAACCCTAAATGTAGACAGATACCTATTCATATCTTACATCTCCTTATTCTCCCTTCTTCACTCATTTCCTTACTTCTATCAACTTCTCTCCCTGATTTTCTTTCTAATTATACCACAAGACTGCTTTTCTCTGACTTCATATTGCAATTTCTGTTTATATTATACTTAGTTACCTTTAATTTCTCTATAAACTGGCTAACATTTCTCTAACTATTATGTCATTGCTATATAAGTTGTATCTACTCTTAGCCATTGTTTTCAGATTACGTTCTGATTTGATACAATTATTTAAACTGTATTTGTTTTTTTTTTGTATTATTTTTAAAAAACTGTAAAATTATTATTATTATTAAAATGTTTCATAATACTTGGGAGCTTTTCTCTCCAGGCCTCTCTGAAATGGGCTCCTACCCACTTGGATTTTCCCAGTAAACAAATGTCAGTTCTGCTCATATACTATCCGTTTTGTTGGAAGTTTTCTGTACCAGCTCACTGCTTTCCTCACTGATCACAGCTGATTAATTCTAGGTGAGTTTTAACATCTGACTTTGGGATTTATTGGTAGCTTTTACAAGGGACTATATTATGGAAAATCCAGGGTTTGTTCACCTGATTAAAACTAACATGCATAAAAAGAACTGTTCACTCCTCTTGATCTTTCGGTTAAGTGTGGTCTCTTTAGATGTGTCCAAAACTTAAAGGATTTTGTGTAGAACTTCCTTTTAGTGAGTTACCTGATCCTGAGATGTCATTTCAAATACATTAATCTGTCCAACTTTAGTGATGACTCAGTGCCCTTACTCGAGTATTTCACAGAGGATATTGATGCTGGTATTGAATGGGCAGGTCATGGTTGAAAAGGGACAACAGCCCAGTCCACTTACCCAGTAAACAAATAGTAAATAAATATCCGAGATGTGCTAAAAACAGCTTATAAAAATTCTGCTACGGATGCTCTGACTCAGATTTCCCCTTTTCCATGTATAAGCTCTCTCTACTGGTGTTCTTGAATCATAGTATGACCATGACCTCAAGGAATGACCAAGAGAAAAAAGAATGCCAGAATGTCATTTGAAGTGAACACTCTTTCTGGAGTACAAACTTCTGCTTGATGAACACAATTCTACTTATCAAGAAGAACTATCCATAAAAAGGACAGTGTTCTTGTGTGGGGAAATTTCTTGTGCATTAGATTGACTGGCTAAGTTACTGTGTGTGTTGTAAACAAGTTGTATAGTCCAACTTGTCTGCAAAGGCAGAAAACATTTTCAGCTTCAAAGTGCTGGACATCTGATTATTTATTTTTTTTGTTCAATAATGTGGAAACCTTTCAGAGTCATCATCTCTGTAGTTCATCCATTGAGCAAATAGTTATTCACACATAACCAGCTTTGGACCTTGCATGGTATGAATTCAGATCTCTGCACCACACATACACCTGTAACCTATAAATCTTAACATCCTTCCCTTTGTCCTAAGGGTAGCAATGAGTGTAGCATACAAAACGGTGAAAAATATACATCACTTTCACCTCTTCCACCAGAAATGCACAGCAATTAAAAAAAGAAAGTACAATAAAACAGGCACTGATATACTGATGCACACAATCACACTTTGCTAATACACTCAGCTACAGGGAAATGAGCTATGAAAAATGAAAGTAGCATGTATATTCATTTGCTGATATTATGAATACTTAAAAAAACCACAAAAACTAATGCATCTACCAATATCAATGTACTTGTTATCAGAGAGCACAAAAACACATGGAAATGGCTGCTATCATTTCTAAGTCAGAAAAGAATTTGCAGTAAAATCTTTGTGCCCACTATATGTTTAAAAGCAAACTGGATCTCAGTAACTATAGAAAATTCTGAACTACTGTGGAAAAACAGAAAAAAAAAAAAAAAAAAAAAAAAGAATTTACACCATTTTAGATATGACAGCAGGAAGGCCTTTAGACATGTCTTTGACAGAGACAGTCTTCCTCCCCACCCATTAGGTGTGGTAGATGAAAGTGACAGATGCCACATTGCTGCGGTAGTTTGAGGGAATGAATGTGTTGTTGCTAAGTTGCGATGTGGTTTCTCATATTAAGTACAGGATTATAACTTGACCACTACCACATTTTCAACATACTGTTTTTATAACTCCAGTCATGAACAAAGTATTAAAAATGTGTTTTTTTGCTCTCAATGTTATTTTGTGCAAGGAAGTGTGAATTTTTTGTATTAGTAACAATAAAAACATTCTGCTGCCATTTTGTGCACTTGTTTATTTAATGCTTGGTAACCAAGCAACTAGACTGATCTTAAACAGACCATTTTCAGTCATTTTCAGAGTCACAGGGAAATAATCACTTAACAATACTACCAATTTTAGATGAAACAGTGCACAGCAGAACTACAGCTCACAGTTTTACCCCCTTGATGCCAACTGAAAACACAAGCAAATAAGTAAAATACAAAATGCACTGAAAACAAGAAACACAATCCCCAGGATTCACGAATCCTCCGTGTAAGAGTAGAGGAGGCTTACACAGAAACGCCAGTGTAAGAATAAGACTGCATCGTGCCATGCATATTAATGAGGGCGCGCTCCCTCAACACCAAGGCTAATACGGAACATGCACGAGTGTAGGGGGCATGTCAGACTGCCGAGCAGTCCAAAAATCCACGCCCCTGCAAGTATCACAATAGGGAAATGTCAACAGACATGAGCAAGTCCGCTCAAACATGTACATACATAACACTACACTCCCCCACATTCTAAACCCCAGTACAATAATAAAATATAAAGCTTTTATTTTTTTTTTAGCATTCCTGATATAGCTGCCCGTATTAGCCCGTGTTTGCGCGTGTTTGCCTATTGCTTAGCTACAGTTAGCAGTAAGACATCAAAGAGGATAATAAGAAACTCATATGCAAATTAAGCAAAATAGCAATAGCGTAGTGGTAGAACTCTCGCACTAAGAAGAGGCATTCCCAGTTCGAGTCCCACCACTCCCCTTTTTATTTTCTACTGCAAATCTGTATATGAAAATAATTCCTTCCATTTACCAATGAAATTTTAGTAAAAAGCATTGAAATGGCCTATGTAGTAGTGAACAAATTTTATATATATATATATATATATATATAAGAAAGTGAAATAGTAATGCATACTGATGAATGCAGAAGTAATGTATCTTAAGCAAAGTGAAGCACTGCTAAGCAAAGTTTACCAGTATTAAGCACATTTCAGTATAATTGCTCATAGCTTAGCAGCGCTTTAACTAGTGCAATAGCTTTGTGCGGAGCTGCGCATCGCGCCAACTAGCACAAACAGAACATGTGTGCACGTAGCTGCTCACTGCTCTAACCAGCACAACGTCGGGCAACATAGAGCAATGTAGAGCAACATCGGGCAACATAGAGCAACGTAGAGCAGTGTAGAGCAATGTCAGGCAAAGTCGAGCAAAGTCGGTAAAACATAGCCACACCTCCTAGCCGGTCTGGCCAGTAGTGAAATAAAAAGCAATGACAGGCCTTGAACCCAGGATACTGTGCACCATAATCACAGTACTGAACCAGTAAGCCATGACATCTTTACGTTAGTATGCACTTTCAACACACATATACATATCAATGTAAGTTTACCCATTGCTAAGCAGGTGTACCTTCAGCTGCGTTTTTTCAAAACTAGCCAATCACCAAAAAGTGCGGGAAATGATGCATATTTAAGCTCCATAGGCGGGAATACTATCCATAACTGGTTGTAGCTCCCATCTGCAGGCAGCAATACCCCGGTGCTAGAGAGGAATCTTGTTTCCGAGCGCAACATTGGGGCATTGAGGAGTCAAAAGTTATGGTTTGGCTCCTTGTCCACCATCATGAGGATAGACTCCCACAGGGCCAGTACCAGGGCACCCAATACAAAGCAGAAGTCTGGGACTGTCTAGCTCATGAACTCACCAGTGCCACAGGCGTCCCTCGGACTGGTGAGCAGGTCAGGCACCACCATGCTGACCTGAGAAGACGCAAGGCGGATCAACTGGACCAGTGGATCCAGGAGGCCCATGGGATGCCAAATGCCCCACTACTGAGTAAGTAGCCATGGAATTAAGCATGTAAGAATTGCTATTCTAGTGTATACTATGGATAGGTAAGTCTCAATATCACTTCAATTACTTCACAGCTGCAGGTGTCCGTGCTGCGAATCAGCAAGCCTATGCAGATAGGCTGCTAAGGCTGTGCCACCAGGCAGGTTAGTAAGTATTCTGCATGTACTGTTATGTAAAATATATGAGAGAGCCTGAAAAATGTGTTTAAACACAATAAATAAAGGTATAAAATTATCTAATAATTATTCTGCATGTACTGTCATATAAAATAAATGACAGAGCCTCTAGAAAAGTCTTTTAAGTCTTTAATAAAGGTATAATTCCTGTAGTGTGTCTGTGTCATTTTCTTTGATATGTTGTTGTATTCTTGCATTATAGAAATAGTACTATTGTATTAAGCGCTGTTAACACACAGTTGGGTAGGCCCATATAAAGTGGATGAAGGGAGTGCCAGTAGTTTTTAAGCATATTCACAGTCCTGAACTGTTGGTACATGCCCAGCATGTACAGGTTAATCTGGCACACGAGTAGCTTGGTATTGTGTTCCCCAGAAATGTCATAGTGCTGGCAGAAATGTAGGGAGCTGTTAACATATAACTGATAATTTCACCTACACATATCTAGATAAGTATATGAAAGTAGAGCTGTCAGTGTACCATCTCAGCAGTACTGTGTCTGGGCAACTCACAAAATATGTAACAGTAACATCTGCATCCCGGACAGTTTGTATGTCAGATACAGCCCATGTATATAAAGATCTAGCAAAACCCATTTCACGATCTAAGGACAAATGTGTAGTGTGATAATACATGTAGGGGTCATATAACTGCAGTCAATAGAAATGTAATGTAAACTATAAGGCTATATAAGTTGTTAATGGAGCCATCATTTTCCACCCTACTGTATGTGCATAAAAATGCAATTCCACACCTCAATAGGTATGTCTAATCTCAAAACATTTGTTGGGACATATGTCCTATTGGTTTATAAATATCTGCATTTATTTTGATGCATGTGCCCTGTTCAGATATTGGTGGCCTGTTGCCATCAATTAAACCTGCATGCTGTTGTAATGTCCACTGTTGTCCCATATATGCATGTGTCATGCTTACTGTTTAACTGTTGGAACTCTGGTGTGTCTGGTTAATGGGAACACTTCTGCATGCTGTTATAACTAATTGGGAATGCTGTTGACTGTTACTAACCCATATTTTCATTAAATCCTCCTAAACATAGAACGTATGGGAAGGCCTGACCCAGCGGATCCACCTGTCCCACCTCAGCTGGCGATGGCACCTAGCACCAGCAGGTCTGGTGCCCAGCCTGGGACCTCCTCCTCCATTGGCCCTGTGCCACCTTTGGGTGGAAGCACTGCAGGGAATGGGGCTTGTCTCCCCTGTGCAAGCATGGGTGGAGGAGGGCCACCTATCACCCTCCGAATGGTCCGGGCTGTGGTGCGTAGGGAGATCGAGTGTTCTGTCGCTGATCCCCTATGCCAGCTTGAGGCACGAGTGGCACGACTCATGGGTGAGCCTGCCCCTCCTATGCAGCCCCCAGCACAGCCACCCTCTGGGCTGTGAAGGTGCAGTGGTGACTGCCCATGGGTGGGGATCTCAGTTCCACTGTTGCCATCTGTGGGGTCATGGACTTGCAATTTCCAAACATCCTTCCCCGTCAATGGTGTTCACCCACCGCATGTGTCATATTCCGCCCCTGTATGCATCTTGTTTGTCTTGCCTGTTTACCTCCCCAACCTACCTCTCCAAATATACCTACTTCCCCTACCCCACATTCCACTCTCACCTGAAAAAAAAGGGCATTCTGCTACCAAAAAAAAATTACGCCCTATACATAGCTGCCCATTTTGCACACATGTCCGCTGGACACATAAACTGATATTTAATTGGCAGTACAACATACATTGTTGTCCTCACCCCTCTTACAGGGGTTGAAGATTTCATATTTCCCTCCAAATTTATTGCATATGCACAGCTGTTGCTGTTAAAGAAATGGGCAGCTATGGGCCATCCTTACACCCATCCTGCACATCCCGAGCTATACGCCCTACTGTCTTCCCCTCTTTGTACCCCTTTTTCACCACTTTCCTATCTCCCCATTTTCTTTTCTTTCAAAGAAATGAGCGTGGGGGTTAGCGGGAGTAAGCACTTTTAAGCAGTAGTTAGCAGGTTTGCGCAAATGTGCGCCTGTGTGCACTTGTGTGCTCTTAGCTAAGCATCACGCAAACCCGCGCAAACCCGCTTACAACTGCTTAAAAGTGCCTTAGTCACTCTGTATGTCAGGGCCCCTGTTCTGCTCAGCAGCAAAATAAAATACCTCTGTCAGTCTCGAACCCTGGACCTTGTACACACTAGACTGCATGAAGTACCACTGAGCCATGGTAAACATACAACAAATTGGTGCTGAAATCACTATATCATGCAATAGAATGAGTGAATGTAAAGGACAAATAGGAATGCCATAACACAAATCCTGTTCTGTGGATCCTTGCCAGCAGTTCTTGTGGAATTGCATTACATGACTGTGAAAAGAGAACCAGCCATTCTAGCAGGAAATAATGTTACAGCAGCACTTTGCAACCCCCACACAGTATCATAGCAGGACAAACACTAGCATATCTGATTAGGGCAGAGGCCATACTTCCCAACTGTGACTAATTTTCGGACATGTCCCTGATTTTGAGACAGGTTTTTGCTGTGTCCCTCTGAACACTACTGACATTAGGCAGAAAGGTGGTGAATTACACTTAATGAATAATGACAATAAGTAAGAGTTGGACACCGCTTGTACTTCAGGAAATGTGTATTAATCCATATGCTCTGGTTCTCTCAAAGTCCCAACTTAATGTCTCTAATATTGTAAAGGTGTACCTCACATCTACATACTTTTCCCTGAGTCTGTTCAAATATGTACCTGAGTGTTTGAGAGGCCTGGCAGAGGCAAAAACACACAGGCATATCAGCTATTCTGCTGTTACACACTGTGCAAATAGCTTTGGAAGGAGTTCCAGAAGCACACCCTTATGTAGGAGTACAACAGTGAAATACCAAGGGATGTAGCCATGTACTGGTAGCCACCAGCTGTGAAAATGCCATTGAAAAGACCGGTGTGATGCACAGACAAAGTATAACAGGCTAACCTCTGGTTACCATCTGGATAGGTCCACAGTTGGGAGCTACGCAGACAGACTACTTGCCTTGGTAAACTAACAGGTACACAGCAACCCTTTAAGTCCAGCAAGATAAAGTTCACACATTAATACATAATGCTCTCTGTCCTTCTGCACCCCTACCCAAATGTACAATAAGCCTGTGTGGTCAGGGTCTGCCAAGGATGTAGGTAGGCATACTCAGTACTGAAATTTGTCCAGTTTTCTTGAGCAGCCTGTGCTAATGTCAACACTAAAAAAGCAGAAACTGTTCAGAAGTAGGCAAATTAATATTCACAGTATAGCAGTTCACAAACAGTTCATGTGCCAAATGAATACATCTCCTACTTTTGTATGGCAGTTAATTGTATAAGTAGAAAAGAAACTACATACACTCATGTATCTTGCGTTAGCATTTGTAGGTGTGAGTACAATTCTACATTGACAACTGTGTAGTGGAAGTGGCAACATTCAGGTCTGAGTACAACATTTAAATCACTGGCTACACCCCTAGCTTCAGATATAAGAAGTATACCAACCTTCTGAATTACACAACAGTGTCCACAGCAAACAAGAATGGGCCCCACTTTGGAAAGCTGAAAGGGCTACGCCTACCTGACATAGCAATTTATAGCATTGGGTTGCTATGATGGTGAGTACTGCAATTACCACACAGTAGGCTGCATGCAATTACCAAATGGTGGCCACCAATTGGTGCAGATGCATGTGCAGATACCTATAAAAGCAGGCTGTACTTGCTGGCCACACATGCAATCATCCCATTGCAGAAGCTGAGAGAGAGAGAGGCAGAGACAGAGAGAGAGAGAGAGCAAGAGAGAGAGAGACGCTCACCCCCACCCACACCAGTGGAAAAAAAAAAGAAGAAAAATGTATTAAAATAAAGCCAAAGATACAGCAAACTGAAAACTACAAACACATACAAAGGAAAGGTATGTAACAGATATGTATTTACTGGCATGTAGTAGATGTATTTGAAGACTACTCTACATACTTTGAAACATCAATAAATGGCAGTAGTACGTATCTATGCACAGATGTCCTGCATAACTACTGCCATGGACAAATCAGTGTGTAGCTGTGTGCAGTGGGACATAACTGTGACATATGTAGCTCAGCATTAAATGTCAAACATCTGAACCATGTCATCTGTGTTCTGTACAGTAGTGTGGACAATGGCTGTTTGCTGGTATATGACATGTGGTGGTTAAACGCTGTGGGTGTGATTTGTTATGTTTGCAGTGTTGCAGGCAGTGAGGCCTGCTAAAGCCACATGGACTGAGAACACCTTCAATGCATTTCGCACAAGACTGTGCAATATCATTACATAACTGAATACATCACATACTTTGCATGATTGATATTCCCACAATGAAAGGTGGACTGTATATGTGCCTATATGTATATCTATATGTACACCAATAGATGTTTATATGTATGTGTATATATATATATATATATATATATATATATATATATATATATACATATATATATATATATATATATATATATATATATATATATATATATATATATATATATATATATATGTATATATATAGAGACAGGGAGAGACAGAGTCATATATACTGCGACAGATGCCTGGTGACAAAGTCATGGCCTCAAGCTCAATGTCTGAAATTCATTCGCATCCCTTTTGCTAAAAACTCTGCACCCATGAACTACCACATAGGTGGTAGTCGACTTAACACCGAAAGTGTGATAAGAGACCATGGGACACAGGTGGACAGTAGTCTCACCCTTGATAATCACAGTGCTACACTAGTCATGTAATCTGTCTACATGGCACACCTCATCACAAAAGCTGTGTCATACAGGGAAAAAAGAGGTCAGTGTTCCCCTCTACTCATCACTCACAATACCCATTATAGAGTACAATGCCCCTTCTGGTATGTACCTCACAAGACATCTACAGCTACTGGAAAGGCCACAGACATACCTCACAAAGAGTAATACTGTCCTCAAACAGGTGCCCTATTCAGACCGTCTCACAAAACCACAGCTAGACTGTGTTGCATACCGGCAACCCAGAGATGACCACTGCCTAACATACAAAGCTATGTCAAACCCAGAGCTGTTGGACATGCTCCACGTAAACAGATCACTATACCTACAAGCTACACACTCTAGGGACCTAAACCTTGTCACCTCAATAGACAGAACATGTTGGAGCGATACATTCCTATCTCAGAGACATCCCATAGTCTGGAACAAACTACCTATCAATAGCAAACAAAGCTCCTCAGTAGCACTCATCATGAATAGTCTTGATGATTGGATGGGAGATAGGAAATACACCCCGGGAATCACCTCTGTGGCTCTGCTTGACAGGGACACATGAAACTAAATTAGTTGGGTGTCAATGGCCAGGGTACCATCTGGCTAGGCTTCTAAAGGTCCTTGGGCCAATAACTCATAACGTACCTATGAACCAATACACACCCACATGTACTTGTTGCAATAATTGCTATGTGAGGTTGACTGAGTGTGATGGTGAATGTGTTGGTGAATGTGTCACAGTTGTGTATATATCAGATAGCTTAGTGGGAAACTGTTTCTGTCATGGTATTATGTGTCCTAGCTCTGATCCCAGCAAAAGATGTGTATGCTATTGCTAGCCAGAAAAAGCAGTATGGCATATGGTCTGACGTAGTCCCTTTGTGTTAACTGGGGTGTGCCATTGGAGGATAAAGCAGTACGTGCATGCTCATTGATTGGTTCTGCTGGTGAATCAAACCCCTGTATGAACTGTAATACTACCTGAAGCTGTAGGCCTAAACAGCGCAGTATGGTGTATGTCCACATTGCTTGGAAACACTGTTTTGTGTGTTCCCTGTAGTCCTCTCAGATTACATACCTCAGGCATAAGGGTTTGTAAGTACTGACACACAGTACTGTATGGTACACATGTGAAGCTCATCTGGGTTGCCATATCTCTGTGTCCTGTATGTATGTCTGATTTGTGTGTGGGTATGTCTGTAACATGCCCCCGGTCATATGCGTGTTACAGGATATAACTGGGTATCAAGCAACATATATAGTCTAGTACAGCAGTATGCCTCCTATATTTACGAATGTGCACATATTGTAGGCAGGGGTTTTCCATCAACAACTAGTGTGGTATACTGGTAATACTGTAACTGGACTTTACAATCATTGCAAAGGATTACATATTTCATTATGCATTAGCTGGATATATATATATATATATATATACCTCCTGTGGCTAGGTGGTGCATTATGTCGCATACAGTGTGCCATGTACTGTTGCATAGTATTACATAGTGGTTTATCTTTGTTGCTGTGCAGGAAATGTTTTAATATAAACTGCGTGTCAGGCAGTTGTGGGTTGAGCACTGATGTGTGGTATTAAAAGTGTGTATCCTCTGACAGACAATAGTTTGCTATTTATGGAAGTTCAGTGATATCTGTACTGTAGAATGTTACATGAGCCACATGACTTGCTCACACATATTGTTTTATTGTCTTTCAGGGTCATGTCCCACCATCACATTCCTGCCTATAGCCGGGCAGAGGATGAGATACTAACCAACTGTCTCATCCAACAGCACACCCTGCTATTTTCAAGAAAAAGCCAGGACCAGCATGAGTGGACTGCACTGTGGCAAGATGTTGTCCGTAGGATAAATGACATAGGCATGCATAACTGGACTTATGAGCAGGTACAACATCACTGCAGTGATTTACTTAGACATGTCCGGCAGTGTGCATCTGATGTCTGTAGGCAACAGCTTGCCACAGGTGGTGGGGTTGCCACCCATCCCCCTCTCACCAGAGTGGAGGCTCCCGGCCAATAACAAGAACAGCACACATGCATCATCATGGAGGCCAGAGCCCCCCAACAAGTTCACATGGAGCGTGCAGGTAAGATGGCATATCTGTAGACTACTGTTACCTCTCTTGTTAGATCATGCATATGTGAGATGTGTACTGTGTAGTTAGAAGATGTGGAGCCTGGTGTTGTTCAGTACTGATAATTTGGAACATGATGTGTAGGCCTGTGACTGTCAACCACTGTTCTACTGTAAGATTGCAAACCCACAGTAGCAATGCCACAGTTGTTGCCACTGACAAACTGTTTCATATCCTTGTAGGCCCCTCTGGTGTGACAGCAAGGCAGCAGACCCATGCTGGTGAGTGTGTTCTACATTTTATATTGCTAATAAAATGTGCATGTTATAGGTGTACACATGTAACACACCTACGCATAATGCATGCTGTGCATGTTTGCTGTGAGACTATGCACATCTCAGTAACGTGAGTGGCTGCCTCAAACACATGCAATACACAGAGCATCCCAAACAATTGTGGCAACACTATAGTGGACATTGGATAGGCAGTCGATACACATGCACATGACATACACAACTCCGTCATACGCAGTACATGTTAATATGCTACACATGGCGTATTCAGACACACGCTATAAGGTCACACTCCGGTATCCCAAATGTTATCTACACAGCACACATGATATACCTGAGGGGTAGAGGCCTATCATGGGGCAGTGCGACACTCTCCAACCCACAACACATCCATGTTAGGCAATGCTCCCTATTGGGCACCTTACAAACCCATGTAACAACTGGCTGTGAAATGGTGAATGTAGCCATGGTACTGTGGTTCAGGTACAGCATGATAGGTGCCGGTCTGGCACACATAAGTAGCCCTGAGTGACCACATGATGCTGCATGATGATGGCTCATGATACAACACAACATCCAGTTACAGTAACCACAGTACTACACATAGCATTCATTGCTATACACCTCAATGTTGTGTGTGTGCAAACATATGCACCTATACACAATATGCATAGCAATCACCATTTTCACCAAGTGACAAATATATGTCTTGCAATGCTATTGTGTGTATAGGTCACATGACACACACTGGGTATGTGTGATGTTCAATGTTGCAGTTGTGTTGTAGGATGCCATGTCATGGCTGGCACTGGCATGTCCAAATATGTTCTACACTCACCATAACTACTGTACAATGGCTATGTTGAACAATGGTATTCCATCAGGTATACATGCACCACTCATCCTGTGTGTATACATAGCATGCATGAGCTACACCGGTGTCCACAATTATCTGCTAAAGACACAGACAGTCTAATCAGTAATGGATATCTATGTAACACACAGATAAACATCCAGCCATGGTATGTATACCTATGAGTGATGGCGCACAGCACATTGCAGAGCTTGTAATACTTGCACAGCAATGTTGTGTCCATGTACACATTGCATTCCAGGGTGAGGACAATCACTGAACAACAACACACATGCATCAAAACCATGTATACTGTTATTAACATGGACTGTCTACACTCGCACTGCATGCTGTTGAGCAACACACGTCATGTATGTATACCTATGAGTGATGGCGCACAGCACATTGCAGAGCTTGTAATACTTGCACAGCAATGTTGTGTCCATGTACACATTGCATTCCAGGGTGAGGACAATCACTGAACAACAACACACATGCATCAAAACCATGTATACTGTTATTAACATGGACTGTCTACACTCGCACTGCATGCTGTTGAGCAACACACGTCCTGCATGCTGACACCTGTGATATGACTTTTTGTCTTGTGATACTGTACCCCACCATCAACCGCTATTGGGTATGTTCTGGATTGCTGGTGGTGTGTGTCTCTGCTTTAGTGAGGAGTGTATTTGTGTGCATGTGTGCATGTGTTCATGTGTGCATGTGTTCATGTGTGCATGTGTGCATGTGTTCATGAGTGCATGTGTTCATGTGTTCATGTGTGCATGCATGCATGTGTTCATGTGTGGATGTGCACATGTGTGCATGTGTTCATGTGTGCATGTGTTCATGTGTGCATGTGTGCATGTGTGCATTTGTTCTGACATCATGTCAAGTTCGTAAAGTGTGCTTCCTGTCTTCCTCTCACAGGTGCTGAGGTTGGGTTGGTTCACTGCAGCAGGGAACCTGATGTCACTGGCTCAAATAGTGATAATGATGATAGGTGTGTTGAGGCACAGACATGTTTGCCAGGGTCTGTCATTGGGCCACCAATCGACAGTACACAGCTGTCCACCCCATCCATGCACACAGTCATGCTGCCAATACATCCCTCATCACCAATGCCCTTAGCTGAGGGACAGTATTCAGTTGGCAATGGCCAGAACAGTGTGGTACCTATGGCACATGGATCCGTACACAGCAGCCATACCCAGAGGTCTGGAATGGTACCACATAGGCAGATGTCCAGGGGTTCTCGTCAGAGCACTGCTGGTCATCATGCCCCTGGCAGACATGCCACAGGTCTTACAACCTCACGCATGTTCCAGGCTGTCATGGAGGCACAGGCATGTATGAAACGGTACACCAAACAGGGACGTAGGGCACAGAGGGCACATAACACCACTTTAAATGACAGTATCCATGACCTAGCAGGTGCCATCCATAATTACACTGAGGTCATGGATAGACGTTGGGTTGAGACATTAGATGTCCTCCACAATGTCATGTCCATGTGTCAGGACAGTATGGGATGGGTGAGACATTGATGTGGACGTATGCCAGCAACATCAGCAGCTGGAAGTCACCGCAGATGTCCCTCAGGTCACAGCCGCTCCCGTAGTGCCAGTACCAGCCCCATCAATGTTGGGGGTGGGCTGTCCATAGACCATCCTAGAAGACAACGTGCACATGGCTCTGGATAGTCCCAGCAGGGACCTGGGTCCAGTGTACATTTGTCTACCTCTGAGGATAGTACTCAGTCTGGATCAGTACCTGATACTGTCAGTAGCACCCCTGCCAGGCACAGGTACTGTATCCGTGGTGGGAGATGGTGATCTGTAAAGCCTGGCAGGTACAGTTTGTGGCTGTCCCACAAATCCCTGTATATGGCAGCCACATGGTGGAACTGTGTGCATGCAGACACACACACACACACACACACACACACACACACACACGCACACATAAACCAGACACCTAGGTCTAACACATACCCGCACACATTACATCAATATTGGTGCATACCAGTACTCTTGGCCCTCACACACACATAGATGTCGATTGTATGGCTCAATGTAGGCCTCTGGCAAACCAACAACACACCCTGTGCATATGATGAAACCTGTGTCACCTCCTGTCATCTGTAACATTGATGCAGGAACAGGCTAACATGGTGCTGATGCACAGGGTGACTTTATGGCAGTATAGCAATGTTAGCATGTTGTCAGCAGTAAAGTGTAATGTTATCCTTGAAGGTGTAGCTGAGCAGCCATGATGCATTAAAGCTATGATTGTCAATGGAGTATTGTTTACACCAGTGTTAATCCCAATAGTGTATTGTCCGCCCACGTGCCACTTGGCTGATGTGTGTAGTATTGGCAGCATATGTTAGAAAGTGGACAGTACGTGTGGGATGTGTGCAGCACATGTTTGCAGGTGTACATTTGTGAACATGGTGGAGGTGCACTGTCTGCATGTACATGCATAGTGGACACATGGGCAGGGTGATATGCCCTGTATTACAGAGTGTTAACACTCCATAGTTTCTATTGGTGGCCAGTATGCATTGTACTGCATACATTGTGGAACTTGGGTACACATGTGTGTATGACATGGTTTGACACTGTGCTGAGGGTGATACTGTTACTATCTGTCATTGGTTTGCATTCTGGTAGTATACAGAACCTCTACAGCCTGACCATAAACAATCATTAGATGATGTTTTGACAACTGACAGACAGATGTGGGACACACAGTAACATTTGTACCCTTCAGGAACTATACTATGACAGTAACCAGTGGTGTTCACCTGCACCCATTCCTGGGACCACTCCTGATTGCCATATAGCTCACTTAGGTACAAGCAAACACAGTAGGGATATGTCCGTCCATGTCTGGGAATGCATACTGTGGCCTATAATGCATTCTCTAGATGACACACACATCCTCCACAAGGGTATCATACGGACAGATACCTGTTGTCAAACCCATGCTGTAAAACTATAAGCCATGTAAAGCATGGTCATCCACCTTTACAAAACATAGTATCCCCACAGTACCACATAGGTAGTAGCCCCCAACATGTTAACAGGTACCGATGGGTACATACAGCCAAGTGTTACATCATCTCTCCTTTGGTAATCCCATTTCCAAAGGTATTTTGAAATCCCTTGGTGAATCACATAAGCAGTAAGGGGTCTGCATGCATATCCACAAAGGTTGTTTTACACCTATAATGAATAGCCATCACTGACAGACTTTGCTGCATTTTAACTGGTCTGAAATATACCTCAGGCATAAACCCTCACTCACACTATTCAATAGAAACCGTAATGAGTGTGTGTGACACAGATGACCTATGCCAGGGATCACTGCAGTGTCTGGGATTGTCACAAGCATACAAATGTGACCTAAGGTCTGGAAAGCAGCAGCACACTCTGGCAAAGATAACAGATGTGTTCATCGAGAAAGCAGGGTTCCCACCTCTGAAATAATTGAGGTCACATGTACTTATATTAATTTGCCACACAGCTACCTGACGTGCAATGCACATACTGTTGTCATTGTGATATGTCATACAGTAGTAAAAGCAAAACCCACAACACAGTCCCCAACTGTGTTACTCACATAGAGCACACACACACTCACATAGAGCACACAGACACTCACCAAGTGCAGGATTCAAACCCCTACCTAACTACTTTATGATACTAAATCAGTACACATTCACATGATGCACTATACACATTACTGGGATTTCTCCTTTCCACAGGTATATTTGTAGGATGGTGACATTATCAGACTTGACAAAGATAAGTATACCACTTTTAAGGTGTTGTAGTTGTCTCCAAAAAGGTTGCTCCTCTACAAGGAGATACACACTCACAGATACACACACTGTCATATAGTTGTCATGTGCAGGATTCATACCCCTACCTAACTACCTCATGATACTAGAGCAGTATGCATTGACATAACACGCTATACACATTACTAGGAGTTCTCCTTTCCACAGGTATATTTGTAGGATGGTGACATCATCAGACTTGACAAAGATAAGTATACCACTTTTGAGGTGTTGTAGTTGTCTCCAAAAAGATTTCTCTTCTACAAGGAGATACACACACACTCTCATACAGTTGTCAGGTGCAGGATTCAAACCCCTACCTAATGATACTAGAGCAGTACGCATTTACATGACACACTATACACATTACTGGGAGTTCTCCTTTCCACAGGTATATTTGTAGGATGGTGACATTATCAGACTTGACAAGGATGGGTATACCACATTTAAGGTGTTGTAGTTGTCTCCAAAAATGGTGTTCCTCTACACGGAGACACACACACACACACACACACACACACACACACACACACACACACACACACACACACACTCTTATACAGTTGTCAGGTGCAGGATTCAAACCCCTACCTAACTACTTAATGATACTAAAGCAGTACGCATTTACACAACACGCTATACACATTACTGGGAGCTCTCCTTTCCACAGGTATATTTGTAGGATGGTGACATCATCAGACTTGACAAAGATGGGTATACCACATTTAAGGTGTTGTAGTTGTCTCCAAAAAGGTTGCTCTTCTGCAAGGAGATACACACACACACACTCTCATGCAGTTGTCAAGTGCAGGATTCAAACCCCTACCTAACTACTTTATGATACTAGAGCAGTACACATTTACACAATGCACTATATACATTATTGGGAGCTCTTCTTTCCAGAAGTATATTTGTAGGATGGTGACATCATCAGACTTGACAAGGATGGGTATACCACATTTAAGGTGTTGTAGTTGTCTCCAAAAAGGTTGCTCTTCTACAAGGAGATACACACACTCTCATATAGTTACCAAGTGCATGCTTCAAACCCCTACCTAACTACGTAATGATACTAGAGCAGTACGCATTTACATAACACGCTATACACATTACTGGGAGTTCTTCTTTCCACAGGTATATTTGTAGGATGGTGACATCATCAGACTTGACAAAGATGGGTCTACCACATTTAAGGTGATGTAGTTGTCTCCAAAAAGGTTTCTCCTCTACAAGAAGATACACACACACACTTGTCAAGTGCAGGATTCAAACCATACCTAACTACTTAATGAGACAAGAGCAGTACGCATTTACACAATGCACTATACACATTACTGGGAGCTCTCCTTTCCACAGGTATATTTGTAGGATGGTGACATCATCAGACTTGACAAAGTGGGTTACATTAGGTGACATTAGGTGGGCTACATAGAAAGAATGTGTAGACA
Organism: Protopterus annectens; assembly: GCF_019279795.1. Taxonomy (NCBI): domain Eukaryota; kingdom Metazoa; phylum Chordata; order Ceratodontiformes; family Protopteridae; genus Protopterus; species Protopterus annectens. The sequence continues at coordinate 1,157,856,335 of NC_056743.1, forward strand.
CTTTGGCAATGTGATCATCAAAGGATAGTTGACTGTCTACCTGTGTCCCCAGGGCCATAATTACATTCTCTGTACATACTGGATTCCTACCTATGTGGTAATTTGTGTGCAGTTTGTTTTATCCAAAGGGGATGACTATGCATTCTTTGGCATTCTGCTTGAGGGCATTGTTTTGACACCAGGTATCTGTGTATAACCCTTCTGTAGGATGTCTGTGTCAGCTGTGGAGTCAATTATGGACCACAGTTATCAGTCATTTGCAAACTTGTTCAGCCATACTCCTCCCATGCTTGCCTGTACCTCTGAGCAGTATCTACTGAACAGGTGGGGTCCCAGGACCAATACCTGTGGGATGCCATTTGCGACTGATTTAGAGTCGGACATGGCATCCGCAACTCTAAACATGTGTGTTTGATCTGTGAGCCAGTTGGTCACCCATCCTGTGACATAGCTGGTAACATTCAAGCTGGTAAGCTTGTCCATGATGCCAGAGTGGGGAATGGTGTCGAAAGGCCTTAGTGAGGTCCAGGTGGGCTGTGTGGACTACATTCACCTCCATCTATGTAACTGTTTCAAATAAGTCAACCAGGTTTAGGAAACAGGATCTACCTTTAACAAAGCCAAGTTGGGTAAAGTCCAGTGTCTGGAGGTCCCCATTGTCTCTGTTTATGGGTTCCATGATAATTTGCTCCATAGCTTTGTAGACCAGGCTGAGTAGGTCTATAGGGCAATGTTTTCCTGGTTCTGTTGTGGCACCCCCTTTGTGGAGCTGGATGACTGTTGCTGTATGCCATTCCTTGGGTACATAGCCTGTGGTAAGGTTGAGTCTGGACAGTGAATGTAGGTGAGGGTGTAGTTCCTTTTGGGGCTGGTGTAAGTCGCAGCCTGGGACACCATCCAGTCCCACTGATGCTGTGTTCTTAGGTTTGGAGAGGGCTGTTTCTACCTGCATGTCCATGAAGTCTGGTGCTCTGCATTCTTCTAGGATGGACACAGGCCTTTTGGGGGTGATGTCGGGGAGGGAGGTTGCACTGAACTTGTCCCCCAGGATGTGGGCAATGTAAGTTGGTTCAGTGTATATTTTTTCCATTTTGCAGTAGCTGACAGCATTTTTGAGAGTTCCACCTAAATGTTTGGTATAGCTAACGAAGGCTTTGTGGCTGTTATTCTTACATTCCTTGGCAATTTGTCTTTAGAAACTGGCCTTGGATTATTTTATGTGCGATCATTGTTTCTTCCTAATAATGATCAGTGATGCCTTTCCTTATGTGAAGTTTGCTCTATCATGTGTTCATTCCCTCCTTCTGTTGTATAGCTCATTTATGTGCGACAACCACCAGATTGGTTTCCTATATTTGGAGGAGTGCATCATGGTTTTATTTGGCATGTTTCAATACATGCATCCCTGTAGATGCTCATAGAATGCACTTGTAAATGATTCTGCAGATTGTATAGCATTATCCTATAGTGGGGGTGTTTTAGAACTTTCCACTTTGGTCTAGAAAAGTGTGCTGTTTGCTTTAGAAACTTTCTTCACAGTGGTTTTCTTGACTGTGGGGGGGCATGATGTGGATGTCCAGTGTGATTACTTTATGATCTGATATTACCAGCGAGGGGTTTATCTCTGTTGTGGAACACTGGTACCCCATGTTGGCGATGATCAGGTCCAGTATGTTGTCACCTCTAGTGGGCGTGGTAACCAGCTGTTCCAGAGCGTTAGATTTTTTTAAACTCTGGGAAGCATTGGGCAAAGGACGTTGTACATGAGTAATTCTCCCAGTCAGTGTTTTGGTAGTTGTACTCTCCTCATATAATGGTGTTTGGTAGGACATTTGTATTTTCCACTGTTCTCAGGAATAATGAGTGAGGTTCCTGAGACAAGGTAGGTGATCTGTAACAGGCTACAATATGATAAGCAGCTTTGCACAATGTTAGTTGCACTTGCATAGTCTCCAAGGCCTCATGCTGTGCCACTAACCTGAAGGTGTGGGTATCCATAGGAAAAATGGATACACCACTTCCTTTTATATTTCACTCTGGGTTTTGGGGCCGAAGATTCGAGGGATTGTGAGTGTTTTACATGGAGCATGTCCAACAGCTCTGTGTTTGACATAGCTTTGTATGTTAGGCAGAGATCACCTCTGAGCAGGCGATATGCGAGAGAGTACAGCTGGAGCATTTTGAGACTGTCTGTGTATGGCATGTATTTCAGGCCACTAATGCTATTTGTGAGATATGTCTGCAGCCTTTCCAGTTGTTGTTGATGTCTTGTGAGGTACATAGCAAAAAGGGTGTTGTACTCTGTTATGGATCTAATGAGTGATGTGTAGAGGGGAACAATGTCCTCTTCTATCTTGCATCACACACCTTTTCTGATGAGGTGTGCCATGTAGAAGGATTTCCAGACTACTGCGGGGATGTGATTATCACAGTTGTATCCACTGTCCACCTGTGACCCAAGGTCTCTAATTACACTTTCAGTGTTAAGTATACTACTGCCTATGTTGTAGTTCATGGCTACAGAGTTTTTACCAAAGGGGATGACAATGCACTTTTTGGCATTGAGCTTGAAGCCATGGCTTTGACACCAGGCATCTGTCTCAGTGAGGCCCTTTTGTAGGATGTCCACATCTTCAGCAGTTTTGATTATGGCTCCTAGTTTGCAGTCATCTGGAAACTTCATTAGCCACATACTTTCCATGTTAAAGTTTACTTCAGGGAAGTAGATTCCAGACAGGACAGGAGCCAAGACTGAACCCTGTGGTACTGCACTTGTCTCTGGTCTAATGTCGTACTTGGAGTCTGCTACTTTCACAGTGTGTGTTCTGTCAGTTAGCCAGTTGGCATCCCAGCTTGTGACATAGCGATTTATACCTAGTTTAGTGGGCTTATCTATAATTCCAGAGTGGGGGATGGTGTTGAAAGCCATGGCAGGATCTACATAGGCTGTGTGAACCACCTTACCCTTGTCTACGGTTCTGGTGACTGCTTCAATGACGTCTATTAGGTTTAGGAGACATGATCTGCCTTTTACAAACACAACATGGTTGTGGTCCAGTGTTTGGAGATTACCAATGACTTTTTTATGTTATATGATGATACATTCCATGGCCTTGCAGAGCAGGCTCATCAGGCTAATGGGCCACTAGATCCTGGGGACCATGGTGTCTCACCCCTTGTGTAGTGGGATAACCGTCACTGTGCACCATTCAGCAGGCACAAAGCCTGAGGTGAGGCTACAACTGAACATGGTACGTAGGTGTGGTGCCTGTTCATTCTGTAGTTTGTGCAGACCATAGCCTGGGATGTTATCTGGTCCCATGAATGCTATGTTACTGGCTTTGGAGAGTGTTTTTTACCTGTGCAGCCATGATGACAGCAACTTTGCAGTCTTCCGTTATGGAGATGTGCTCATTCATAGGTGAGGGGGGGTAAAGTTAGCACTGATCCTATCTGCATGGATGTTGGCAATATCAGTTGGCACTGTGTACTTAGTGCCATTGTGCTGTAACTCAGAGCAGATCTGAGTGTTGCCATTGAGAGTCTTGACATAGCTATAGAATGCTTTGTGGTTGTCTTTAGAATCAGTGTTGATTCTGTTTTCATAACTAGCTTTGGAGGATTTTATCATGGATCACAGCTTCTTACTGATGTGGACCATGGAGCTCCTCCCCTCATGGGATTTTACCCTGTTTTGCAACAGTATTTTCTTTCTGTTGTGCAGTTTGTTTATGGCAGGGGAACACCAGATTGGCTTCCTTTTCTTGGAGGTTAGTGTCTTGGTTCTGTTTGGGATAGCACGATGCATGCAGTCATGTAAGTGCTTATGAAGTGCATTTGAGAAGGATTAAGTAGTCATAACTGTATTGTCCATCTGCATGTGTGTCCTGCAGTTCAGCACTTCTGTCTTAAGAAGCATGACGTTGGCTTTGGAGAAATTATTTAACATGGTTTCCTTAATGGGGGTGTGGGTCCAGAATGTGGATATGTAGGGTGATTAGCTTATGGTCAGATGGGACCAATGAGGCACTGACATCAGGTGTGGAACACCGGTCACGCAGGACAAACTAAACTTCATAACCAACACAAATAACCACAAAATGAGCTAAATGCTACTCATTGCCAGAAGTCTCAGCCTCCAGATGCACACACTCGAGGCACTTCTCATTATGGAGAATATTTATATCTGTGCAGTATCGGTAACCTAGTTCAAGGCTCCAGACAGCACACCAGCACTACCAGGATACTACTCATTCCATACCTTCCAGCATCAGAACCTGAATCATAGCACATAGGGTGAGGATGTATCCATATTCATCAAGGATACCTACACCTCTCTTTACATGCTCTCTACAGGATATGTACCCATAGAATGTTGCACAGCAACGTTCTTCACACTCCACAGGGGTGGGGCCATGAAAACCCCTTGGCATTCATGCTCTATGAGCCTGACAATTGTGTTCTGCAAGGCAATGGAGCCAATCATAATGGAAGTCAACAATACAGAGATTGGGAACCTTCACACAGTTGGGCACACACAGTTTGGCTTGGTCAAATGCAGAACACGCCTCCTGAACTGGGAGGGTTTCTTTGACAGTTACCCAGGATATGGATGATTGAAATGAGATCCACACAGCCTACCTATGCCTCGCTAAGGCCTTTGACACCATTCCCCAGTCAGGTATCATAGATGAACTCACCAACCTGGCCATGAATCCATACATCACAGGATGGATTGCAAACTGCCTCACAGATAGGTCACACACGTTACGAGTTGCTGGCTACATGTCAGACTCTACACCGGTAACGACTGGTGTCCCCCAGGGTTCAGTCCTGGGGTCCCTCCTGTTTGGTATAGACTTCTCAAATGTACATGTCAACACAGGAGAGTTGTGATTGACTAAGTTTCCTGGGAATTGTGAAGTGTTTGCCATAATAGATTCCCCTGAAGACAGACATATTTTCCAGAAGGGACTCTATGAGACCAATGTGTGGTGTCAGAATCATGGCCTCAAGCTGACTGTGGAGGAATGCATAGTGATCCTCTTTGTTGAAAACAAAATACACACAAACTACCACATGGGTGTTACCCCCCTTAAAAATGACAAGGTGATAAGGGATCTGGGGACACAAGTAGATAGTCATCTTTCCTTTGACAACCATGTTGCCAAAGTGATTGGGAGATCCTATGTGGCCCACCTAATCAACAAAGGGTTTGCATCAGGATCCAAAGAGGTAGTGTTGGCACTCTACTCTTACATCATCAGACCCATCATTGAGTACAGTGCACCATTTTGGGTGTACTCGACTTAGCATATCCAGCAGCTGTAGAGAACACATAGGTACCTCACCAAGAGGATTACTGTTCTCAAACAGTTGTGTTATGCAACACAACTGGTAAAACTACATCTGTTCTTCATTGCGTACAGCCTACTCAGAGGCACACTCTGCCTAACATACAGAGCCATGTCCAACACATGACTGTTGAACATGCTCCATCTACACATAACAACATTGAGTTGCCCTACACATTCCAGGGATGTGAACCTCATCAGGATGATAATTACAACATGCTGGTGGGATACAGTACCATCCCAGACACTTGCCTTACTGTGGAACAGAGTCCCAATGTACATCAGACAGAACCCCTCACTGACACTCTTCAATTGGAACCTTGATGAGTGGATGGGAAACAGACAGTTCATGCCAGGCATCACATCAGCAGCCCCACTAGAAAGGGGCTTAGACTGCTAACTATTAGAACTAGGCCTTGGGAGACTACCCAATGGTGTGGTGAAAGCTGCACAACTTGCGTAGGCTGATATATGCCTTCATGGACATAGTCTACTACATACCTATGGACCTATGTGACAGGTACATGTCTACAGATAGTAGATTTGTACTTCATTGTACAGTCATGTTGTACAGCAGGCACATGGATCAGATACACTGTAATGCTTACAGATACTGGTGGCTGTTATGTACAGTAGGAGATGTGCACCTCATGTCTTTCGTGCCATTGGGATGTGTGCTGGGTGGAACAGTCCTGGATGGCTCCCTGTCATGGTCACCCTCTTACACACATCTGTGCCCATCCATCTTTGGCTTATTATACTGTGTTCCCCGTACATATATATATATAGGTACATAGGTAGGTGATAGGCTATCTGCCTGAAGGCATATATTAGTATGTCCAGAGTGTGCAGCTATCACCACCCATGGAGTTAGTTTCCTAGGCCTCTGTGTAGTAGAGCTGATAAAGTGATCCATGGTGTGACAGTTCAGTTTCACATACACTCATCAAGACTCCTCTGGAAGAGTGTCACTGAGGGTCTTGGCTTAATGTCAGTTGGGAGCCTGTTCCAAAACAAGGGAAGTCTGTGAGTTAGTCATGTATCCCTCCAACATGTTCTATTTAATGTTGTGATGATGATATCCCTAGAGCATGTGGTACAGTGAGCTTGGGTTTATGTCAGATAGCGCATGTACATCAGTTGTGCATTGGACATGGACCTGTCTGTTGGGCAGAGATCTCCTGAGTAGACAGTATGCAACAGAGTACAGATTGAGTTAAATTCAGTCTGTTTGCATGGAGCAACTGTTTGAGGCCAGTAATCCTCTTGTTGAGGTACTTCAGTGGTCTTTCCAACTGCTGAAGGTGCCTAGTCAGATTCATTGCAAATGTGTTGTGGTACTCTCTGATGGGTCTGATGACTGATGAGTAGAGGGAACCTCCTTTGACCTGCATGCAAAGTCCTTGGCAGTTTGTTGGAACACACCGCATGATTTTCTAACCACTTTGTGGATATATTTCTGTAAGTAGAGATGACTATCCACATGTGTCCATAGATCCCTTATTATTACCTCCATATTTAGGGTGTTGGCACCTATGTGGTATTTGTATGACTGTAGCTCGAGGGCATAATTTTTACACCACATATGTCTGACTGAGATCCTTTTTAAGGATGTCTCTGTTGTCCCCCACATCGATTATGACAACTTTTTTGCAGTCATCCACAAACTTTGCTAAACATAACCCTTGTGTGTTTGACTGTATTTCTGAAAAGTATACACCAGACAGGTGGGGTCCCAGGACTGAGCCATGGGGGACAGCGGTTGTTACCATCTTGGAAAGGAGACCATAATTCTTACCTTGTGGGATCTATCTGTGCCCCAGTTGGCAATCCATCAGATGATATGCATATTTATGCACTGGTTGTTGATTTTGTGGATAAGACATGTGTCTGGGATGTTGGAAGAGGGATTTCCAAGGTCTATGTGGGACGTGTGTAGTTCATTTCATTGATGTATGTCCTGGGTGACTGCCTTGAAAACAGTCTAGCAGGTTTGGGAACCATGATCTGCCCCTGACCAAACCTAAATTGGTAGGGTTGGGTGTTTGTAGGCTCACAATAGCTCTGTTTATGACTTCTATCATGATGGACTCCATGGCCTTGCAGATCAGGCTTAATAGGCTTATAAGACAATAGTTCATATGGTCTGTTGTGCAACAACACTTGTGGAGTGTGCCAAATGTTGCTGTAACGCATTCAACAGTTACATATCCTGTACAGAGGGTGAGTCTCAACGGACTGTTCAGGTGCAGGGTCTGTTTGTTTTGGAGTTCACATATGACACAGCTAGGGAAGCCATGTCATCCCACAGACGCCATGTTTTTAGGTTTGGAAAGTGCTGTTTAACCATTGTATATGTGATTTCTGGGTTTTCACAGTCTCCAGGTGTGATAATGAGCCCTTTTGTCAGTGAGAGGGGGGTAAATATGTACGAACCTGTCTAACAAGATGTTGGCGGTATCAGTCATGTACATGTATTAATTTACAGTTTGCAATGACTCAGAACATATATGTGTTTAAATTGATATTTATGACATTGCGAAATAAAGCTTCATGGCTCTCTATGGACTCTTTGACAATATTTTTGCCAGAACATGGATTGGATAATGTTAGGAGTGCTCATTGTTTATTGATGATACTGATCGGAGATTTATTGGTCTTCTTTGAATTTTCACTTTCTCTGAACAAGTTTAGTACTTGTAGTACATAGTTTGATTATGACAGGAGTCCAATATATTGTATGGGTCTGTTTTCATATCACTGTGTGCGCAAGGCAGGATTAGTGGATAGTGACATGTTTCTGGGGTGAGAACTGCAACTGCCAGATATGTGTGGCCCACTGCTGTACTCAGACATGGCTTAAGTGTGTGAGCATGCCCAGTATGACCTTTCAGTATGTTGCTGACTTGGATTTGCTAAATTTGTTGAAGTGTGTGAGCATTCCCAGTATGGACATATATGCTATATGTGTGTGAAAAATCAAGTTGTTTTTTACTTCAGGGCTCACCTTTGTGTTGTACATTGACAGGAAGCACACTGTGCCTGCAGGGCTTCCATGAGTCGCTTTGCATACACTTATCAACATTTCTACATACGGGGGGGGGCAGCTATTATTTGCACATTTCTACCCAGGGGGCACACCTAATTGTTACTGTGGCTGTACATTGGATGAGGGGTTCACCTGACACTTATACACATTTGCTAGGCCTGCACTGCTATGTCAGGTACTCCATTTCATTGTGTACTGTTGCCTATCATATTGGCTTGAGGCATACTACTGTACTACAGAACTTAGCTTCCATTTCCATGTTTATTAGTTTGTGACTTCATAGCCTACACAACCCACATCACACTGCCTGGCCTGCTGTTATCTGTCTGCATAGGCCTGGGGGGAAGTTCCGAGGGCATGATACAGCATTTGTTTGTGTTTGCGTTAGTCTACAATTGCCCTGCTGTGTCTGTGCCAGTGAAATGCTGTCATGGCTTAGTGGTTCAGTACTGTGTCTATAGTGCACAGTATCCTGAGTTTGAGCCCTGTCACTGCTTTTTATTTTCCTGCTGGGCAGACCTGACTTGTTAAGGAACAGTAAAGTAGGTGTGAGGGTGTTTAACTGACTTTGCCTGACTTTGCCCAACGCTGCCCAACGTTGTCCGATGTTGCGCTAGTTTGCTCGGCACACAGCTCCACGCAATTGTGCTTAAATATGCTAAATACTGGTAAAATGTGCTTAACACTGCTTTATATTGCTTAATATAGGGCAATCATGCCTCAGGTGGTGCTGCAGTGCTGCCTATGTAGGATGCACATAATACACTCCCTATACATGTTTGAAACAGGTAGTGTCAAGTTAGGCATCCCTTTTATTGTATGTGTGAGTCAGAGAGAGGTGTCATTTCCAGGGTTACTACTGAGTCAGTGTATGTGCTATGCTATGCCTCTTTGCCAAGGCCAGGGCATACTGGGCATGCCTCCTTCTGCCTACTGGGGCAGGCTCAGGTTGTTCCTTATCCGAATCACGCTGTGCATGTGCAGGCCTTGGCAATGGTGGGGGGCTGTTTGGCCCTGCCCCATGCTGTTCCTGCTGCAACTGTTTTCGCAGGATCATATTGTGTAGCATGGCACATACCATGACAATTTTGGTACATGTAGTTGGTGAGTACTGCAAGGCTCCACCGGATGTGTCCAGGCACCGGAACCATGACTTGAGCATCCCAAACACATGCTCAATTATGTTTCTTGTTTGTGCGTGTGCGTCATTATGGAGTTCTTGTTCAGGTGTGTGTGCATTTCTGATGGGTGTCATCAGCCACTGCTCCAGTGTGTATCCAGCATCCCCCACTAGTTGACCGTCAGGGATGTCCCCATTGGCAAATCTCTGGTACAGCTGCGTCAGATGTCACATGTGGGAATCATGATAGCTTCCAGGGCAGCCAGCACACACATTCATTATTATGCCCTGGGCATCGCACATGACCTGGCAGTTGATGGAGGGGAAGCCCTTGCAGTTGATGTAGACACTACCCCGCTCACCGGGTGGTGCTTTGATGTGTATGTGCATGCAGTCTATTGCACCCACCACCTCAGGGTATTCCGCTATTTGGTTTAAGAGACGCATATTGCTGGCCAGTGCCTCACTGGAATTGGGGAAATATACATGCTCACCGACATGTGCTGACATGGCATCCAGGAACTGGTGCAGTACCCTGGATGCTGATGCCTGTGAAACACCCATCATATCACCAGTTGGTCTGTAGAAGGTACCTGTAGCTAGTATTCATAGGCCAACACATATCTTGGTATCCACTGGGATGGGTTCCCCTCTGTTGGTTCTGTGTGTGAGGCGTGGCCGGCACAGCTCAACAATTTGCTGCAGGAGGCCTCTGTCCATTCTATAGAGCTCCATTATCTCCAGCTCATGTAGCCCCTGGTAGGTTGCCCTGGGTCTGTACACTCTTCTCCGTCTCCTCACTGTGGGTTGCTCAGCAGCATTCACAACATCACCACCCTCAGCACCTTGCACATGTTGGTTTATAATAGCAATGGCAGCCCCTAACATTTTGTCAGCCTTAAGCTTTTTGAGTTTTCACTCTTTCTAAACTGCAATGTTGCAGAGTTCTTGTGAGAAAACAGGTTAGACTGCTGTTTGCAGAGTTTAAATTGCTGGGCTGGGCTGGGCTAGTGGATTGCCTGTGTAATTGGCTAATTGTGATATATTTCACCTGGCAGATTTGCTAGTTCTTCTTGCTTAACTTCCTACTACTTCTTTTCCTTCCTTTTTCCATTTCTGTTTCCACAAGGGGCAGTGGCGCGCAAACAAGCGCACACTCGCGCACACTAGCACACACTCGCCTACATGCTTGCACACTCACGCACATGCTGTGTGCCCGTTTGCAAGAAATTTCTGATATATCCACAGCGTACGCCTTTGGTTTCTTGTTTTCAGCTACTACCACTGTAAACACGCCTCTTGCAATCCTGAGCAACTCAGGGCAAACACATGCCACTGTGCTCCAATCACCTTACAGTCTTTCAGACATACCCCCTCATGATGTCACCTATCTTCTACTTGACTACTACCCTACTCCTACACTTACACTCTAGGGACAAGGCTCACATGCCAGGGAAAGTTGGGATTCACTATCCTTATCCTCATTTGCATGGGATTACCTACTAATGCTTGGTTACATCTCTCACACTGAGCTTTCCCCCTTAGCAACCACTACTCAGTGGCCATATTGTTTGCAGCGTGCCATTCACCTGCATGGCAGGACAAGCTTTTTAGTGTAAAAGCACATTTGTGGATGTTTTTCCCTTTTTTTCATTTAATTTAAAGCGCAGCATGTTTGCGCAACGCTGCGCTACGGTTAAACATTGGCGATCAAGGGAAAAAAATTACATTGGATTTTGTGGATTTACAACATTTCCAAATGCCAATGGCCTTATATTTGGCCATTGGCATGCTTCCTTAACTAGATGCATTCTTTATTTGGCGCTGTCATACCTCCGTTTAGCTATTTGCAGAATGGTACTCCATTACCAATGGTGTACAATTCTGCAGATAACATTACTCTTACAAGGACAGGTTAGTGGTTCCTGGATCACAAATTTACCTCATTTGCATAGCTTTCAGCAGCAAATGAGGTAATTTGCATACCATAACACTGTCCGTGCAGGAGTAGCTTTAGAAGCTCTCATGCACGCCCCTACCGGCTATTGCTGAATTGTTCGGCAGACATATTGCCTATCTGCCATCTTACACTGTTCTTACACTCTGTGCAAGCCTTCATAAATCCGGCCCAATAGTATTTTACATGTATCATACTCATTATAAGGAAAGTCTTAGAATCACCCTATTAAAAGATGTGTTAACAAGTATGCAACATTGTCCTTTGGATAGTAATTTAATATAATTTTATTGACTAGACACTGCTTCTCAGACATGATTTATGCGAGCCTTCTTAAAACCACAGACAAGTCATTAAGCCTTCCTGACAACAAAACAGTACTCTTTGCCTTCCTATGAAAAAAAAAGTAAATGCTGTACTGTATTCAACCATCATCTCTCCACTGTCGCCCAAACACACATGCACAGACATGCACACTCACACACATGCACAGACATGCACACACACACACACACACACACACACACACACACACACACACACACACACACACACATGCACAGAGACACACACTTAAAATAATTAAGACTTTTTGACTTAGTGCATTATTTTTGTAGTACAGATTTTTTTTTGTTAAATGCCCATATTTATTGACTACTATGCTCCTACATTTACACTTTTCCATCATAAAAATGATAACCGGCATTTTGATAGCAAACATTTTCAGAGTTTTTTGGACTTGGAACTCCTCTGAAACAGGTCAAAAGGGAATCTATTTTTACCCATTTGAGACAATTGATTAGAAATTACTCTAGAACAGACTTGATGCCATTGTTAAAATGATTAATCGGGTAATGTGTCAATGCATTAGGCAGTCTAGAAAAGAATCTTTGTTGAAAGTTTCTAGTCAAAACACAGTACATTGCAAATGTTATGAAGTTATAATTTTGATGGTTTACAGTATTTTTGTTGCATATTTCAAGTATGCATTTTATGGTCTTCTTACCCATGTCATTGAAGTCTTGTTATATTTTGCTATGAAGATGACTGAGTTTATCAAATGTAATTTTGCTTTAGAGACAAGACATCACAGCTGTCAACTTTGTACTGTGATCAATAGAAACATCTCAGTCCTGACTTTAAAGTGTTGAAATCTCTCATAAATATAAGGCCACATTTAGTGTCTCTAAACCAGTCTCATGACTTCAGTGATCTTTAGTATACTTTTGCTTCAGATGTTCATTATGTCTGTAATGTATTGTCTCTTTAAACTATTAGCATCTTTTCCGTATCACAAATCCAGGATTTAATTTATTCATACTGTACCACACATGCAGTAGTAAAGTATGCCAGGTTTGTGCTACATGACCCAAAAATTACATGTGTCAAAAGTAAATAAGTAATTCATTTTGACACATGGTACAACTACAACTTAGTGAAGGTCTTTATCTTTCTTCAAGGCAATTTCTCCAAAAACTGGAAACTTTTGATCCAGAAGTTTGATCTGTTTCTGTGAGCAGAAATGTTGAAAGGTCTGAAGAAGTGGAATCTGCCATTTTCTGCAAATCACAGTGGAAGAGATGATTTAATTTTGCAATAAACAAATTCTGAGGAGGTGAGATAGATGATGTAGTTGTGAAGAAATGTGTTCCAGGACTTCTCAAGCCAGAATATTTCCATATACCTGCTATTTGTTCTTTGTGAGGGCAAAAAGTCCCTTGTAAAGTATTGCTATATATGTTGATTAAAGAACAAAGGGAGATACTCAAACCTCAGAGTTACTTAATTTGTTGGTATGAGTATAGGAAATGATGACTTAAAAGAAAGATATCATGTAAGTGAGCAATTATTACAAGAAGTAGAGGTAATATTAAGTACAGCCGTAGATACAAACCCAGATAACAAGATTACTTGGAATCATGTAAAAGACAAAGAAGGAGACATAACGCCATAAGAAAAGAAGGAAATATATTAAGTATGACCAGTCAGAAGTAAAAACATATCTTTGGTAAGTTTTGTATACCAACTCTTTAAATTATCTGCCAGTTATGGTCTTCTCAATGCCTGCCTCATCTCTATATTTTCCATAATAAGCAAATCCTTAGAGAAGTAATATGCTATTCAATTCACCACACATCCTATCATATATTACTTTTTATGTCACTCCCAACATGGATTTAGAAAAGGAGGCCTCATTCTTACAGAGATCTGATCTATTCTGCCATGGATAAGACTGCAATTACAATTTTTCACTTCCATATCATGCAACTTATTCCTGGTTGACATTAAAGCTCATTGTGTGACTTCTTTCTGACATCTAGCTTGACAAAAGATCTTTAGATCTTTGATGGTATGTATAAACAATGCACTCTCCACGTCCTTCAGAATGAAAAAGAGAGATCTTCAAGGTTATATTCTTTGGGCCCTACTATATATAAATTTTTTAAACACAAGCCTTGTAGATACTCATTGGGAAAAATAATTTGCTATGCTCACAGCAGGATCAATAGGTCTCATCCTGCTCTCGATATTGTGAATGTAAAGTTACAAAATGATCTCTACTTTCTTTCTTCTTGGCTTCAGGATAAACAGTTAGCTATGAACATAAATAAAATGAAGCATGTTCAGTACTGCACTGATCTTTTGTAAATGCCCATTTTTAACTTCTCAACATGACTCTGGATACCTCAGACTCCTTTAATGAACACACTGAGCAAGTTCAAAATAACATCTCAGCAGCAGTTAGTAATGCTAAGTGGCTTCTACAGGGTATTCACCTTTCTGACTAGAGAAGCCTGCCTATCTTACCCTTATAGAAAAAGGCGTACCATTACTTGCAAATTCCGAATGTGACACACAGGCTCTTTAGACGTCATACAGAAACTTTATACGTTCACCGTACATGCTTCCAAGAAGGCACATCACTTTCAGGTCACAAGGGATGCTGTCAATGGATCCTTCATAGGACTACCTGTATTATGGACATGTCAAGAATGATGCTAAGTGTCTAGCCATATCACACTGGAGATCTTACATTCTGGTCATCCTTATCTTTAAAATGTTCAACTTCCACCACTATCTTGTATTGAAATTCTCCATGAAACACCATAATCCAAACTTTCACAAACCAGAGACCCTTAATCACTTAGACTCTCCTTTCCCACAACCACAGAGCCTTCTCTGTCTTTGTCACTGAAAGTGTTAAGGTTCCTTCAAAGTAGATGTATGGAAAATGGGCTAGCTGTATCACACCTATATCATATTAAAATGTGAGAAAATAATGACTAAAAGATAAAGAAACTGCATTTTAGTTTCAAAATGTATAACATGATGTATAATGTAATTTGCCATTTTAAACACTTATTGCCATTTTGAGCTAGAAATGATTATTTTCCCGGAGTAAATTTGCAGTGATCCTGGTGTTCGTGAAACTAACTTTTCGGCAAAGTCGTCCTGTGCTTTTCATTTTTGGGTAAGTGAAAATTCGATAATATATATGGGTCTAGGACACATGCTCGACTAGCATATGTCCGAATCACAAAACATCGAACACACATACACGAAAGCGCTTAACATCGAAAAGCGCTTCCGTGTATGTGTAGTTAAAAAAAAATACACCCCCGCCACACCCCTCTACTTTATTATTCTCACTCCGAGATTGCACTACAGTGGGGAAAAGGAAATTTTCCCTTACCCGCACTGTAGTCCGATCTACAAAACAGGCACACATACACGGAAGCGCTTGTCGATGTTAAGCCCTTTCATGTATGTGTGCTCGATGTTTTGTGATTCGGACATATGCTAGTCGAGCATGTGTCCGGATCCCATATATATATATATATATGTGTGTGTGTATATATATATATGTGTGTGTATATATATATATGTGTGTGTATATATATATATATATATATATATATATATATATATATATATATATATATATATATATATATATATATATATATATATATATATATTTTTTTAACATTTATTTACTTGTGCACCAATCAAAACTGACCCATTGCAGGCAAAATCTGGATGATAATATACTCATAGAATGCCATAAAGGAAGTAACATCAGGATACATAAAAAGTAAAGACAATGCAAAAACAAAATAATAAACAGTAAACAGTATTTACATTATATACAGTGGATCTGAAGACTGTTTAGAATTGTAGAGCAGAAGCTGAGTGTTGGCAAGCTACAGGAAGAAGAAGAGTGAGAGATGGTGATGTGACTATTATTGAAGCAGAAGTACTTGGCTTGGGTCTGAATGGGGGATGTGCATATGTCTGTTCGGTCTGAGTTAGTATTAAGAAATCCATCCATTGTTCTTTGAGAGGTACCCAAGCTGTCCTCTCTAAATATCCACGGAACATTCAAGGCAGGATCACTGGCCATAAGCTCAAGGAAGAAAACAACAAAATAGAACAGCTGATGTGCATATGTCTCTCTGGCTCTGTCTCTCTCCCCTTTGTCTCCCTCTCTTTCTATATATATATTTGCATACATACATATATATATGTATATATATATATATATATATATATATATATATATATATAGATATATATAGATATATATATATATAGGGCCTATATTATATTCGTGAATGCTTAGGTTGTCGAATACAACATGACTGACACCTATTCAGTGAATGCAAAAGTCAGCAAAAGCTCACAATGCAGAGAAACACATCACCGAATACTTTTACTTGACCATCACCATTCTACCCACTAACGAAAACAAAACACACTTCCCACTACACCACTCGCTACATACTACCCACCCAAACAAAATAAATAAACCACATACATACACTAACCTAAACCCTACTTTTAAACGTAAACTAACCCTTACATACATTACTTTCTATGCACTCACCTTCACCTGCACTCTAACCCTAAGGTCCATAACTATCACACACTTACCTTAATAAGCTATACCCAAATAAAACAAATAATCCACACACATACACTTAACCAAACCCTACTTCTAACCCTTACATACATTACTATCTATGCACTTACCTTAACCCGCACCTTAACCCTAAGGTCCGCAACTATCGCACACTTACCACCACAGGAGGGCCAACTATTCTGAATCGGGATTTCAAATTTCACAGTTTCCAGCTTTTGATGTACTCATGATTCGCTCATTAGGTGTCGATCATGCTGTATTCGACAACCTAAGCATTTGGGAATATAATATAGACCATATATATATATATATATATATATATATATATATATATATATATATATATATATAGGTCTACTTCGGTAGACCGAAATATCACTTACTCGAAATCCATATCACCGAGATGAAAAGGCCAACAGCACAGAATACCGACATCTTGGAACACCAACCTACCACTCCAGATAAGTAAACGCTTGGCCATCCTGTTTAACTTTGCCCCTTACCCCTGCGGTAGTGTGATCTTGGAGATGGTATATTTAGTTAGGTGAGTGTGTGTTTGTGTGTGTGTGTGTGTTTGTGTGTGTGTTTGTGTGTGTGTGTGTGTGTGTGTGTGTGTGTGTGTGTGTGTGTGTGTGTGTGTGTGTGTATGTGGCACAACCCCCCCACCTAGGGGTGCATGGGGGAGCAAACCCCCCACATGGATGAGTTTGCTTTCCTTCGGGTTTACTTTTTTTTTTTCAGGATGGACAAGCATTTACTTACCTGGAGTGATAAGTCAGTGTTCCGGGACACATCAGTGTTCTGGTGCTGTAGGCTTTTTCGTCTCGGTGATATGGTTTTCAGGTAAGTGAAATTTTGGTCTACCGAAGTAGACCCATATATATATATATATATATATATATATATATATATATATATATATATATATATATATATATATATATATATATATATATATATATATATATATATCTGCACACACACACTTATAAATATATGTGTGTGTTTTTGTGAGACAAGTGCATATATTATTAAAAATATTTAGACTGTAAGCATGTAAAGAAAGGAAGGGAAAAATCTTATAATCACTCAAGGTAAGGTAAGTTCATAATAAAATTGCATGAAACAGAATATTTAAATACTGCAAAATTAAAATGTTGTTTTTGTGTCTTTCGGCTTTTCCCGGTTAGGGGTTGCCACAGCAGAACTCCAGTCCGCTAATGATTGGCAATAGATTTTTACATGCCGAGTTGCCAGCCCTGATGCACAACCTTCAATGAAGGTATGCCCATTCACGCATGTCTCCACACAGAAGACGCTCTAGCTAAGAATCAAACAGGACAACGTCTTACTGTGAGGCGACAATGCTACCGCAGCACCACCACCGCACACTGCAAAATTAAAATGATACAAATAAAAATTCATCTGAAGCTATTTGGCATGCCCCTACAAGGGTCTAAGTAAGCTCTCCTTAAAAATATGGATCTTTATGGATCTTCTAAAAGAAATACTCAGAATCATTCACCTGCAGCAGGGATAGTTACACATGGCAAGGACAAGGTATACAAAAGGAATTCTTCCACATGTTTCTACCCAGACATATGGACACCTACCAACCTCTCACATAGTGACCTGAGATGCCGTGCCTGGACATAGAGTTTCAGCAGTTCCTTAAGATAATCATGGTACAGCCTGTGAAGGGTGCAGTAGGAGAGGGTTATGGTCTTAAATGCACATCTGGTAGTGTGTGAAAGCTGGTGCATCTTCTGCAGGAATGGATTAATATGACAAGCACAACGAGCATATGTCAATAAATGGGCCATGGAATTCTGCACCTGCCAAGACACCAAAATTAAGTATGAAGTAACTGCTACGCAGAACACAGTTGCCAGGTCCAAAGATGACATACGATGTCTGATCTAGGATTTTTTTTTAGATGGAAGTAAAATGTCTTAACAGCTAACACCTCATCCTTTAATGTCAGCCTATAATCAAGAGCAAAGCACTGATCATAGCTGCAAAATAAAATTCCACTGTGTTGCCCATATAATCATGGGTAAAGCAAAGGAAAATGTAATAGGCGAACATGAATAAGCATCTCCTTAATCTTTGCTGGGTTGAGTTATAGGTGATTTAGACTTTACCAGTGGCAAGTGAGCCCAAGCAGTACTGAAAGAACACTCAGAGGTTCTGGTCACAGAATCATCAGAAAATAGAGGTAGATCTGAATATCAATAGCATACTTTTGATAATAAATGCCTTTCCATATACTGACCTCCCATAGCATATGTATTCATATACAATGGGAACAAAAGGGCAGCCAAAATAAAACCCTGACGTCCCAACAGAATACAGAGGTGTTAATGGTGGTAGTGATGGCAGTGGTGGTGGTGGTGGTGGTGGGGGTAACTTTAGACATCACCTTCTGAAGTGATGCGAGAGATAAGATGTAAAGCTGTGGTTAATAAGGATCCCATGGCCCATGGCATCAGATGCCACTGAAAGCTCATGTAGGACCAACAGCGAATATAAATGTTGAACTTTTGCCATAATGAGGTCACTAACCACTCATCTCATAGTAGTTCTACTACTGTACTTCGATGTATGCCTATACTGCATAGTGTCTAAGAGGTCAAGAAAAGTAAAAAAAAAAGAATATAGCACCTATAAGCAACTTTCTTACTAACCTTCCCTATAAACATAAAGTTAGAAATTACGGTAATTCTTCAGACAGCTAGTATCCATCATTTTGTTTTAAGAACAGGAAGTTATCAATGCCTCCTTTCAGTATGCAGAGAACATTTGTTCTCAAGGTGGATCTCAAAATCTGAGCTAGCAACTTAAAGCAAAACAAAAATCACCTTGTAGGGCAGGGGTCCAGTAGGTAAGATGCTTAGAAGAATATCTTCATGACCTCATCATAGTCTATGTTGTTGAACTCATCCTAGTGAAAAACTAGATAATGCATGTAAGAATCAATAAAAGATGCAATAAACAAATATATGGTGATGGACTATCACCTCTTGGTAAATTATATGCACAGAACCATACAACTTCTTGGAATAATCCAAGTCAGAAACTTTCCTGGTCATGAGACAGGCTTGGTTTCACAACCTGCCAGTCATATAACAGAATCCAGCTGGATGATTTAATGCAGTGACAATATCACTGGACAGCAAACGTACATGAGGACTGTGTCTGGTTCATAGGTTCATAGGTGTGTACTAGGCTAACGGCCCTGGAGTCTTTACAAGCCTAGCCCATAGGATTACCCTGGCATTGTGCAACCCGACCTTAGTTCCTGGTGCCTCTGTCAAGCAGAGCCACTGGAGTGATCCCCTGGGTGAATTTTCTATTTCCCATTCACTCATCAAGATTTCTCTTGAAGAGGGCCAGTGAGGTGCTCTGTTTGACATGTATGGGAAGTCTATTCCATAGCATGGGCAGTCTCTGGGTTATGAACCTGTCCCTCCAGCACATTCTGTTGATTGTGGTAATGAGGTTGAGGTCTCTGGAGCATGTGGTGCAGAGGGATTGGGATTTCTTTAGATGTTGCATTTCTAACAGAGCTGGGTCAGATATGGCTTTGTAAGTCAAGCAGAGATCGCCTCTAAGTAGGCGATATGAGACAGAGAATAGTTGGAGTTTTTTGAGTCTCTCCATATAGGACAAGTGTTTAAGGCCCAGGATCCTCTTTGTGAGGTACTTTTGTGGCCTCTCCAGTTGTTGCAGGTGTCTAGTGAGGTACATGCCAAATGGGGCATTGTACTCAATGACTGGCCTAATGAGGGAAGAGTAGAGGGAGGCAATGACCTCTTTCTTCCTGGATGCAAAACCCTTAGTAATGAGATGTGCCACATAGAAGTACTTTCTGACCACAGCAGCAATGTGGTGGTCAAAAGAGAGGCTGCTGTCAACCTGTGTTCCTAGATCTCTTATAACGCCTTCTGTGTTCAGTGGACTACCATCAATGTGGTAATTCATGGGAAGTGGGTTTTTCCCAAAGGGGATGATGACACATTTTTGGCATTGAGCTTAAGGTCATGGTTCTGTCACCAGTTGTTGGTCTCAGTGAGGCCTTTCTGTAGGATGTCAGTGTCAGTTGGGGAGTTAATAATGGCTTCCAACTTGCAATCGTCTGTGAACTTTGTCAGCCAGAGTCCCTTCGTGTTGGCCTGGACTTCTGAGAAGTAGATACCAAACAGGAGAGGAGCCAGCAAGGGCACCCACAGGCAGGTGCAAGGGGGTGCACTTGCACCCCCCTGGATTTGGCTGGCCCGGAGATTTTATTTTCTTTTAATTTAAAAAAAAAAATGTTTTTTTTTTCCTTGAGTCAAGCCGCACAGACGGAACAGGTGTTTGCGACCTGATTTCGTCTTCTCCGTCTGTGCGACTGATGGCTTATGTCTTTAGCTTCCACGCCTGCCCCGTGCACGGAATTTGAAATCCAGAAGATGTTGGGACTGCAGACGAGCATACAGGTGAGAGGTAAGTGTGTGCGTGTGTGTTTTTAAGTGTTTAAAAGGTGTGTGCAAGTAAGAAATAGGTAGTTAGGGGTGTGTAGATGTAAGAATTAGATAGGGGTTTGTATGCATTAGGAGTTTGGAAGTGTTCTTCCAAATAAATGCACATGGGTTTGTGATTTCTATGTAACAACTGATGGAGAAAGTAGAGGTTTCCCTCATTTCAGAAGAAATGGGAAGTGATAATTCTGCCTAAGTAAAATTTGCAAAATCACAAAATAAAATGGCACTGTCAATGTAGGAATTTGCTAAAGATTTCGAAGTGTTGCATATAACATTATTTACACTTTATATCTCTTAAGGAAATCTTAAGGATTATCATGACACTGGAAGTTACTTTTGATCTTCCCGCATTTGGGAATTTTACAGGTCCAGTTTATTGGATCAGGGTATGTATCAATGGGAAATATGCCAGTCAGTACAGTTGAGGTATTACTTATGATAGTTTAGTAGAAAACTTTATTTTAGTTGATAGCTGTCATAGTTCTTCCACTTATTGGTAAATGTTAGCATTGTATTTGAAATGTTTGCTATTACTGTTATTGTATTGAACAGAAGTGATTGAATGTTTGGTGCATGGCAGTGCATGACAATGCTTACAGGAAATTCCACATATGCTATCTGTATAGTAGCGAATCTGTTTATATTTTTTATTCAGGGTTGAACATTTCAGATGCATACAGTTTCCTCTAGAATCAATAATTTACCGTGATTGTGCAATGTTCTTACTTCATTGTATTTTAAATGAGAAGTTGGTCTGCATTTGTTGAGCACCTGTGGCTGTTTTGGGTGAATCAGTAGTAATGTTGTGGTTAAGAGATTCATTCAGCATAAGGCAGTATGCAAGTTGATGTGTGAGTGGTAAACTTAATGAACAACAATGTTATGCAGTTAATCAACCACCCACTTCTGTAGGATCTAAGGTTTCAGTCTGTATTTACAGAGCCATTGGATTGCTACTTTTATTAATTGCTGTTCTGTTCACGACAAAGGGCATGTCTGCATGAGACTGTGTGCCACTGTGAATCTATCGCTTATTGTGGACTGCCTTTACACTTATTTTCCAGTTCTTATCAAGTTGTATCATGGTTGCTACTCAACTCCTTTGCTCTTTACAACTTTTGCCCTTCCACACTAGACTGGCTACCTCACAAACAGAATATTTACAGTGAGATACGTGTTCGCACACACCAACAGAAAATCAGCACAGGGTTCCACAAAGATCCATGTTAGCACTTATGCTTTTCACCTTATACATCAGCCGCCTCCCAGCATGCATTAACACAGCCAACACCATTTTATATGCAGTTGACATAGTTCTCAGCCACTCATTAACCTTATACAAAACCATAGCAGAACAGTTACAACTCACCTTGGTAAGTTAAAAACAATGCTAGATCTTAAAATGCTAGCCATGAGTCTGTCCCCTGAAAGCAAAACAAAATGAATGCTCTTGACACTCTTTAAAAACCCAACCACCTCTGTCTATATCACTCTCATATGACATACATCCCATTGAATGTATCTGTTTTTAAATACTTCGGTGTAATTCTTGTCTCCAGCCTAAACATGCATTTTCACATTAACTACCTAAAGGCAGAAAATAAACTCTATGTTCTTTGGCTATCGCCAGATCTCATAATGCCTCATCCCAGGAGGAAGGAAGGAATGCAGTACATCGAAATACCCTCCAAACTCAGTTATGCCTTCACTAAAAATCTGAAAGACCTGCAAACTCACTCTAACAAAATATGCAGATTCATTCTTATATTCCGATAATATGAACATTACTGTTTTCACACTCAGAAGACCAAAAATAGCTTTCCATAAAAGAGAGAACAGACCTTTAACTGTCCATTATCCACAAAGCTCTCCATAGTGAAACTGTCTGAGCTCCCTGAGCCATAAACTAACCATAAAAAGATACTCCTTACCACCTTCAGTCACAAAGCAACTGTGCCCAGGTTTCCTTAGACCCCGAAAGACACCTTCATCCTCTGAACACACCTCAATCCTGGCACCTAAGCTTTGGGTCCCACTAACCCCCTTTCAACTTTTGTAATTTGAACACATGCAGCTCATTCAGGGAAGAACTCCTCATTGTAATCCAGGGGCCACCTGCACATGTTTCAGTAACCCACCAGTAGCATTAAATAACCTGAGTTTGCTCTTTGGCAGTAATGTACACATTCCCTTATCACAGTTCATTGCTGAAAACCATACTAGCCTCCCGCTCCCACCCCTTTTGCACTTACCAACCCCCCCACACTAATACACCATCCTAACCTAATCTCTACCCAGCATTAGCACCCCTGTCAGTAATCACTCTCTCTCTCTCTCCCATTGTACATATCTACAGATAATATGGTCAACTTTCCTGATTTATTGAGGTTTGTCTTTGGCTGTATTGTGTTTGCTTTTTCTATTATAAGACATTGCAGCTTGTACTGTTGTGCCAGAAGCTCTACTTTGACGTCTGTGCTCATGTAAAATGTGATGTGTAACTCCCCAGCTTTGGCTGAAATAGATCCTCTCTGGATCAGCCTATATATAATTTCTCATTCTTGGGACATCTTTGTCATGTTTCATTCCATCTTGCACATAAGCTGTCAACCAACAGGTTCCATTTCTACTGAAAACCTTGCATAGAGGTGTCCACCAGAAAAATACAGGCTTGTTTAGTACTGGCTGTTGATGTTGTGACGTCCCTCCTCTGGACCAGTAATCAAAGAGCCTGAATCCTCCCCACTGACACCGGTGAGGGCCATTCACTTGGAACAAAAATAGATACGCTCTGTATGTAAAAAGTAGGTAACGGTAGGTGTGTGTGTGTGTAAGTAGTAGGTATGAGTGAGTGTGTGCGTGTGTGTGTGTGTGTGTGTGTGTGTGTGTGTGTGTGTGTGTGTGTGTGTGTGTGTGTGTGTGTGTGTGTGTGTGTGTGTGTGTGTGTGTAAGCATAACTCTCAACTGTCCTTGATTTTAACTCAAATTTTAGAAAAAACTGTAAGCCTGTTTCCTACCTTTCCTGTAACTAGTGTTCCAGATACAGATTTGCTGTATCCAGGACTGTTTGTAAGCTTCTGAGCCCCCCAAGCCTTTCTGTGTTGGAGGGAAGCCTTCTAGCTTATCAGTGGGAGTGGTAAGCATTAGGTAACCTGTCTACCACATAAGGAGTGGTTCTGGCCCAGAATTTGTAGTTATTGGCCGTTTGGACAATCTTCCATCTCTCTCAACTTTCTGATTTGAAAGCCTGCATTTGCACTTGTTTCTGTCCTGTAACTCATCTAGTGCTGATACAGATTCTTAGTTTTAGCACTTAAATTTGCTTATTCATGCTCAGAACTTGTAAGCACTAAATAAGCGACTAATTACTATAGCACTCAATCTTCCTCATTACCTAGTGGAAAACTGTTTTTTGTACTTACTTTTCTCACTGGAGTTGAGAAAAACAGCTCTTGTACTCACTTTCCTCACTTATCTAGAGGAAAATAGTTTTTAATCAGGCATGTCCAAGGGTCAGCTCCCAGTGTTCTCCCCTGTCTATCTGATGAATCTGGGCATCTTGAGGCAATGTAGAAATTGCCTCATGTACACAGACAACCCTCTCCTCCTACCACCCAACACTACAACCTGTAAGAGATGCACTTATCTAGCCAAACTGGAGGTAAAGCTCTCTCCAACCAAGACTGAACCTGACAGTCATGAGGAGAAGGTAAACATTTGCACCACACCACACTCATCACATAGTCTCACTACGTTTACACCACCAAAATCCACACATAGAAACTCAAAAACATTTGTGGAGGCTCTCAATAATAATCTGCCAAAGCAACAGAGACCTTCAAAGCAGAAACACAAGCAACCTCCATCCCCCAACACAACCCAAATAACACACAGCCCACAGACTCAGTGTGCCACTCAAACACAGCCAATAAGGCAAAACAACATACCCAACACACTAGTCATAGGTGACTCTATAGTCAGGCACACTGATGTCCCACTCACCAGGCTAAACAAGGAGAAGGTTACTGTCAGCTGCCTGTCAGGTGTCAGGATACATCACATAACCCACGCACTCAGGTCACTCCACAACAAGTACAAATATGACTCTGTCATTGTCCATGTTGGTGTGAATGACCTGAGACATACCTCCCTGGACTACATGAAAAGAGACATGGAAGAGCTCTCCTATCTTGTAGCCCTGGCAGGTATGACCCTAGCCCTGAGTAGCATTCTGCCATCGCCCAGAATGATACCGCAGTACAAGGATAAAATGATTGACTTCAACAATTGGCTAAGCTTCTGGTCATTCTAAGGGGATCCAGTATCTGTCTGCTTGGGATGACATGGTCAACAGACCACGATGCTTTGCCACAGATGGCTTGCAGCTGTTGCCCCCGGGATTCCGGATACTGGCTAAGGCTCTTGCTGCCCCTATAGTGCCTTTTTTAGGCAGGGTTCAAGTAACAAATTCACCACCATAACAGGAACAAGCAAGCAAAAACTGAGGGTAATGCTACTCAATGCTAGAAGTCTAAATTTCAAAAAGCATTCACTCGAGGCACTCCTTAAAATGGAGAACATCGATATCTGTGCAGTGACTGAGACCTGGTTCAAGGCTCCAGAGAGCACTCCTGCACTACCAGGCTATAACTCATACCACACTTTTCGGCCATGTAACTTGGACCGAAACACCAAAGGTGGGGGTGTGTCCATATTCATTAAGGATATCCACACCTCCAGGCTAGTTGCTCAGCATAATGCATCCGAGGTTATCCAAGTGCAACTAACTCTTGGCAAAACTGCAATCCAAATTGTAGCTTGCTACAGATCCCCCACCATGCCCCAGGATTCCCACTCCTCTTTTCTTGACGTACTGGAAAATATTAGGGTTCAACCAAACACTCTAATAATGGGCGACTTCAAGTACCCCACCATTAACTGGGAAAACTACTCATATACCAACTCCTTAGCGCAACACTTTCTGGAATTCATAAACTCCAATGCCCTAGATCAACTTATCCACACCCCCACCAGGGGCAACAGTATCCTAGACCTAGTTATTACCAACATGAGTGACCGGTGTTCCACACCTGAAGTCAACTCCTTGTTGGTCCAATCCGACCATAAGCTAATCACCCTTGATATCCACATCCCACCCCCCATTAAGGATACCACAGTAAAACATTTCTCCAAAGCCAACTTCATGCTTCTTAAGACAGAAGTAGTGAACTTCATGACACCCATGCAGATGGATAATACAGTTACAACTGCTGAATCCTACACAAATGCACTCTATAAGCACTTACATGAGTGCATGGATCATGCTATCCCAAACAGAACCAAGATGCTATCCTCCAAAAAAAGGAAGCCAATCTGGTGGTCCCCTGCCATAAACAAACTGTACAACAGAAGGAAGAAACTGTTGCAAAAGAGAGTAAAATCCCATGAGTGGAGGAGCTCCCTGGTCAGCCTCAGTAAGAAGCTGAGATCCCTTGTAAGATACTCTAAAGCTAGCTATGAAAATAAAATAGCCACTAATTCCAAGAACAACCACAAAGCATTCTATAGCTATGTCAAGAATCTCAATGGCAACACCCAGATCTGCTCTGAGTTACAGCATAAAGGCACAAAAATTACAGAACCAACTGATATTGCCAACATCCTGGCAGATAGGTTCAGTGCTAACTTTACCTCCCCTCACCCCTTAAAGGGCCCCTATCTATACAGGAAGAATGCAGAGTTCCTGTAATCACAACTACGCAGGTCAAAGCTGCACTCTCTAAAGCCAAAAACACAGCATCCATGGGACCGGACAACATCCCAGGCTGCGTTTTACACGAACTTCAGAATGAACTGGCTCCTCACTTAAGCACCATGCTCAATAATAGCCTCACATCAGGCTTTGTGTCCACTGAATGGCACACAGCAACAGTTATCCCACTCCACAAAGGGGGAGCCACCACTGATCCCGGGAACTATAGACCTATTAGCCTGACAAGACTGGTCTGCAAGGCCATGGAACATATCATCATAGAACTCATAAACAAAGACATTGGTAACCTCCAAACTCTGGATCCCACCCAGTTCGGGTTTGTGAAAGGCAGATCATGCCTCCTGAACCTGATCGACTTCTTTGAGGCAGTCACCAAAGCCGTAGATGAGGATAAGGTGGTTCACACAGCCTATCTTGACCTCGCCAAGGCTTTCGACACCATCCCCCATTCTGGAATTATAGCTAAACTCAATAAACTAGGCATAAATCCCTATGTCACAAGATGGGTTGCCAGCTGGCTCACTGACAGAACCCACACTGTAAAAGTTGCAGACTCCAAATCTGACCTCAAACCAGTGACAAGTGGTGTACCACAGGGTTCCGTCCTGGGACCGCTCCTGTTTGGTATCTACTTCTCTGAAGTACAGGCTAACACAGAAAGCCTCTGGCTAATGAAGTTCACAGATGACTGCAAACTAGGAGCCATAGTCAAGTCCCCAAATGATGTGAACATCCTACAGAAGGGCCTCTCTGAGACAGATGACTGGTGTCAGAGCCATGGCCTCAAGCTCAATGCCAAAAAGTGCAGTGTCATCCCCTTTGGTAAAAACTCTGTACCCATGAGCTACCACATAGGCAGCAATCTACTTAACACCAAATGCGTGATAAGAGACCTTGGGACCCAGGTGGACAGTAGTCTCTCCTTTGAAAGTCACATTGCCACAGTAGTCAGGAAGTCCTTCTACATGGTACACCTCATCATAAAAGGGTTCTCATCCGGGAAAAAAGAGGTCATCGTTCCCCTCTACTCGACACTCATTAGACCCATTATAGAGTACAATGCCCCTTTTGGAATGTACCTCACAAGACATCTGCAGCAGCTGGAAAGGCCACAGACGTACCTCACAAAGAGGATTACTGGACTCAAACAAATGCCCTACACTGACCGTCTCAAAAAATTCCATCTTTACTCCGTAGCATATCGCCTACTCTGAGGTGATCTCTGTTAACATATAAAGCTGTGTCAAACTCAGAGCTGTTGGACATGCTACACCTAAAGAAATCCCAATCCCTCCGAGCTACACGATCTAGGGACCTAAACCTTGTCATCACAATAAACAGGACATGCTGGAGGGATAGATTCCTATCCCAGAGACTTCCCATACTCTGAAACAGGCTACCCGTCTATGTCAAGCAAAGTTCTTCATTAGCACTCTTCAAGAAAAATCTTGATGAGTGGATGGGAAATAGGAAATACACCCCGGGGATCACTTCTGTGTCTCTGCTCGACAGTGGCACAGGAAAATAACTTTCTTGGGTGGCGTAAGCCAGGGAACCTTGTTGGCTAGGCTTACGTAGGCCCTTGGGCCGATAGCCTAGTACCTACCTATGAACCTATGAACCTATGAATTCCTTTTAACACTAGTGCCTTTTGGCGGAAAGGTGCTGCATTATATTTAAATAATGACAATGATTAAGAGGTATTGATTTTTGTTCCTGTAGGACATGTATATTAATTCACATACTCTTATTCTGTTAATGTCTCAAGTTAATAGATGTAATATTTTAAACGTCCCTGATTGTGTCTACATTTGTCCCTGATTCTGTTGAAATTTATCTCCGAGTGGTTGAGAGGTATGTGTAAGTAGTAGATGTGTGTGTGTGTGTGTGTGTGTGTGTGTGTGTGTGTGTGTGTGTGTGTGTGTGTGTGTGTATGTATGTATAAAAGAGAGGTAGCACACCCCTCAGCTGCTCAGGTTTTTACAGAATGTCCATATTTTTGCCCCATATTCCTCCTAAAAAGGTTTGAAGTTGCTAAATAATGACAGACATTTGCGTTTTAGACATCATATCCTTTAGAAAAATGCATACTAACACAAATCCTGTTAGTCTAGCAATTTTCTAGGTTCATAAGAGAAATATTTGTAATCTGTCCCTATTTATGTTAAGCTTTGGCCATATTTCTTGCACTAAGAGGTTGAGGTGTATATGTGTGTGTGTGTGTGTGTGTGTGTGTGTGTGTGTGTGTGTGTGTGTGTGTGTGTGTGTGTGTGTGTGTGTGTGTTTGTGTGTCTGTGAGATGTCCTAGTTAGAGTTAGCAGGCGGAATTTATTTTCAAGTGCATTTTTAAGGAATTGTGAGCTTCAAGGGAAAAGAAATTTACTGCTGCTCATGCTAAGTCTGCTTAAAATGTACAACTATTTAGTTCAGCAAATAGTATCACTATTGTCATATAGAATTTTAAAGCAGTGTTAGTAGCACAGCAGGTAGCATACTTGTATCTTGATGTAGACGGCTATGGGTTCTACTTCCACAGCATGTAGATTTGTAGTTTAAGGAAATGGGGTGCTGCAGTCCTGAGTATGTCCTCCTTTGGAGGAAATGCTTAGCAACTTTGAACCTGTTTTTCAGCTTGCCACCCATTCCCTATTGCAATATACTAGCTTACCATTTTTTTATGTAACGTAGGCATTTTATTCTTCAAGGGCAGCAGGCACTGAATTTGTAGATGAAACACTGAAATATAAAGTTGTTTTCTAGCAACAACCTCTTCATTAGTTTCAGATCTCTTTAATGTGGAATTATTCAGATGACTTTTACTTCTGCAGAGATTGTGCATACCGACTGACATTGGTGGATTGTAATGACAGAAGTTTAAGTGGCCTTTTATGGTTGAAATGTTCTGAACTGGGCAGTTTGTCATTATTGGTTCATATGTTTTGTTTCATTGCTTGCTGGAAAAACATTCAAAACTATAAATTTAAAACACACTCTAACAAGTGGTGCTGCATTATAGAAGGGATATAATTACATTATTTTATATTATAATTAAAACAATCTTTATATATTATAGTCATATGTATAATCATATGTATAAATATGTACACTTCTTATGCATGGCTACTCTTGTTTATCACAGTAACAGGAAGGATACTGTAATGTCTGTGTCAAGAAATAAGGTCTAAAGCTTTTAGTTAAGCATATAATGAATTTCTTCACATCACCGATAATCGACCCAGCTTCATATAACTAAGGCTCAACCACACAAAGCAGAAAACACCCAGAATTTCCCTCGCTCACTCAGTAAAACTAATCTTGAGAAAAGAATTAATAATGTGCATATATTAGGGCTATTGGAATTATCTTTAAAAAGATGAAGTGATGACTTACAACTGTGTCAATGTTGGGATTATGAAGAAATGCTTGATTAAGCATTAATTAAAAGATATACATAATTTAGTGACTGCGCACAGTTTAAGTTAAATATAACTATAATGTGTTGTGCATTCAGAGCACAGAATGCCAGCTTTTATTTAAACAGCAACTTGTGTTACTGAGAGCTAATCTTGAAAGCCAAAGAACACTAGTGTTATAAACTAATCTGTTTAAAGCTGAACAGGCTCATGCGACTCAGTTTAGTGTCCTACATGAGAAATACTGAGCTAATGAACACTATTCCCCAGTAGTTGTTTCTAAGTCAGTTATAAATAAATAAAACAAGGGGAAGTAATTTGAGATAAAACAAATACCTTGTCTTTATGGTAGGTAAAAAGGAAAACTATGTTAGTACCCAAGTAAATAAAATGATTATTAACAATGAATGAGAAATTATTCCAGTATAGAGAACTGATCAGCCAAGCCTTCTTGATCAGAATTCAGAAGGGCTGCCAGCTGAAAGTTCCCTTGAGTTAGTTGCAATGTACATGGGGTATGTAAAAAAACTTATCATGGATTCCTAATTAAATCTAGATATCTGTAATCATTGTAGAAGTAAAGCATAAAACAGTATGCACACTGAGAATTTTGAACAGAGTTTATGGCAGCTGGGGAGAAATAGCCAAGTAATGGGACCCTGTAATGGCTGCTTGGGGGGGGGGGGGTGCTGCATGGGTAGAGGGGGTGGAGCTGTGTGGGTGGAGGGGTTGGGGCTGCATGGGCAGCGCTCTGGGTTTGCACCCCCCCTGCAAAAAATCCTGTGGGCTCCCTTGGGACCCAGGACTGATCCATGTGGGAATCCACTTGTGACTGGTTGACAATCTGACTTGCAGTCAGCAACTTTCAAAGTATGGGTTCTATCTGTGAGCCAGTTTGCAACCCACCTAGTGATATAGGGGTTGATACCTAGCTTAGTGAGTTTTTCTATGATTCCTGAGTGGGGAACGGTGTCAAAGGCCTTGGCCAGATTAAGGTAGGCTGTATGAACCATCTTGCCTTCATCCATAGCTCTGGTGACTGACTCAAAGAAGTCGACCAAGTTGAGCAGGCATGATCTACCCTTCACAAAACCAGGCTGTGTGGGATTTAGACTTTGGAGATTCCCTATATCCTTGTTTATTAGATCCATGATGATGTGTTCCATAGCTTTGCATATCAGACTTGTCAGGCTAATGGGGTGATAGTTCCCAGGGTCTGTAAGTCGCTCCTCCTTTGTGGAGAGGGATGACTACACCAGTGCACCATTTAGTAGGGACAAAGCCTGAGGTGAGGCTGTGATTGAACAGGGCACCCAGGTGAGGTGCCAGTTCACTCTGTAGTTCATGTAGAACACAGCCAGGTGATATTGTCAGGTCCCATAGAAGCTGTGTTGTTGGCCTTGGACAGTGCTGTTTTAACCTGTGCAGCAGTAATACTGGGTGCCTGGCAATCTACTGGTATTGTGATTGGTTCTTTGAGGGGGGGGGTAAATTTGGCACTGAATCTGTCTGCCAGTATATTGGCAATATCTGTTGGCTCAGTATAGGAGGTACCACTGTGCAGTAACTCAGAGCAAATCTGGGTATTGCAGTGGAGATTCTTTACATAACAATAGAAGGCCTTTACACATCATAATACTCTAAGTGTGTTCTGGAGAAGGTATGCCCACAGTCATATTGACTACAAACTCTAAGCCTGTGCAGCAAGTAAATCTCGTGGTCAAATTGCTGCTCCTTCATTATAACAGGACTAGGATGCATAGAAGCCAGGCTATGCATGTTCAAAGCAGCTGAAATCACTGAATTATAAGCCATCCCAAATGAATCACGATCCTATATACTGAACCCCTAAAGGAGCTAGTCAAGCAAGGGAGGCCTAGTCAGTCCATTAACCCTGCTCAGACTGTGATAAGTGACACTCTTCATATGAGGATTACAGAGGCCAAGTTTGAAATGATCAGTGAGTGTCCGATGGAATATCAAGTCCAGTGAATACCCAGATTTATAGGCCGCAGGGAAAACAATATGAGTAAAGCTGAAGCTCTCCAACAAACTGAGAAGCTCCATAGCAAGTTCACTTGTCTCATCAGTAACCCAAGCACTGAAGTTGCCATGGATAACCACATGGAGTACTATAATTTAGTTCAGTGAGGAAATTAGAGACCTACATCAAAAATGTCAGAAGGTAAACTGTTGGATAATATCTGGTAAACGCCATTTGCAATTTTACTCCTATCTCCAAGACATATTCCATTCACCCACAGTCTTTAAGGGGGCAAATTAGTCGGCACTTACTATCTGGTAAATTTTTACTTTGAAATAATATATGCACACACACACACAAATATACAAGTGTGTGTGTGTGTGTGTGTGTGTGTGTGTGTGTGTGTGTGTGTGTGTGTGCGCGTGTGTGCACATGTGTGTTGTGTGGGGAGGGGCACAAATACAAAATGTATATAACACAGATTCAAAAAAGCAATAATTTTGTTGGCTGTCAACAGTGCACAAAATGAGTACCATACATTGCCAGTTAGTAACAAGTAGAGCTCCATCTGAGTGAGATAAACACAAAAATCAATGTGCTATTGGAACCTTCAAAAGAAAATGTTTTTTTTTTTTAAGAAAATGAATGCCATAGCTGAAAATAATGTTCTAGTGTTTTGAAGACTCCATTTCTAAGTCCTAGATGAAGACGTCGACAACTGTGTTTAGTCATGATAAGTTCACCTTTCATACCTCTATTTTTGAAGCCATTGTAAGCAGTTTTGGGGGCTGCTGTGGATAATAGAGTCCTTTTCAACTGACGTGATTATTTGAACCCAAAACATCTTGTGAGTTCACTAATCAAACAGTGTCTTATTATTTTTGTAAGTGAGCAAACACTTCGGCACCAATGTCTTGGGAGCAAGCTTAAGTGAGGAGAATGCAACAGTCACCTTCTTACTTTTCTCCAAGTGTGGCCATCATGATGGGATGTCATCCGTCTTTCATATTTCAGATTTTGAGCATAAATAAACTGGCCAGCTGAAAACAGCAACAAAATCCAGGCACATATGCACATTACTGGCTGTGTGATGCTGTATCTGAGTGACAAGTACTGCATGCATGCAGATTGCCTTGCTTATATCTGCTTCTTACCACTCAAAGGTGACCTGCAGCATGCATATGTCCATATGCTGCTCCATGTATGAAATAGCACGAGTTGCCCATTCTTGTCTCACAACACTCCCTTGCACTACATCTGTATGCTGTACTGGTGCACTATAAACAAACTTGCTGGCAACAGCCTTGTATGCCATAACATCATACTTAGTCGGTGGTACATCAACACAGGCAGACTACAAAAGTATGCATGTAGGTGTCCATACATCTAAATGATTTTTCATAACAGCAGAGAGATCATTTGTTTATGTAGTCATTTGCTCCCCATAGGCAATTTGCGTCCTATGTTTTGTGCCAACATGTAATCCACCTTGAATGGTAGGTCCAAGGAGAAGAACAAAGTATCATCATCAGGGATGGTCAGTGCACCTGATGACGCTATCTGGACACACTGTTACTGAAAGCAAATATCCTTTCTCTGTGCATATCATTCTATCATCTGTAGTCTTATAGTCTTCATAGGTTCATAGGTAAATACTAGGCTAGCTAACCTTGTAGGTCATTTTAAGCCTAGCCATTTTCCCTTTTTGTGCTCAAAATAACCTATCCTATTTGGTTATAGATTGGCCTTACCCATCTATTTGTTTTTAGTTATATATTACCGCCAATGAGAATAACTGGGATCATACCATAGATAATTTGTGGGGACCCATACATGGGATAAAGCATTTAAAACTGCATCTGTCCATTAGTAGTACAGGAGGCACTCGAGGTAAATCTCCTGTTTCCCATCCATAGATGTATATTGCACTTGAATATGCACAGGGATGACCTTTTTCATGTGGATGGGGAGACTGTTCCACAGCATTGGTATCTTCTGTGAGATATACCTGCCCCTCCAAACCATTCTGTTGATATTGCAGAAGAGCTTTAGATCACTAGACTGAGTATCTCTGATGTCATTTGACTTGCTGATGTGCAGCAAATCTATCAGTAAGACATCAGAAGATGCCTTGCATGCTAGACAGAGGTCACCTCTTAACAGTCTGTAGAATATTGAGTATACTAACTGGGCTTTGAGCTGGTCAATGTCAGACATGTCATTTAGGCCTTGTATCCTTTTAGTAAGGTATCTGTGTGGGCATTCCAATTGTTGCATGTGTCTGGACAGATACATGCCAAAATGGCCATTATATTCAATGATTGGTCTAAGGAGGGCTGAGTAAAGTTGGACAATGACATCCCTAGATCTAGACACAATCCCTTTGTTTATAGGCTGTTTATAAGCTGTGCAGTATAGAAGGACTTTCTTACAGCAATAGACCTGTGTTGGTCAAAAGTTAGGTCACTGTCCACATAAGATCCCAAACAACTTGGTCAGCTCTTAGGGGCATATTGTCAATGTGGTAGTTCCCTTAAATAGATGACTTCCCAAAGGATACAATAATGCATTATTCTGATATTTAATTTCAGTCCATGATTTTGGCACCAGCTATTTATTTGGGATTAACCTTCCTGCAGGATGGCTAAGTCAAGGGGGATTCAAAGACTGTTCCAAGCTTGCAGCCATCTGTAAACTTGATCAGGCAGAGCCCTTGGGTATTGGTTTTTACTTCAAGAAAGTAAATGCCAAACAGCAGAGGTCCCAGCACAGAACCCTGGGAGACTCCAATGGTGACTGGTCTCTTTGTGGACATAACTTCCTCGATTTTAATTATCTGTGTCCTATCTGTGAGCCAGTCGGCAATCCAGAGGGTGACACAGGATTTTTTTCATTCTGTGCACATAACAAATTGTATATTTCATTAATAGTATTCCAGCATGTCTTAGAAGAAAGATCAAACCACTGTCTATGAATATGGCTTTTTTTCCATATATTGTCTCAAATGGTACCAAAATTGGTCTAATGTGATTTTAGGTAGTCTAACTGTTTACAAAAGCTACCTATTTCAGCATCTGTTCTCTGTTTTTGAAATCCAAATTAATCGGAATTTTTGGGGGTTTATACTTGTTGTCAAGAAGTTAATTGTAAGTTGACTGACTGCTCCACTGGTGGGATTCTGTTTATAGCTAAATGCAGACTCCAGGACAGATATCCACTACAGCCTGACTGACACTAAAATATGCAGTCACAAAACTGTGTTCTGTTACAGAAACATCAATGTCAAATACACAGTGTAATATTTTAATGTTAGAATTTCACAGGTGGGGCATTACCACATGCACACCCAATGTAGGGGACTGTACCCCTGCAACCTGCTTCTTATATACTAATGCAGAAGTTACTGTACCTTGAAAGAAAGGAATTCCCCTGAGATTCTGCAGTCTCAATCAAATACAATCACTAACAGTTTTGCGATTGCACATTTGAGTACCAAATACTACTGCATCAAATTTCTGCCTGCCACCCCTAAATGCACATGTACTACCTTTCTCATAGGTCAGACATCAAGGCAGTTGAAAGTTAGAATTGTAGAGCATCTTTCTGTAATCAAATGTGCAAGACTTAGGAATGGATTGTATTGAAATATATTGAAACAAAGCAGTTCTATTTTCACATTTGTGAGTTTTTTAATTCAGTATTTGGGACAGAGGGGTGGAGTTATAAGACATTGCATTAAAGACAGTCTTTTTCTGTGGCCTCCGAAAGACATGCGTGAATGGGCGTGCCTTCGCTGAAGGTTGGGCATCGGGCTGGCAACTCGGCACCATAAAAAGCGACTGCCAATCATTAGCGGACCGGAGTTTCGCTGTGGTGACCCCTAACCAGGAAAAGCCAAAAAGACAAACAATCACAAATAAACTGGGCTAATGATATAAATTAAATTAAAGCAATACTAAATTATATCTGCTAACTTGGCACTAGCCAGCTCTGGGAGGAATATCTGCCATTTCACAAAATGATCTTATAAAATGTAATCTTCCCAATCCTGATTCTCCCAAGGAGAGTCATCAGTTGCTTTAACTGTTGTTTGCTGCACTGCAAGGTCACCGTTCATGTGAGTACTATTTTCATCCTTGCAGGTATTTCTCTTTCACCATGATGAGCATCCATGAAGTAGTACATATTTAAGTGAGGGATTGTGAGATGTGAAGTTCCACCACATTAGATATGCAGGAAACCTTGCCCAAACAAAAACTATGTTTAGTAGTTTTAGTTTTGATAAGTTAAAGTTGTCAAGAATACATTGGAGAGGCTGTGTATTAACTTCTTATAAATAGTCTGTTCTATGGTTGCAGTTTTATAGTTTTTTTTTTAATTACGTTTATGAAATTAATATTGCTCTTCACTGATAATGTTACAAATTAGTTGTAAATATTAATACTGTTCAATTCATTAATTAATGAGTTGTGAACTGCAGATCTCTCTCTCTCTCTCTCTCTCTCTATATATATATATATATATATGTGTGTGTGTGTGTGTGTGTGTGTGTGTATCCTCAGTTCACAGCTCCTCGTTAATCTTGATTCAGTGTCACTCCTCTACTTTCTTTGACAGTCATGTCTGACTGTTGCAGGTCTTCTCTCACACAATTCATTCATATCCAGGCATGTCTAAGGGTCAGCTCCCAGTGTTTTCTCATGTCTACCTGATGAATCTGGGCATCTTGGGGCAATGCAGCAATTGCATCATGTACAGAGACAGCCCTCTCCTCCTACCACCAAGCCCTACAACCTGTGAGAGATGTACTTATACAGCCAAACTGGAAGCAAAGCTCTTTTCACCTAAGACTGGACTAGACAGTCAAGAGGAGATGGTAAACACTTGCACCACACCACACTCATCACATAGTCCCTCAAAACCTACACCACCAAAACACACACATATACACACAAAAAACAAACCTACATTCACAGAGGCTCTCAATAAAAATCTGTCCAAGCAACAGGGACCTCCAAATCAAAAACACAAGCAACCTCCACCCCCCCAACACAACCCAAATGACACATAGCCCACAAACTCAGTGTACCACTCAACCACAGCCCATAAGGCATAACAACATACCCAATACTCTAGTCACAGGTGACTCTATAGCCAGGCACACTAATGTTCAAGTCACCAGGCTAAACAAGGAGAAAGTTACTGTCAGCTGCCTGTTGGGTGCCAGGATCCGCCACATAACGCATGCACTCAGGTTACTCCACAACAAGTACAAATATGAATCTGTCATTGTCCATGTTGGTGTGAATGACCTGAGATGTACTTCCCTGGACTATATGAAAAAGACATGAAGGAGCTGTCCGATCTTGTACCCCAATCAGGTATGACCCTAGCCCTGAGTAGCATCCTGCCATCACCCAGAATTATACCACAGTTCAAGGACAAAATGATTGACTTCAACAAATTGGCTAAGCTACTGGTGTCATTCTAAGTTAATCCAGTTAATGGTGGGGTAGTTGAAATCACCCATTATTAGGGTGTTGGATTGTACCCTAATATTTTCCAGTGTATCAAGAAATGAGGAGTGGGAATCCTGGGGCATGGTGGGGGATCTGCAGTAAGTTACAATTTGGTTTGCAGTCTTGCCCAGAGTTAGTTGCACTTGGATAATCTTGAATGCATTATGCTGAGCAACTAGCCTGGATGTGTGGATATCCTTAATGAATATGGACACGCCTCCACCTTTAGTGTTTCGGTCCAGGTTAGGTAGCCGAAAGGTGTGGTATGAATTATAGCCTGATAATGCAGGGGTGCTCTCTGGAGCCTTGAACCAGGTCCCTGTCACTGCACAGATGTTGATGTTCTCCATTTTAAGGAGTGCTTTCAGTGAGTGCATTTTGAGGTTTAGACTTCTAGCATTGAGTAGCATTACCCTCAGATTTTGCTTGCTTGTACCTGTTACGGTGGTGAATTTGTCATTTGAACCTTGCCTAAAAAAGGCAGTATAGGGGTGGCAAGAGTCTTAGCCAGTATCTGGAATCCCAAGGGCGACAGGTGCAGGCCATCTCTGGCAAAGCATGTGGTCTGTCGATCATGTAATCCCAGGCAGACAGATACTGGATCCCCTTAGAATGATGTATTATGTACCTCACTAGACACCTGCAACAGCTGGAGAGGCCATAGAAGTACCTCACGAAGAGGATCCTAGACATTAAACACATGTCTTACACGGACAGACTCAAAAGACTCCAGCTATTCTCTGTCTCATATTGCCTACTTAGAAGTGATCTCTAGTTGACTTACAAAGCCATGTCTGTCCCAGCTCTGTTAGAAATGCTACATCTAAAGAAATCCCAATCCCTCCGCACCACACGCTCCAGAAACCTCAACCTTATTACCACAATCAACAGAACATACTGGAAGGACAGGTTCCTCACCCAGAGACTGCCCATGCTCTGGAATAGACTTCCCATACATGTCAAGCAGAGAACCTCACTGTCCATCTTCAAGAGAAATCTAGATGAGTGGATGGGAAATAGAAAGTTCACCCCAGGGATCACTCCAGTGGCTCTGCTTGATAGAGACACTGGGAACTAACATTGGGTGGCACAATGCCAGGGCACTTCTATGGGCTTAGCTTGTAAAGACTCCAGGGCCATGAGCCTAGTACACACCTATGAACCTATAAACCTATGATAATTCTTTCCATGGCTTTGCATATAAGACTAGTGAGACTTATGGGTCTGTAGTTTCCAGCTTCTGTAGATATTCCACCTTTGTGCAGAGGGATTTCTGTTGCTTTTCTCCATTCATGAGGCACAAAGCCTATTTGGAGGCTACAGTTAAATAGTAATTCCAGAGGGCCTGATATGTCATGTTTCATACTATTTAGAAGGCATACTAGGATATTGTCTGGGCCCATTTATGCAGTGTTCTTGGCCTTATAGAGAGCATTAAAGACCTGTTCCCTAGTGATAGCAGTCGGAGTTATATTTGATGGCATTTCCTGAGGGAAGGTTGAGGGGGAGAGAGGAGTAAAGTTGGAGCTGAATTGTTCGGCCAGTAGGTTTGATATATCTTCTGGCTCAGTATAGGTGGCTCCATTTACAATGAGCTCTGCACACAATTGTGTATTGCCTTTGGGGTTATGGACATAGCTAAAGAATGCCTTGTGATTGTCCTTGGCCTGGAAGGCCAAATTTGGCTTTGGTAGACTTATTTTTGTATTTGAGTTGCTGCTTAGTTTGATGAGAGTGCTTTTATCCTGCTGGGTGCTGCACCTCCTAATTTTTGCCAAGCATTTCCTCCTTCTGTTATATAGTCTATTGATTTTGTGATTCCACCAGGGTGGCTTGTTTTCTGAGTTAGTTCTGTACTTCTTCCTGGTGGGTACAGCTGTTGCTGTGCAGCTATTAATATGCTTGTATAGGGTTTCTGTGAACAGTTCTGCATAGGCAGCAGTGTTCTCAGGGTTTATGGGGGCTTGAAATTTTGCCAGGTTATCACTTAGTAGCAAGACGTTATACTTAGAGTAATTCCTGAATATTCAAGGGTTAGCAGGGGGTACAAGTTTTATTTTTACTTCAAAGGAGACCATTTTGTGGTCTGACCTTACTAGAGAAGACATTATACTAGGGGGTGTGCTGCACTCTCCCATATTAGTGAGGACCAGATCCAGCATGGTTGCACCCATGGTTGGTGCATTGACAATCTGGTCCATGGAGTTTCTGTTTACAAAATCCAGGAATCTCTGTGCCTGTATGCTTGGTGCCATACAGGATTCCCAGTTAATAGTGGGGTAATTAAAGTCACCCTTGAATAAAGTATCGGGTTGGATGGTGAATGTTTCCAATAAATTTAAATACATGATATGGGTTTCCTGGGTCATACAATAGACCTATAGCTTGCAAGGAAGTGGTATTGGATTTTGCCTATGGTAATTTGAACATGGAGTAGCTCAAGTGCATTATCCTGTTTGACCAGCCTTGAGGTATATTTATTTTTTATATAAATCAAAACACCTCCACCTTTATTCCCTGTCTGTGTAGTAGCTGGTCTAAATGTGTGGAAGACATTATAACCTTGCACAGTTGGTGTGCTCTCTGCAACTTTAAACCATGTCTCCATGATTGCACAGACACCAGCATTGTCTAGGGTGAAGAGAGCTACTAGGAAGTGTAAGTTTTTGTTTAAACTCCTAGCATTGAGCAGTTATACCTTTAGATTTTTCTTGGTTTTGATTTGCTATGTTGGAAGTACTTTCAGTTTGGCATTGGTTGAAAAAAGGCACTATGGGGGAAGACAATGTTTTAGCTAATATTCAAAAGCCTGGAGGGGAGAGGTACAGATCATCACTGGCAAAGCAGCTTGGTCTGTTAACCATCTCCTTCCATGATGACAAATTTTTCATCCCGTTAGAATGACAGTAGAAACTAAACCAATTATTAAAGTCATTCATCTTTTGTTCATATTGTGGCATCATCCTTGGAGATGGCAAAATGCTGCTCAGTGCTAGGCTCATGCCAGCCCGGGACACATTCTGAGAGCTCCATGATGTCTCTCTTCATATAGTCTAGGGAGGTACATCTAAGGTCATTTACACCCCCATGAACTATGACTGAGTCATACTGGTACTTGTGGTCCAATGACCTGAGTGCGTGCATAATGTGGCGGATCCTAGCCCCTGGTAAAAAACTGACCATGACTTTCTCTTTACTCACCCTGGTGAGAGGGACATTAGTATATCTCATGATGGAGTCTCCAATGACCAGAACTGTGTGATGGCTTGCCTTATGGGCTTAAAAGTAGAGGCTCCATGAGATGTGGCTGTATGTATTGATGTGGGTGTTGTTTTGAAAGAGTGCATTCAGGGCTTCCAAGGGTATTTGTTACATGTACTTCATCTAGCAGGTCTTTGGGGTTTATGAAGGATACATTTACGTGCATCAGCGTATGTGAGTCTATATGTCTGCTTTGAATTGTGTGTGATGCGTGCAGTGTGTGTACTACTGACAACCTTATTGGCATTAGGAGCACTTTTATGTGAGAGCTTTGCCTCCAGTGACATTATGTAACTGCATCTCTCACATACCATATCAGTTTATTTCAGAATTAACTGGTTGTCAGTAAACATGAGGCAATTTCTACATTGCCTCAGGATGCCCATATCCACCAAGCTGGTAACAGAGATAGTGAGAAAGTTCATAGTCATGGCAACAGACCCTTTTTATTGATTAGGTAGTTGGAGTGAGAATATAAAGCAATGTCAGGAGTATCTGGTTTACAACTCTGAGGACAGTGCTTGTCACTGCAAACTAGTTGTCCTGTTTGCAACTAGGTGTTGGTGAAATTTCATTTCTGCTTTTACAGGAAAAATGTCACTCAAGGTGCCTGGGTCTAGACAGTGCACTGCCAAATACTTGAGGGAAAACTAATAAGTAGACCCTGAAAATTTAAGGATGAAGTATTTAGCCAGATATTCTGAAGTTAGAAACAGATCAAGCAGTACTTGTTGAAAATAAAGAATTAACTTGCCAAGAATGATGAAAAGAGGGGAGTCACTTGAATGGCTACTACTAGTGCTAGTTTCACCACAGCTTTACTCTGCTGAATATAAAGCTCCTTTGCTTCTTGTCTTGCCAGAAGCAAAACATTAGCACCAATCTCAAGATAAGAAGCAGGCCACAGCCCAGATGAAGTCCCATATGATGTGAGGGTCTATAAGCTTTTTCTCGCCTTTTCCTGGTATAGGCCTTGAATAGCAACCATACCAATCAGGAAAGTCAAGCACAGACACTCACTGCCCAACCAGAAACAGGCAGGAATCAATACACTCTCCTACTTCTCAGACCAGGAGCAGAATATAAGCACAAATTCCAAGCTGTCACCTATGAAGCAGTTATTGGGCTTTCCAGTGATCATCAGTCTCCAAGAAATAATGCCCCTGTGCTCCTTCTCTACTCAGGAGAAAACAGAAGCACTAATCCCAAGATGACTACTGAGAGTTAGAATATGGGCTCTCCAATAATTGGTGGTCTTATAATAGATGTCGCAGATTTTAAAGGTTAGATGGAAAAAAGTGTTAATATGCTAAGCACTGCAGTTTGCACTAATCAGTTAGATATGAAAGAGGGGTAACTTAAGCTTTAGCTATCTAAATGAAGATCAACTAAGTTTAAAAGAGCAAGATAGATTGAAAGGGGGTGGGCATTTTGTTTTCTGTTCTATGGAATACAGTGGGATGACCAATACATTTAAATAGTTGAAGGAGAGTGATTTCTGTGTGACTCACAAGAGACATAGTTGTGGTCTCTTTCCTAGTTTTAATATGCACTTAAAAG
This sequence comes from Protopterus annectens, assembly GCF_019279795.1. NCBI lineage: Eukaryota > Metazoa > Chordata > Ceratodontiformes > Protopteridae > Protopterus > Protopterus annectens. Next base: position 1,157,898,775 of record NC_056743.1, read on the forward strand.
CAGAATATAAGTACAATACAGTGTAAAGAAAACAAATTACAATATACAAAATAGAAGAAGGCAATAAAGTAATACAAAATACAAGAAAGCAAAAGGAAACTAACCTTTCCCTCACAGCAAGTTGTGGCAGAGTCTGGGTGAGCTTTTCTAGTAAAGTCCTTCATTAGTATGAACAACAATGGGCTCAGAGATGAACCCTGATGCACACATATTCCCAATGGGAACCTCTCTGTAAGCCTGAACACTGTTTGTACTTGTGTCATTGGGTCCTTGTACATATCCTACACTAATTTTACCAATATTTCTGGGGTTTCAAACTATCGCAGGACTACCCAAATTAGCTTTGTTGGGACCCTCTTATATGCTTTCTCTAAGTCACATTATAGATATAAAACCAGTTGCCATTTTTATGGCAGTTAGTACTGTTAAATATCTTATATATGTAGAGTGCTTATCATTGGTGGATTTTTCTATGTATATCTAGGACTATGTAGATAAATTAAGTGTGAGCTATGTGACTGCTTGTCTGCCAGTGATGCAAACTTGTTCAATAAAAGATGTTAAAAAGGAAATCTAGAAAGGCTGAGAAGAGACCTGGAAAGGGTGGAGGATAGGTGATAGTTCCAATACATGACTTCTGAAGCTGAATTCTAAAAAGCAAATGAAAGCATAACAATAGAAAATGTTTAAACAACTAGAAGAGCGAAACAGCAACAGCAAATGGGCAAACAATGCTAGGGAAATCACATCAAATGGCCTAAAAGTAAGCAGACAATTAAAAAAAGCATCAATGATGTATACTGGTATTGTGCAGTACCCCGAAAGAAGCATCATCAGTATAAAGCAAGGGATTATCATCTATCTCTTGCCCTGTCTTTATTTTCTCTCTCTCTCTTCTCTTCTCCTCTCTCTCTCTCTCTCCTATCACCTCTCTTCACTCCTCTGTCTCTTCTCTTCTCTCCCACCTCTCTTCACTTCTGGCCTCTCTCTTCTCTTTCTTCTCTGTCTCCTCTCTCTCTCTCTCTTTTTCTTTTCTTCTTTCTTCTCTCCTCTCCTTTTTCTTCTCTTCTTTCCTCTATCCTCTTTTTCCTCTCTCTTTCTCCTCTCTCTTTCACTTTTCTCTCCCCTCTTCTCGAGTCTCTCCTCTCTCTCTTCCCTCCTCTCTTTCCTCTCTCATGTCTCTCTCTCCTCTCTCTCCTCTCTGTCCTCTCTCTCTCTCTTCTCTCTCTTCTCTCTGTCTCCTCTCCCTTTATAGACAATCAATGTAATTGTATGTGGTTGTATTAACCTCGTGCTTCTGCGGACATAGAGAAGGGAGAAGCAGCTCAACAGAGAGCAAGTACAGTGATGCATGGTCAATAACAGCTTGATGGATATAATTATGAGATGGGGAAGCAGAGAGAGGATATGAGAGAAACTTGTTAATGCCCACAGAAGAATTCATAATTCCAGGGAGGCACTATAAAAATGCCTTAAAGAAAGTGGTTACAGTTTGATCACAAAAGACATATAACGCAAGCGTTATAAAAGGAAATTTTATTACAGAGAAATTATGAGAAATGATTACAGTGGTAGGCTCACAAAGATGAATCAATTCAAGAATACATAATACTGATATAAGGTCATTTTTCCAAGGACTGTGGGTGAAGCTGTTGTATAAGTAGAAGCAGGACATGCAGGTTATTCAATAAATAGAAGACCATGTGGACCATGCAGCTGTAACCTGCATTTAAAGTTTATGCTTTATTGTTTTACAATTGCTTGCTCTATCCCACATAGTTCCCTGTATAAATTATGGTACTTATAAGAGCTAATGTGCAGTGCATGGATTTGGCTGCAGTAATCACCATTGACTAATTATGAGTTGTAATAGGAAAGGACACCTGAGAAGACCAGTACAATGCAGTAATGCACAACATGAGAAGTAGATTCCAGAGACAATGAGTGATGTTGTCCTTTCATTGTACAGGGCACTGGCAGGACCACATCAAGACTGTTGTGTTCTGCTATGGAGGTTATAATGATGAAAGGAAATTAAGGTGGCATTGCACATGCAGTGCAAGTTGCCATATGGCCATCTGGTAACAGTAGGGAAAGCCTGGGGTTTCGGGCAAGGCTTAAAAGATTTAGCACATACACATTACAAGAGGCTTGCAGTATTGCTGTGGGCAAGTGGGAGGTTGCAGTTGAATAGCAAGACTAGGAGGTAGAGAAGAGAAAATTGGTAGAGGTCAAAAAAGAAATATTTCAAGTTAAGTTTGAGAAAATACTTCACAGAGAGGCTGACAATGTTAAATGTATAACCCACATAATACAGTTTAAGCCATCACATTAGTTTAAAGATGTGTGAGGAAAGAAAGAGTGAGCAAGGAAATGTTGGAAGAGGAGCATGGAGGGCCATCTGCAGTGAGGTTAGCCGCAACACCTGTACAAAAGCAATACTCTGGGTATGTTTCTGCTGTTATCTGAAGTAATGCAGATACAGAAAAAGAAATAAAAGCTGCTGCTGCTGCTGTCAGTACGTAGTTCTATCAGGAATATTACAAATGTGTATAAACTCCCCTATACTGGTGTACTCTTCACTTACGTATATATCTGCAACCCTTGTACTGCAGTACTCCATATAATAATAATACTGACTAGGTCCTGTATACTGGTTTAGTTATGTACTTGCATATACTGCTCACCTGCTTTGTTTTTAATGAATAACTTGTAACATTTTGTTACAGTTACATATAAAATGATTATCTCACACCTATACTGTCTCTGCAACCTGCAGCAGCTCTACAAATTACTGAAGACACACACAAAAGGCTATGTGGAGTAACGTGCTGGTAACATGGTGCATTTATGAACCTTTGTTTTTATAGTTACAGTTCCATCAATAAGTGGTGTTGTATAGCATTCTATGACCTTATAAATGGATTGTGAATGCACGCTAATATTTGTAAATGTATTATATTTCTCACAGATCTCCTTCTGATCCCTCTTCAGAAATATTCATTCCACATAGCACAAGTTGTTATATGGTATGAGAGCTTTCAGTTATTTATACTGTGTAAATCAAACCAGTAAGTATTAATCCTTTTTAATACATTCTGAATAACAAATGTAGGTAGCCTGCTTTTGTTCACTGAGCCATTGTCACATGGCCATAACTTGTAACGAAGTACAGTACAAAAAAACTCATGGCGTCACTTCGGACCTTTGTGGTTTCACTTCAAAGTTATACAGGAAGCACATTTTACTGTGTGCCTGTCATTATACAATAGTTTCCGTCCAGTGCATATCTTCTTAAATCTTCAAACCACTAATCATGTGATTTAGGCAATTCTATGTAACTTAACTATTAGGCTTTTCAAAATTATCAAGCACACAGAAATAAGGAAATACAGTGCTAGGTTCTGTCCACATAAAAAGAGTCACTTAGCACTTCAAATGACACATTATCTTGATGTCAGTAAGCAGTGTCTTTAGTCTGTGCATGTGTACAGTACATTCTCCCTAACCTAATAAGTCACAAAATCTCACGCACAGCATACAGTCTTGCTATGAATATATTACCTTTCCAGTGAACCTTAATATAGAGAAACTTACAAAACAGTTAAAATGTGTGACAGAGAGGCACAGCAATCCCCAAATGACACTTTCTCACTAGGTAGTATGAGTTGGCCTTTGACTGGTTGACCACCATCCTCAATGATGACTATTTGGTGAAGCCTAGTCAGTAGAATGTGCCTTTTAGCAATGATATTTTATTTATTTATTTATTAATTTTATTTTAAATTTATTAACCGGGGGTGTCTGGCTGAGCCGAAAAGGCCCATTTTCAGCAGAGGCCAGGGGAGAAAAGCTCCACAAAGAAAAATTACAGACACATTTAGTTATTTAGACATGATCAGTATACACACAAATTACAAGAGACATGTTTTTACAGTGGTATGCAGCACATAAACAGTTACAGTGGAGAGAACAAACAAAAAATATTAATTTTAAAAATAAAGGTAATTAATAGATTTGTGGTGTACAGCTGAAATTTGGAACATAGGTAGAATACATACATAGTACACAGGTACAGTACATACATTGTAGATTAGCCAGTGTTTGTGAGTAAGATTGAAAACTATTATCAAGTGCTCTAGATTTAGTATGTATATGTTATCTGCTTTCACTAGCCTGGGGAGCAATCATGGCACTGCCTACTTTGCTTGAGATGTTGCCTGATGAGGTCTTTAAAGGAGGCTTTGGATGATGTGTTTTGAATGCTAGTAGGGACAGAGTTCCATTTTGTAGCCACTGAACTACTATATAGTGCATCTCCAAAGCCATTGTAGCTGTTGGTGACTTCTAGTAGTAGTTTGCTTGATGATCTAAGAGGCCTTTTGGCTGAGTGATGTTGTACTAGGTTTTTGATGGCAGGACACTTATTGGGGAGGTAATAGATAGAATGACAGAGGCAGAGCTGATTGTAGGTTAGGAGGTTGGGCAGTTCAAGCCAGTGGAGCTGTCTCAAAGCAGTACAGTGATGAGTTCTATATGAGCAATTTGCAGCAAAGCGGGCAATTCTGTTATAGCAGGCTTCCATTTTGCTTAGTTCAGTTTTGTTGAGATTAGTCAGAATGGGAGATGCATAGAGTAGGGTGGATAGAAGTTGGGAGCGATAAATGGCTAATCTTGTGTTGTTGGTAAGAAATGGTTTGATATGGTAGTGACCCCAGTTTGGCATGTACTTTTTTAATAGTTAAGTTGAGATGACTATCAAATTTTAGGTGGGAGTCTATGGTTATTCCCTATAGCTTAGCCTGTGCCACTGGAGCAATTGGAGTAGCATATGTGGAGTAGATAGTGAATTGACTGTTAGTGTTTTTGTTAGAACTGGTTATAATCATAAGCTGAGTTTTCTTTGGACTGAGGATAAGTTGGGCTTTGGTAAAGTAGTTTTCAACATCAGAGAATGCTAGTTGAGTTGTTTGCAGGAGGGTGGGAATGTATAATATATGCATATTATACATTATATAAATATAATATAACTCACTTTAAACTATGGCAATGTCAGGCATTTTGATATATTTTATTGAGGTGTTCCTAGTCTCTTACTGATTGGATTTATGGAGGTGCAGCCCAACCCCCAGAAAAAAAGTTTTACACATGGATATTAACGTAAAGTCCTTAAAACTATGAAATTATGTTTTCATTTGATGAACTCTAATAATTATAACTGTGAATTTTAAGAGTGAGTGCCAGTCGTTGGAGTGTTTCCATAACAATTTCAGTTCATCAATATATTAGCATAATTAAAACAAATTTGAAATACTGTGCATGCAGTACAAATTTATGATTATATGGTATTTTCACAGAAGATGGAGCATTAGTGATGATTCCTACATTATGATTAGCTTTTGTCAAATAGGCATTGATTAAATTAAAATTTTTAAATGACGTTACCTGTAACTGGCACAAGATTGCTGGTCAGTAAGGAATCAAATATGACTATGACACAGTGGTGGTCCCCGTGGGAGTAAATGACCTTGTGGGCAAATACATGAGGGGATATGCAGAGAGACATGCGAGAGCTCTTGATGCATGTCACAAATACTGGTATTGAGCGAAATCCTTCCTCACCAATGATACCAATGTAAAAAGAAAAGATGCTTCACAGTCAAAACTGCTTTGCCAGGAATGGATTGCACCTCTCAATCCAAGGCTTCTATATTCTAGTGAAAGCTTCTGCTGCCCTCTTCATGCCTTTTTAGGAAATGTCCAGCTAGTGGACCTCTCAAACTAACCAGTAAAACAAGTCAAGAACAAGATAATTTCAAGGTGGCTTAGCTCACTGCTAGGAGTCTAAATAACAGTAAATAAAAAAATCACCTGCCTTTGAAACAAATTCATATGTGGATTGTTATCAAAACTTGGTTTAAGTGCTCATAAAGTATTCCCTCTCTTCCTGGGATTTGCTCATACCATGTTTTTAGACCTGATGGGAACTGTGGTGGTATATCTGATTTTTTAGAAACCACATTACCTTGAGGCAGATTTCAAGATATACACAAAAATAACTTGTTGAGATCCTAATAAGACTAATATGATTAATTATATCATACCTTGTTACAGGACCCCATCTATGTCCAATGAAAACCAGGCTAGATTCTTAAATATTCTAGAAGAACTTCATATAAACAGGAACGACATCATCCTGATAGATTTTAAGTACCTAGTAATTAATTGGGAAGCCTATACCTCAAATGCTGGATATGCCCAAAACATTCTAGACTTTATACAAAATAATTCACTGAACCAACTTGTCCAAGGACTCACTAGAGGACAAAATATTCTTGACCTGGTCCTTACAAACATAGCAATTATATGTACTATTCCCATGGTGTTCCCTTCAATGGTTAAGTCTGATCACAAACTGGTAACATTCTTAGCAAAATATCTAAACATTCAGATGCAAATATTACTGAATTCAAAGACTTCAATGTACAAATCATCTAAAATCCTCTGATGATGTCTCCAGATTCACATATAGCTGTATTACCCAAGACACTGATGTAGCGAGTGGTTGAGCAAACAATTTTTGTTCTCACCTGAATAAATGTATCAACTTAACTGTGAACTAAATCAGCACAAAATGGGAAATTTAACAGTAAACCAGCATGGTGGTCCAAAAGCATAAGTAAAGTATATAGTAAAACTAATGTCCCTGAAATCAAGGATAACATCAAATATTTAGCAAAGGAATTGAAAAATGCCATCAGGAAAACAAAGACACTCCATGAGCTTAGACTCATATCAGAAGTTAAAAACAACTACAACTCCTTCTTTAGTTACATCAGGAAGATAAGGAATAGCATCCGACATTGCTCAGAGCTCGTTTAAACTGGAAATACCCACTTGGATGCAGTGGATATTGCCAACATACTAGGAAATAAATTCAGTACAAACTTCAGCTCTGAGAATACTATGCAAAACCGAAATATCACTGAAAGTGTTTGATCCCAAATTATCACCAAGGAACATTTACTAAAAGCTCTTTCTTAAACAAAAACTGCATCATACATGAGACCTAATAATATACCAGGCTGCCTAATGAATAGCACTAAACAAGCTACAGTAGACCCATTCCTTAACCTATCCAATCTGAGATTAGCAAATGACTTTGTCAAACAGGTATGTCACACAGCTGTGGTGATGTTACTCCACAATGGTATCCCGACCACTGACTCCAGACATTACAGACACTTCAGTCTGACAAGTCTCATATACAATGCCATGGAACATATTACAATGGACATGATTAAGGCTGATATCAAAGATCTTATCAAGCTTGATATCCAGCAGTTTAGCTTTGTCAAGCATCACTCCTGTGTGATGTATCTGGTAAGCACCTTCAAGAAGTGACACTAGCCATGGACAGTGGGCAAGGTGTCTTTACAGCACACCTTGACCTTGCCAAGGTATATGATACTACATCTTATATCAACATAATAAATGTACTCCAAATGACCCCTGTATTGTCATCTGGATTGAAAATTAGTTAAAGTACAGAACGCTACAATGAGGGTAGTGGATGCTTCTTCAGAGAGCAGGAACATGACCAGTGGAGTTCTCCAGAGATAAGTCTTGTGACCTCTACTGCTTGTCATCTACTTCTCTGATCTCCAAATCACAAATGAGTTTCTCTGATCAACCAAGCCTGTGGATGATTGCAAAGTGGGTGTCATCCTCAAGTTCCCCTCTAACATATAGGCATTTCACCATGAGTTTGCATTTTTCAATAACCGGTGTACTAAAAACCGAGTCAGATTAAAAGGTAAGTACAATATTGCTGTATTTGGTAAACAATCCCTCCATCCAGTTTATAGTATTGACAACACTCTCACTTCCAGCTGAGAATGTAGTGAGACATCTTGAACATAGATGAATAATTCCTTCTCATTTGACCATCATGTTGCAATGGCGTTTAGAAGATATTTACCTTGTACAGCTCATTGCAAAATGTGTATCTTTAAGATCAAAATATGTTCTTACTCTCTTATTCTGCACTGATTAGGCCTACCTTGGAATAAAATGCCACCTTTGGGGTATACCTCACTGATTAAGCAACAGGAAAGACCACAGAGTTTCCTAATTAAAAAGATTAAGGACCTAAAAGTCCTGAGTCATCCAGAGAGAGACGGAAAGTTCTATCCCTGTACTAAGTTTTCTAATAGACTCTTTATGGGTGATGTGTGCCTTGTTTATTAGGCCATACAGAATCTGGTGTTACAAAACCTCCTATACCTCCATATATAGTCCTACAAATACCAGACCCAAAGACATAAATCTTCTTAAATAAATAAACAAGACAAGGTGGAGATAAAGATTTGTTACATATCATCTACTGCTTCTCTGGTACCCACTTCTCTGAATTAAGCAAGGTAGTTTACTATTTCCATAACTGGATGGACATTCATAAATTTACCCCTGGTATGCCTGGTCTGTTGCTCCTTGAAAAGGGAGATAAGGCTTAGGGTTACTACTGGCACAGTGTTAACTCATTATATCCAAGTGACGCCTCCAGGTGCATCTGGAGTTAACTCCTACTGATGCCTCTAGGTGTCAAATATTGCTTGTTTATATTTGCATCAATAATTCCAAAACCATGCTATGTGCAAGTATTTTAAAGATTGCATCTTAAAGCTTACACAGTGGCAAACTCAGCTGCATTAATATTTTGCCTCTGTCTAATGTAGGTATATAGATATTAACTGTTGTTTTTATGATATTAATGTTTCTGTGACTTGTAAAATTTGGTTTTAAAGATCTAAAACTTAAAGAATAACACTACTATAAAAATAGTTTGTGCTGACATTTTTACTTCTTTCATAACCCCTATGGTTCCAGAGATATAAACATTTGTTTGAAATGTGAGGGCATAATTTGACTCTGTCTAAAGAGTTAGGTTCTGCCCATTGGAAGTTACAGTGAACGAGTTAATAGCCTCCTGGCCCATTTGCCTTGTAGTTTGTATGATTGTGGGATTTAATTACTTATTTGTATTTTCGCCATACACACATTTCTATATATCACTAGCTCCATGCGTTAAGAATGCTGTTGAATTTCCATGACATATTCAACTAGATAGCTGCAGGCTAATTATATATCCCATGAAAACACTGGCAGCTAAGGAGGTAATAATGAAGAGATGGAAAATATTGGAAGCCTCAGAAACAATGCTGGTTAGAAAGCATGATGACAGTATTTCATCTAAACAAAATGCCAACAGAAATCACCGAGGAGCTGGGTCATATAAATGTGAGTAGGCTACATGAGACGCCTGCTTGGATAGGGGGCTGCACTTCTAGTCTGACCTGATTTTCAGAACTCATTATTTCTACACTTCCCTGACGTAATGTCAGAATAATGATGGAAGTTATACCTATATGGACTACATTTTCCCTATGAAACTTCCCCCTTAACTATACCCAGTACACAGTTGCATATAGTACAACTTGACAAATTCAGTTATACATCACCTAACTGCAGTTTACACCCTCACAGCACCCAAGTTAGTTTGCTGTAGCACACTTTTGTAGTTCACCAAAAAAAAAAAACACCTAACACCATATATTGACACTCTCCCAAGTTCTCTGCTGGCAGCTTGGTAGATACGGGCATTCTGAGACAATGTAGGAATTATCTCATTATCTCATGTTCAGTAACAACAAATAATCCTTAGAGAAATGGATACAGTATGTGAGAGATGTAATAAATCATACTGGTGGCAAGACTCTGACACAAAAGCACTCAAAATAACAATCAGGTTGTCATTACACCCACCACACATAGTACTGACCCAACACATAGACAGATATTTGCTGAGGCACTTAAAACCCAAAGAAATCCTAAACATTTGCCCTGCAAAAAGAATCCTCAGCAACCTCAATGCCACTCCAGCAAAACAACAACCAATAGAACATACATAGCCACAAGTTTTGGAGTCTCAACTATAAAGCCCATAAGACAAGCCAACACACTACCCAATATTTTAATCAGAGGAGACTCCACTGTGAGACATATAGATGTCTTGCTCACCATACTGAATGAAGAGAAAATCACCTTCATTTGTCCATCAGAAGCCAGGATCTGACAAATCACCCATGCCCTCAAGTCATTAGACCACAAGTACCAGTATGACTTGATCATAGTCAATGTGGGTGTAAATGACCTGAGATGCACATCCCTGGACTATATGAAGCGAGACATAATGGAGTTTGTGGACTATATAAAAATCAAAAGTTGACAAAGCAGCTGGACAAAAAATAAATCAAAAGAAACTGCTCAAGGCTGGAAAATACGAAACCACAGACCAAGCTCATTAATAAATGTCTCATCAACACTCGTCATCCTGCTAGCTCGTATAAATTGGCTTTTGGGTATGTTATTCAGCATGAATTTCGGATGTTGACTGGTTGCATGTAAATAATTATTCTTAAAGGTTTCTTTATGAAAAATACTAGTAGTAAATTTTTTTCCCAATGCATCCCATGTCAGAGTTACATCCAAAAAATTAATGGAATTCCCATAACATCCCACAACAAACTTCAAAAAGTCAGAAACCTCATTCAACTTGTTACAGAATAACTGCATTTCTCGAACCCCTCCATATAAAATAAAAATTAAATCATATAAAATCTTTTATAATAAATGATCTTGAATTCAGTTTTCAGGGAGTCCAAGATGGTATGTTCCCACAACCCCATGACTAAGTTGGCAAACACTGGGGCTGCTGGGGACCCCATCACAACTCCTTGAACTTGCTTGTAAAATCTATGATTAAAAGTAAAAAATTATTTTCTAAAATCACTTCCATAGAATCACAATAAAAACTGACTTCTCCGTTAGTTATATTGCTGCATTGCTGTAAAAATGCTCTCATTGCTTCTATCCCCTTCTCATGGGGTATAGACGTGTACAAAGACACTACATCTAGAGTGAACATAATGTGCTGTGTCGGACTGAATAAATGAGCTTCATTCACAAACCGAATACTATCTAAAAAGTCCCAAGAGTCCCTCAAATACGACTTCATTTTGCAAACAATAGGATTAAGCATTGCATCAATCATTTTTGACATACCCGCTGTGACATAATTCGGGGCAGAAATAATAGGTCTGAAGGGGGGGGTCCGTTAGGCTTTTGTGACTCTTAGGAATGCCAAACATTACTCCTATTCTAGGATGTTCTACTTTACAAAAATTATACATTGCAGAATCCATGTTGCTGCACATCAAATTTTCATACAAAAAACTGTTAACATATCTAAAACTTTTCTGTATGTCCTTTGTTGAAACAATATTATATTCATTCACATTACTGAGCATAGATTCCATTTTGTTAATATAATCCTTTTGATTCATCAAGACAGTGAGCCCTCCCTTATCACTTTTCATTATTCTGATGTCTCTAGAAGTCACTAACTCTTTCATAGCTTTTCTCATGTTAACATTCAAGTTATTAGAACATCCTAGAATAGGAGTAATGTTTGGCATTCCTAAGAGTCACAAAAGCCTAACGGACCCCCCCTTCAGACCTATTATTTCTGCCCCGAATTATGTCACAGCGGGTATGTCAAAAATGATTGATGCAATGCTTAGTCCTATTGTTTGCAAAATGAAGTCGTATTTGAGGGACTCTTGGGACTTTTTAGATAGTATTCGGTTTGTGAATGAAGCTCATTTATTCAGTCCGACACAGCACATTATGTTCACTCAAGATGTAGTGTCTTTGTACATGTCTATACCCCATGAGAAGGGGATAGAAGCAATGAGAGCATTTTTACAGCAATGCAGCAATATAACTAACGGAGAAGTCAGTTTTTATTGTGATTCTATGGAAGTGATTTTAGAAAATAATTTTTTACTTTTAATCATAGATTTTACAAGCAAGTTCAAGGAGTTGCGATGGGGTCCCCAGCAGCCCCAGTGTTTGCCAACTTAGTCATGGGGTAGTGGGAACATACCATCTTGGACTCCCTGAAAACTGAATTCAAGATCATTTATTATAAAAGATTTATAGATGATTTAATTTTTATTTTATATGGAGGGGTTCGAGAAATGCAGTTATTCTGTAACAAGTTGAATGAGGTTTCTGACTTTTTGAAGTTTGTTGTGGGATGTTATGGGAATTCCATTAATTTTTTGGATGTAACTCTGACATGGGATGCATTGGGAAAAATTTTTACTACTAGTATTTTTCATAAAGAAACCTTTAAGAATAATTATTTACATGTAAACAGTCAACATCCGAAATTCATGCTGAATAACATACCCAAAAGCCAATTTATACGAGCTAGCATGATGACGAGTGTTGATGAGACATTTATTAATGAGGCTTGGTCTGTGGTTTCATATTTTCCAGCCTTGAGCAGTTTCTTTTGATTTGTGGACTATATGTCTAAGGTGTAGATCAGTGTGTGTGTGTGATATACCTTTAAGAAGCTTTCCAGTGAGTCAGCACATGCATATAAGTACTGAGCATATGCAAGCAAGAGTTCTATTTTGAGTGAGCAGCCAGAGTGTGAGCATGTAAGTATGTAGTCAGCCACTTATATAGTTTAAGTTCAATGTTCCTGTTATCCATCCTGATGTATTTGTATACAATAAACTACTTAAATGAACTCCCAAGCCTCAACGTCTTCTTATGTACATAAGAAGAGTGACAAGTTGTCAGAATGGGATTCAGAGTCACAGGAATGGATCATCTCTACTGCTCAAATGACTCACAAAACAGGTCAGAAACAAATTCCAGGTACTAAAACTTCCTTAAATGATTTCCTTTGCTACAAATATAAAACAAAGCACTCAGAATGCTCAAAATGAATTTATTACACAAAATGTCCAAAATTGTGACATATTGATAAAAATATTAGAAATAATTATGAAAACATTTGAAACAATATTCGAATCTCATAAAATGTACAAAAAAGGGAAAACGACCATATTTTTTCTCTCTGTGTTACTTCTATTCAAAGTATTTGAAGTGTGCAAAGCTTGTTGCTTGTGGTGGTGAAGAGATTCAAACCGAAGGCTCAGTAATGCTTTCATGTTACTCTGCTGGGAACAGCTATGACTTGCAATTTTTCATAGTCAAGAGACACATGCCATCATTATTAGATCTCAGAGACAGTTTGAAAATGGGACTGCTTTGATTTAATAAAAAAGTTCACCATGTAAGTCTGAATGACAACAGCTCAAATTTCACCCAAACATTTTTTTCTGAATATGCTAATATTTTTGCAGACAAACTAGGCAAACTACCAGTTGTGCACTCTATGAAGTTAGATCCAGAGGTCAGTCCAGTTATCAAGCCAGCACAGAAAGTTGCAGTAGTTATGTAGAACAGAGTTAAAGCTGAGCTAGACAGAATGGTTCAGCTTGGAGTAATTTGTCCAGTAGAAGAACCAACTGAATGGCTATCCTCCATGGTCGTAGCTTATAAGGAAAGCTCAGATGAAATTATAATATGTATTGATCCAAGAGATCTGAACAATGCATTAAAAAGGCCTCATCATCCAATGTGCACAAAGAGGTTGCTGCCCTCATGCTAAACATCACTGTTTTTTCACTCTTAGATGCAAAGCATTCCTTTTGGCAAATTTTAATTGACCGAAAATCTTTGTTATTAACCACATTGAGTACGCCATTTGGAAGATACAGATTTCTGAGAATGCCATTTGGAATAAATTCTGCCAGTAAAGCCTTTCAGCGTGCAATGGAGCAAATTTTTTGGGCTATCCATGTGCTAATATACTAAATGATATTCTAGTAGGAGGCGATGGTGAAATCGAACATGACAGAAACGTCAAGAAAGTTCTGAAAAGAGCAGTTGAAGAGAATCTTAAACTGAATCCTTAGAAGAGCAAGTTCAGGCTATGAGAAGTTACTTATGTTGGTCAGTTGTTTACCTGTTCAGGTGTACGACCAGATCCTTTCAAGCAAACAGCAGATCATGAGATGCCAGCTCCAGACAATGTCCAAGCCCTACAACATTTTCTTGATATGGTCAACTATCTAGGCAAGTTCATTCCAGCTTTTAAGCCAACTATCAGCACCGCTAAGAGAGCTGACATACAAAGATGTAATTTGGTCATGGTCAGAGCAACACCAAAGAGTATTAATGTCCTGAAACAGAAAATTGCTAACCCACCAACTCTCAGCTACTATGATGTTCACAAACCAGTTACTCTTTCCTGTGATGCTTCTAAATTTGGTCAAGGTGCAGTCTTTCTTCAAGAGGGTAGAATAGTAGCCTAGGCATCCAGAAGTCTTACCCAAACTGAGATGCAATATGCCCAGATTGACAAAGAGCTTTTGCCAATTGTGTTTGCATGTTCAAAGATCCATGATTATATTTATTGTCGACCTATCCAGATTGAAACTGAACACCAACGTCTTGTCATTATTCTGAGAAAGCCTATGCATACAGCTCCAGCTAGACTGCAACGCATGATGCTCAGACTGCAGAAGTACAATTTCTATCTTGTTTACACAAAAGACAAATGTCTTTATCTTGCTGATACTTTATCTGAATTGCCCAGAAAAAAACACAGAACATCATAACAAGGAGCAACTTGATTCTGAGGTCATGGAAGTGAGACATTTTTCTTCCACATGTCTTGATGAGCTCAGAACTCACACAACTTCAGATCCAGTTCTTCAGAAGATAAACCACTTTATCAGTCAAGGATGGCCTTCAGTGCAATCTTGTTTACCGGTAGAAGTGCAACCTTATTTTTGATACAGAGATGAAATTTTGTCAGACAATGGTATCATCATGAAAGGTCCTAAGGTGATTTTTTTTCAAAATCCTTGCAACAAGATATTAAGATATTGCCTCATGGTCACCCAGGAACTGATGCTATCAAAAGAAGGGCCAGGGATCTATTATTTTGGCCTTGTATGTCAAGAGATATTGAGAAAGTACTTTCATTTTGTTCAGTATGTAATAGTACAAAGTCGCATCAACAGAAAAAAAACACTTCAGTTAAGCCAGATTCTTGAATTACCTTGGTCAACTGTAGCTACAGATATCTTTGAGTGGAATGGTCAACATTTCTTAGTGTTAGTTTACTTTTATTCAAATTCGTTTGAAATTCACCTACTTCTCATCCTAAATTCCATTACTGACATTACTACATTGAAGAACCATTTTTCTGTCCATGGTAGCCACACACAGTTATTTCTGATAATGATGCACAGTTTACTAGTCAGCAGTTCAAGAAATTTGTAGATGAGTAGGACTTTGTTCATATTATGAGTAGTCCTGAATACCTCAGTCAAACGGCTTGGCTGAACGTGCAGTTCAAAGTGTAAAGCAGACAGCTGTTAGAGAAATCCAGATGTGACAATATCAATGTTTTTCTCAACTTTTTTAAATCTCAGAAGCATTTCTCGTGATGAACATTTTGGTTTACATGCCCAGAGGCTTATGTTGAGACAAACCAGAACCACACTACCAATCAGCAGTAATTTGTTGGTTCCATGTGCTTAGAACAACAAAGCAGGAAAAGCCTAACTGTTGAAACAAGTGTTTGTCCCAGAAGTCTTACTATGATAAAACAGCAAAATGCTCTGTTCATTGAAAAAAGGAGATATAGTGAAGATGCAGATGTCAAAAGGTTTTGATTGCATCGGATTTGTGAAAAGTTTGTGCCAAGAGCCGAGATCGTACATTGTGGAATCACAAGGAATGGAATTCAGATGAAATTGGAAGCATTTGTTATCAGTGTCGGAAGCAGTGTTACAACATCTTACCTGTGACAAAGAATTTAGTTCTCAGAGTGACGTGTCCAATGTTCCTGTTCCAGAGAACATTCTGTCAGCAATCCCCATTCTTGAGAAAATCCCTGGAACTCCTCCAGCAGAACATTCCTCAGTGACTGCCCCTGTTGCTAAACCCAGTCCTAACTATTATGTCATGAGATCAGGTTGCATCTCAAAAACTACTTCCAGATACATGGCAACCTGGATGCAACTGCTGTTTTTCTTTATTAGTGTCTGTATAATTGCATGCCTATTAAAATGTTATTGTTTATATCAGACAGCTCAGTAAAGAGTGAGGCTGTAGATCAGTGTGTGTGACATACCTTTAAGAAGCTTTCTAGTGAGTCAGTCCTTGCATATAAGTACTGAGCACGTGCAAGCAAGAGTGCCATTTTGAGTGAGCAGCCAGAGTGTTAGCATGTTTATGTTGAATGTTCCTGCCATCCACCCTGATGTATTTGTATACAATAAACTACTTAAATGAACACTGAAGCCTCAATAACACACATAAGAAGAAGAAGAAGAGCAACACCAAGATGGTATGTACCTAACATTGGTCAGATTACAAATCTGTCTCCTTCATAATAAAAATCCATTCTGTGACTCTGACTAACCCTATAACATTTAGGAAGTATTCTAAGGCAAACTTCCTACTACTAAGAGATAACCTGTCAAAGTTTCAAGCCCCCCCCAAAAAAAGAAAATCCTGGGAACACAGCTGCCTATGTGGAATTGTTCACATAAACCTTGTACAATCATGTCAATAACTGCATAGAGACAGCTGTGCCTACCAGAAATAAGTTCAGAACTAACTCACAAAAAAGGTCACCCTTACGAAATCCAAGCATAAGCAGGCTATACAACAAAAGAAAAAAGTCATAATCAAGATTAGGAAGTGCTAGGCCTAGCATGATAAAAACTTTCTTATCAATCTAAACAGACAACTAAGAGAGCAAATTAAATCTACTAAAGCCAGATCTGAGGTAAAATAGCTTCTCAGTCAAAGGACAATGACAATGCTTTCTTTAGTTACTGTATGTCAAAAACCTCAAAGGCAGCACACAGCAGTGTCCAGAAATGACTGCAAATGGAGCCACCTACATAGAGCAAGAAGATAGTGCAAATGTCTCACTAAATGATGACTTAAAATCCAGCCCCAATTTTAACCTCCTCTCTTCCCCAACTACCCCCAGAAAATACCATCAAACAACCCCCCCCCATCTATTACTACTGAGTAGGTACAAACCGAGAAACCAAAAAATAAAACCACAAACTCAAGAAGAAAGGAAAATTACACGGCAGCAGTAAATAAAAAATGAGGTTTAATAAAAATAACCATTCTGAGGAAGTATTGACAGTTGTCTTTATGAAAGCCCCAACATTATTTTTATCAAACCTTGTTTCTTATTTACTGCTGCCGTGTCATTTTCCTTACTACTGAGTAGGTCCTAGATGTGTTCTGTAACACCAAAAGCACTGCATTAATGGGCCCTGATAAATCCCAGGATGCCTCCAAAATAGTCTGAAACATGGCCAGTCAGAACCACTGGAAGTGGGAAGTGGAGAACAGTCATTCCTTTGCATAATAGTGGGCCATCAACAGACCCCCAGGAACTACACACACATAAGTTTGACTAATCTCATATGTAAAGCCATGGAAAAAGTTATCACTGAACTGATTAATAATGACTTAGAAAACCTTCAAACACTGGATCCTACCCAGATTATGCCTATTCATCCTAGTGGACTTCTTTGAGAAGTCACCAAGGCACTGGATGAGGGTAAAATGGTGAATACTGTCAACCTTGATATAGCTAAGGCATTTGATACAATACCCCATTTGGGTACTGTAAGCAAACTCATAAATATAAGTATAAACTCTGATGGTATCTGCTGGATAGCCAGCTGGCTGTCAGATAGGACCAACAAAGTTAGGATAGGGGAGACCAGCTCCATTCACTAGTGGAGTCCCTCTAGGCTGTGTGCTGGGTTCCCTCCTTTTTTGGTATCTATTTCTTAGGAGTCAAGGGCCTCTGGCTAGCCATGTTTGCAGATGATTGTAAACTAGAAGCAGTAATAGAATCCCCCCCAAGACATTAACATCCTACATGAAAGACTAACAGAGACAAATGGCTGGTGGCAAAGCCACGGCTTAAAATGCAGTGTCAAAAATACATAATAGTCCCCTTTGTTAAGCAAGTCACCCAGGAGTAGAACCAGTAGTCAGGGATTTCGGACATATGTAGATAGTAATCTGGTTTCACCCATTGTGACTCTTAAGGTCATAAGGAAATCTATGTCCAATGAAGTCATCATTTCAATGCCCTATTTAGTATTTACCTGACCAGCCACATGCAACAAGTGGAATGTCCGCAGAGGTACCTCACAAAAAGAATGCAGAGCATAAACAGCATGTCCATTGCAAATCACCTCAAAGCCCTATCTCTGTACGCTGTTTCCTACAGACTGCTAAGAGACAATCAATGCCTGATACAAGACATCCTTCAATCCCACTCTGATGGACCTTTTACACATCCACAATGTGATCAATATTTCAGATTTATTCAAGCTAGGGATTTAAACTTTGCCTGTCACATAAATAGGACACATTGGAAAGACAGGTATGTGTCTCAGAGAATTCACCGTCTCTGGAACAGGCTTCCTATCCATGTAAAGAAGAGCTCTTCCCTAACCCTTTTCAAGAGAAACCTGGACCAGTGGATGGGAAATTAGAAATACACCCAGGGTCTAGCACCTATATCTCTAATGGACAAAATCAGCCTCAAAATCTTGCTCTAGCGTACATATACCTTATAAAATAACATCTAAAGCACATACTCTTGCAGGACACAAGTGGGATGCTTGGCTAGGCTTATAAAGGCTCCAGTGGCCGTTAGCCTGTTGCTCATGAACCTATGCACGGTTATAGTATATTTAAAAAAAAGTAAATATGGATAACTATATTACTGTTCAAATAATATCAAGTGCCTTAATATATATATTTTTATTTATTTATCTATTTATTGCCGTGGAAGTTGTACTGGTCATAATACCCCTTTTTAGTTTAAGCCCAAGGGGAAAAGCTCCAGATGAACAGTAGTAATATCAATAAAAGTAATAAATCACCAAAAATAACAAATATAAATATCAAAAGTAAGTGCAACAGTTCAATAAAACAGATGAGGACATTTGTCGGTTAGGTGCAGTATCCATTATGCGGTTACCAGATTAGAACAGGTATGTGTGATACACATGGTAGAAGAAAAAGAAAACATTTTCAGTTGAACAGAATGATACATTGGATATTGTTATTGAAAATGTTGGCTGTTTTCTTACACATAAAATTAACTAAAGAATACATTAGATCTTGCTACCAGGTAAATTTAGCATTTATATTTCAAAGGTAGTCAGAGTGTTCTTGACGCCTGTATCCCCGGGCTCAACTAACCTGTTTGTTGCCTAAAATCAAAAGAAAATAACTGAAACAATGAAAGATGCATTTGCAGAGAAAAGGAACAACAGTAGGAAATGACAATATTACTCATATGGAAAATGTTATATAATGAGCTGACAAAGATGTTCATCCTATACTACAGGTTTAATGTCCTTCATTTATATTTGCATAATATGTGACTGATAAAAGTCATTTAACCAGCTACTGCCCATAAGTAATGGCTGTGAAAAAGCAACTGTGTCTAGGGGTTTTATCTAGTTAACAAATACAATTACCTTGTTAGCAAATGCATAAATCAAAAAGAAAATGTGGAAGTCAAGTTAAAAGGAATTTCTTCCCGCCTTCCCTACAAAGAAATTCTAGGATTAAGTTTGAAGTTTTGATGCTGTGGCAGGACTGCAGCCCCCCCAGCTGTAAAACATGAAAATAAAACAAAAAGAATGAAATAAATAAAAAGCAGTTGTCCCGGAACATCATGCATGCGCACTCATGGCATTTCTCGATATTTAGACTGCTGGTGAACCAGTCTGGGGGATGTGCACAATATCCAGACTGTCTCCACCAGCAGTCTGGATTACAAAGGCAACATGCAAGTCCAAATTTTCCCAACAGTCTATGCAGTTAGAACTGCATAGACTGGAAGGGGATCGGACTGCAATGTCCACAGGCAGGCTGAAGCTGGTGCTCTCGTGGGAAGGATACATCCACAGGCAGGCTGAAGCTGGTGCTCTCACAGTCGAGTGAAACTCCTTCTAGAACAGATTCAACATGGGGTTTGGAGACTTGTTTGGCTCAGGTATGGTGTGTGTGTGCAATGCCCCAGTTGGTACATGGTGGTGGGTAGAGAATAAGGCTTGAACCCTGTACCTTGGGCCCAAGTGGCAAGAACCTGAATTCCCTACCCACCACCATTTGTAAAAAATTGCAGATTTTTGCCTCATATTTTTGTTCTGTTCCTCATAAAATCTTTAGTTTCTGTAATTCTGTTACTTAACACAGCCAGTAATGCAATGGTAGCATAGTTGCCTGACAGCTACAGATTGTCTGGTTTGATTCTTGGCTGGGGTGCCTTTTGTCTGGAGTCTGCATGTCCTCCCTGTGTTTGTGGGGTTTGCTCTGGTGTCCTCGATGGATATTTGAAGTTTGTCCCTATTTTCTGGACTGTATTCCCCCATTATTGGCTTCGTCCAGGTTTTTTGTGCCAAGGTTAAGAGCTATGATGATAACTGAACTCACTGAATATGTTTGGGGGCTGTATTCTCCCATCATTGGCTTTGTTCAGGTGTTTTGTGCTAAGATGTTGACAGCTATGGTGAGAACTGAATTCACTAAATGGTAGCCATTTAAGTTTCAGTCTTCCTTTCTTTCATAAAACAGATGATTTGGCATAGTGGTATGTTGCTTTGACCGTTTTGCACAGGGTCCTTGGTTCAATACTTGGCAGTGAAATGTATGGTGGTAACACAGCATTTTATTCTAACAACTTTCCAACATTATACAAGCAATGTTTAAAATGTGTCCCTGATTTTTGGTCTTTTGCCCCCCCCCCCCAACTGTTGGCTTTTTCCAGATTTCTTGTGCTGCAAAGTTCAGAGATACAGGTGAGTGTCAAGTAGATTTTACAAGAAGCTGAGAGCTGCAGGGGAACAAAAGTTTAGTGCTGCTTATGCCAAGTTTGCTTGCGCTGTTAATAGCAAAATAGGTAGTGTACTTGCATTTAATGCAGAAGGCTGTGGGTTCTACTTCCACAGTAGGTAGATGCATTGCTGAAACTGTACTGTATTGTAAAGGGGGTGGATGCTGCAGTCCTTTTTTGGTGAAGATACCTAGTAACTATGAACCTGTTATCAGTTTGCCATCCATTCCCTATTGCAGTATTACTAGCTTATCATTTTTTAATGCAACTTAGGCAATTTATTCCTCAAGGGCAACAGGCACTTTATTTGTAGATGAAACAATGAAATATAAAGTTGTTTGCTAGCAGCAACCTCTTCATTAGTTACAGATTTCTTTAATGTGGAATTATTAGATGACTTTTACTTCTTCAGAGATTGTGCATATTTACTGATACTGGTGGACTGTAGAAGTTTGAGTACATTTTTATGATAGAAATGTTCTGAATTGGGCAGTTTTGTCATTACTGGTGCATGCATTTTGTTTCATTGTTTACTGGAAAAATGTTATGAATTGGGCAACTTTGTCATTATTGGTGCATGCATTTTGTTTCATTGTGTACTGGAAAAATGTTCAAAACAAATTTAAAACGCCTTCTAACAACTGTACTATATTGTACAAGGAATATAATTTAGTACAGTCAGGAAGGTGTATCAATGTTTCATGTGCAAGGGGCCTATTATTTGAAAACAGCCCAAAGTTAATCTTTATCTGCCACTGGCAAAATGTACTTTCTTTGAATGTGGGTTTCAATGCTGTTTCAATGAATGTGAGTTTCAAGGGCAGAGATGTTTTAGTGCTAAGTCTGTTTTCATTGTGAGATTGCATTGCTTTATTTAACAGATGTCAATGCTGTTTCAATTAATGTGAGTTTCAAGGGCAGAGAAGTTTTAATGCTAAGTCTGTTTTCATTGTGAGATTGCATTACTTTATTTAACAGATGTCTTAGTGTTTGTGATGTAAAATGCAAAATAAAACTTTCAAATGAAGTCCAATCATCGTAGAAGTAAAGCAGTATGCACATTAGTGTTTGTGGTAAATGGGGTGAAATAGCCAAGTAATGGTTCATTGGAATGGCTGCAGGGGGGAGACTCCATTTGACCATGATTTTATGAGGTGGAAGGGCGTCAAACTCAAAGACAGCCCCGGCTGAACTTTACCTCTCAACTGTCCAGATTTTCACAGAATGAATAGATTTTTGCTTCTTATTTTTGGTTTGTTCCTCATAAAATGTGTGGTTTTCTGGCAAATAATTTAGGAATTAAGTCACTAAATGGCAGACTCTGAGTTTCAGACTTCATAACCTTCAGAAAAATGCATGCTAAAGCAAGACCTGTTATTGTATCAATTGTCTCAGTTTATACAACAATTTATAGCGCTGTTTATATGTTCCCCCAGTATATTTGGCCTTGTCCAGATTTCCTGCATTAACAGGTAAAGAGGTATGTGCAAATAAATTGCTTTATAAAATTAGGCATATCCAAACCTCTCAAGTGTCCCCGATTTGGGCTCAAAATGTCACTCTTCCCCTAATAATCCCACCGCAAAATGGCAATTTTGGAATAAAACGTGGAGGGCTTACAATTAAGAAATAACTGTAATAATCAGAGTTATAGATTACTTTTATTTCAGAAATGCATGTAGATTCTTTTATTTTGTCAGCTGTTCAAGTTAGCAGTACTAATATTAAAAAAGTGTCCCTTCTTTGATAGGTTCCAAGCTGTATTGTGTGGCTATTTTATATTTTTGCATCACATTTTTGGTCCATTTTTCATCAAATTATGTTTTTTTGGCAAATTAGTGGCAAATCATTAAAGACTGAAGTTAGAAAACAATGACAGACATTTGAGTTTCAGATTTCATACCTTTCAGAAAATTCATAGTAATGTAAGACCTACTATTCTATTATCTTTCTGAGTTTATAAGAGCAATATTTAAAAATTGTCCTTAATTTTGGGCCTTTGTCCCACTTCTATGTATGGCTCTGTCCATATTTCTTGTTTTGAGGATGAGAGGTATGAAAAATGTGTCAGGGCCATCACAGTCAGCCAAAGACGTTTCAAATTGTAACATACTTGTTGCACCCCACTCCCCCATGTAGTGACTCTGGATGTGTCCAAGCAAGGCAAGGAGCAGTTATGCAGTGTAAATGTGCAGAGTATCCCCCCATCCAAGGTAGACACAAGTGCTACTTTTATTCTGTCCTTGATTTTGCAGAATGTTCTGGTTTCTGTCATGTTTTTATACTGTTGATTTATGCTTATTATTACTCAGAAAGTGCCTGTTGCTCTGTGTTTAAGTAGCAATGCTTTAATGACCATCAGGTAAGATTATCTGAGATTGTAAGATGCAAGAAAGCTTTAATAAGCATACTGTTAAAGAATTGTCAACATTGAAAGTCTTTCTGTTGTTGCCATGCAGAGAATACTTGCATAACTAAATCACGTATAAGCCTTGGGTAATGAAATGCATATGACAGTATTTGTAATAAAGGACAGGATTACATTATTTTAAGAAACTCATTACATTTGTTGGAGACTTGCAGTCATCTTTGCAGGCTTTACCTGTAAACCAAACAGAATGCCAATCTATCATGTGTGGTCCATGACCTGTACAGTAATCCTTTAAGCAATGTATCTTGAGCTTGTTTCTTGTTTGCTTTTCATTTTTTACTTTGATTATGTTTTCCCCATGAAACATGTCGATAGTTGTCAGGCAGCAGGTTTTTTTTGGATAAGAAACATTTTTATAAATGGGGGTATCACAGAGACTGCTACTTTCAGCATGTTACTTGGTACTTTAATAAAGCTGAATATAAATTATAATTAGAACTGCAGTGCAAGGAGAAGTGGTTTGAGTTGAGTGCTGCTTGTTTTTTTTATACTTGATTTTGACTAGCATTCCAGTAATGTATTTAAAAAGTAATTTATTTTTTCATGCCTCACAACCTTTTCATTTCCATCTTGATATTAAGTAAGCTGTCATGCAGCCAATGCATTGAATTTTTTTTTTCTTCTAC
Organism: Protopterus annectens; assembly: GCF_019279795.1. Taxonomy (NCBI): domain Eukaryota; kingdom Metazoa; phylum Chordata; order Ceratodontiformes; family Protopteridae; genus Protopterus; species Protopterus annectens. The sequence continues at coordinate 1,157,922,731 of NC_056743.1, forward strand.
ACTTCATTTTGTCTTGATTGGGCTCTCAATGACAGTTTGGCACCCAGGGCAGTGTATTTAATTAAAGTTACAGTTTTTGTGGTTTTGAGCATAGCTCCTGCCCTTTCTAGTTGGCTGCACCCCTTTCCATTGACCCCACCCATTCAGCTCTCTCCTGCAGCCCCCCCTTTGATTTGAAGTCACCAGCTGCCACTGTGCTGTGGAGCTGAAAGCTGATTGTTTAAGAGCACAGCTAGACTCCATCTAGCCCACAATGATGAGCTCAAAGAAGGGGAAAATATGTCTATAGTTCAAGGAGTCTGGCTTATAGGCCTAAGTGCATTATTCCAGATGTGTTTACCACTGTATACTCAATAGTAAGTGTCATGAAACAGTTTTGTTTTTGATGGGAAATGTGCACTTCCTATGATACCCTGAAAAAGGATTCTTGTAAATGTTTTTACTACAGTTGTTTATTTGACAATACTGTACTTTTGAAACTCTGGATGCCTTACTGTGAAGATTTCTTACCTTTTCCTCTAAGTTTCTTGACCCAATTTTAATATTTTCTGCATTTCTGCCTAAAATAAAATCAATACATTAAGATGTTGTAGAAATAGTACTTCTTCGTAGAGTAGAAGCCATAAAAATGAAACATGGTTACACAATTAATTATGGAGATATATTCCCCTGATGTCATATTTCCATTATGTACAGTGTTTTTTTAATGCTTTCCTGTTTCCTGACCACCCACCTTTTTATGATATATACTACTTAGGTATAAGCACCTGTATAGAAATTTTGCACAGGATGCATACATTTCTACCACAGAGAATGTCATAGTGGCACATGGAAATGGTTATCACACCAGCTTCCCATGGTCCCCTAATAGTCACTGTACCAACAAATAATCACTCCCCTAGAAAAAGCTGAGTTGTACATTTGCCTGAGTATCCTTCCCTCTCTGTCATCTGTCCCTCTGGTGCTGGAGCTGTTATTCAAACTCACGTCTCCTGTGGCATTGCTAATGCACTATCTGTATGTGACCAGGATGATTATATTTCTGAGTGTATGAAGAATTTTGTAAGCAGGACCATTCTGTCACATTTGCTTACAATACAATCAAACACAGGGAAGGAAAATGCTATTTAAAGTTACTAAGCTGCAGTGACATTGATCCTGTACAGCATCAAAACAACATGCCAACTGACTTAAACGTACTTTCTTCTGATATATATATATATATATATATATATATATATATATATATATATATATATATATATATATATATATATATATATATATATATATATATATAGAATATAATGTAAATGTATGAGATATATATATATATATATATATATATATATATATGAGTATGTGTATGCATATACATATATATATATATATATATATATATGTATGTATATATATATATATATATATATATATATATATATATGTATGTATATATATATATATATATATATATATATATATACAATATCGAACAAGGAACATTGAAACCCATTAAAGTGAAAGTGCACAGTATCGAAAGTGCACTTTTGCAAAAGCCGGTTCTCTGAACTGTAAAAAAATAAAACAAAACTGCTTTAAACAATATATTTTGGTCTACTTCAGCTGAACTAATTTACAGTTTGCTGAACATTACTTAAACAAACTCACTCACCAGAAAGTGCAGAATTGCAAACATTCAGTTTAGCGAACTACACATTACCAAAATAAAAAGCAAGCAACATAAAAAAGTAAAATACACACATTCTCCAACATTTTTGCAGGGGGTGGGCAAGCCCCTCTGCACTCCCCCATGTGGGGGATTGCAACCCCCACACCCCCTGCAAATTTTATATACCAACTCCAAGATCACACTACAGTGACAGTAAAGGTAAATTTCCCTATGCTTACTGTAGTGCGACATCCATTTGAAACCAAGGAACATAGTTAAAATAACATATCGTAAGCTCAGGATTGCTGACACTAACAAGACATCCGTCATGCCTCAAAACTGTTACGGAGTACAGAAAGTCACATAAACACTCTACACTTCTATCTCTTGCACCGTGCCTCTATTGATGAAATGTAGTTCGCTAAACTGAACTTTCGTAATTCTGTAAATTCTTTCAACTAAAGTAGACCCATGTGTGTATATATATGTGTGAGTATATATATATATATATATATATATATATATATATATATATATATATATATATATATATATATATATATACATATATATATATATATATATATATATATATATATATATATACATACATACACACACACGCACACACACACACACACACACACACACACACACACACACACACACACACACACACACACACACACACACACACACAAAGCTGATATAAGTAACCATTTGAAATGTTGAGACCACTACACTGAGTCCAAAAATTTGAAGACTGAGTGACTGACAGACTGGACTTACATATACCAAGTGAAATATGCCATTTTTCTGAATATTCCTTTTTCTCTGAAGTATGGTGATCTCTGACATGGTATACATATGTTCAGTGGGTGTGGGGGTGCAGGGGGGTCCTGCCCCCCTGCAAAAAGAAAAGTTCACACAATATAAATGAAGATTTTCCATGCAGCATATGAATAAATTGCATGTCCAATATGGCAGGTACAGTCTGATGCTATTTGACAAAAGTTTTAGTAAAAGGGGCATACGTTTACTTTAATCATAAGGTTAAGTTAGAGGACAGTCTGACAGCAGTTTTTTGTAGTGGGGAAGTGGAGTTTCTCATATTATGTTTTTAAAGGCCCAGTCAAAACTGAAGCATTAATGAGATATCTTGTAACAGTTAATCTTATATTTTAATGAACCTCATATTATTTTGTGCTATGCCACGAACTCTGATGCATTCATAAAGTCTCTTGCAATAACTATTCATATATGTTAATAAATTTCACAATACTTCCATATCTAATGCTGATGTTATAAGAAACAAAAACAAAACAGTACCTCACAGAAGAGAGATGAAGACTTTTTACCTAATTGCCCTCTTAATCCTTCCATCCATCCTCACATCTTGACTTGCTTTTAATAATCTAATTCATTACTACTCTTATTCTTTGTGTCACGTGATTGCTCAGGATATTGGGCTGCATAATGAATAAACGTGTGTGTGTGTGTGTGTGTGTGTGTGTGTGTGTGTGTGTGTGTGTGTGTGTGCAGTGTTTATAGTAAAAGCAGATCACATCAGATTAATCCTGTTTCTGCTTACTGAAACTACAATACTTTCCCAGACTCTCCATGATTCTTAAACTGCTACATGGAGTTTGGATTACTTGTTAAAACATTCATACTGTTTAATGTATTTCATCTTCTGTCCAAGATATGTCTGTCTACAAGACAGAGACAACACACTGATGCTTGCTTACAGGTAATAATGCATCAGTTATGTCCAGAGTTTATAGGCATTAGTAGCGTGGGGTTTATAAGAACAGCCGCCACTACACACAGACAGGTGGTAGAATGGATCTTCTCAATCTACGAAAATACAAGTTTAGGAAATAATACATTTGACCTTTTCTTGTTTTTTTTTCCTTGTTTTATGGCAATGAGTGAATCTGATAGAACCCACACACTTTCTCACCTGAAGGACCTTGTTAAATTAAACTGAAGTTTCCTTAAAAGAGCAAGAATGCCCTCTGATGTCATCGAAAGCCTGTATTCTATCTAGAACATTCTAAACAGAAAAATGAAAATGAAGATATGTGAAATTATGGTCTTACTGCATAATGACACACTAGCAGTTTAACATGTTTGAAGTTTTACATGTTTGAAATAAATATTGTTTTCCAGGTTGATTTTTATTTTGAAGGAGACAGCTTTGTGATCTGAACTCACCAATGAGGACATGACATGGAGGGTGTAACACACCCTCATGTTGGTGAGTACCAGGTCTAGTATGTTTGAGTCCTTGGTTGGAGTGATCATTGTGTGTGTGATATACCTTTAAGAAGCTTTCCAGTGAGTCAGCACATGCATATAAGTACTGAACACGTGCAAGCAAAAGTTCCATTTTGAGTGAACAATTATTGTGTGAGCATGCACGTATGTAGTTAGTCAGTTACTTAGATAGTTTAAGTTTAATGTTCCTGCCATCCATCCTGATGTATTTGTATACAATAAACTACTTAAATGAACACCCAAGCCTCAATGTCTTCTTAATGTACATAAGAAGAGTGACATGGTATCAGAATGGGATTCAGAGTCACAGGAGTGGATCATCTCTACTGCTCAAATGACTCACAAAACAGGTCAGAAACAAATTCCAGGTACTAAAACTTCCTTAGATGATTTATTTTGCTACAAATATAAAACAAAGCACGCAGAATGCTCAAAATGATTTTATTACACAAAATGCCCAAAACTGCGACATATTGATAAAAATATTAGAAATAATTATGAAAACATTTGAAACAATATTCAAATTTCATAAAATGTACAAAAAAGGGAAAATGACCATATTTTTTCTCTGTGTGTTACTTTTTTTTATTAACTAAAGCTATTCAAAGCATCTGGAGTGTGCAAAGCTTGTTGCTTATGGTGGTGAAGAGATTCAAACCGAAGACTCAGTAGTGCTTTCGTGTTACTCTGCTGGGAATAGCTATGACTTGCAATTTTTCATAGTCAAGAGACACATGCCATCATTATTAGGTCTCAGAGACAGTTTGAAAATGAGACTGCTTTCATTTAATAAAAAAGTTCACCATATAAGTCTGAATGACAACAGCTCAAATTTCACCCAAACTATTTTTCAGCATATGCTAATATTTTTGTAGACAAATTAGGGAAACTACCAGTTGTGCACTCTAGATCCAGAGATCAGTCCATTTATCAAGCCAGCACAAAAAGTTGCAGTAGCTATGTAGAACAGAGTTAAAGCTGAGCTAGACAGAATGGTTCAGCTTGGAGTAATTTGTCCAGTAGAAGAACCAACTGAATGGATATCCTCCATGGTAGTAGCTTATAAGGAAAGCTCAGATGATATTTGAATATGTATTGATCCAAGAGATCTGAACAATGCATTAAAAAGGCCTCACCATCCAATGTGCACAGTCAAAAAGGTTGTTGCCCTCATGCCAAACACCACTGTTTTTTCTGTCTTAGATGCAAAGAGTTCCTTTTGGGAAATTTTACTTGACCGAAAATCATTGTTATTAACCACATTGAGTACGCCATTTGGAAGATACAAATTTCTGAGAATGCCATTTGGAATAAATTCTGCCAGTGAAGTCTTTCAGCGTGCAATGGAGCAAATATTTTGGGCTATCCATGTGTTAATATACTAGATGATATTCTAGTAGGAGGCGATGGTGAAATCGAACATGACAGAAACCTCAAGAAAGTTCTGGAAAGAGCAGTTGAAGTGAATCTTAAACTGAATCCTTAGAAGTGCAAGTTCAGGCTATGAGAAGTTACTTATGTTGGTCAATTGTTTACCTGTTCAGGTGTACGACCAGATCCTTCTAAGCAAACAGCAGTTCCCGAGATACCAGTTCCAGACAATGTCCAAGCCCTACAATCTTTTCTTGGTATGGTCAACTATCTAGGCAAGTTCATTCCAGATTTAAGCCAACTTGCAGTACCACTCAGAGAGCTTACATGCAAAGATGTAATTTGGTCATGGTCAGAGTAACACCAAATAGTATTTAATGTCCTGAAACAGAAAATTGCTAACCCACCAACTCTCAGCTACTGTGATGTTCAGAAACCAGTTACTCTTTCCTGTGATGCTTCTAAATTTGGTCTAGGTGCAGTCATTCTTCAAGAGGGTAGGCCATTAGCCTATGCATCCAGAACTCTTACACAAACTGAGATGCAATATGCCCAGATTGACAAATAGCTTTTGCTAATTGTGTTTGCATGTTCAAAGTTCCATGATTATATTTATGGTCGACTTATCCAGATCAAAAATGACCACCAACGTCTTGTCACTATTTTGAGAAAGCCTATGCATACAGCTCCAGCTAGACTGCAATGCATGATGCTCAAATTGCAAAAGTACAATCTCAATCTTGTTTAACCAAAAGGCAACTTTCTTTATCTTGCTGATATTTTATCCGGATTGCCCAGAAAAAAACACATTACATCATAACAAAGAGAAATTTGATTTTGAGGTCATGGAAGTGAGAAAGTTTTCTTCCACATGTCTTGATGAGCTCAGAACTCACACAGCTTCAGATCCAGTCCTCCAGAAGATAAATCACTTTATCAGTCAAAGATGGCCTTCAGCACAATCTTGTTTACCGATAGAAGTATAACCTTATTTTCCATGCAGAGATGAAATTTTGTCAGATAATGGTATCATCATGAAAGGTCCTAAGGTGATTTTTTCAAAATCCTTGCAACAAGAGTATATTAAGATCTTGCATCATGGCCACCCAGGAACTGATTCTACCAAAAGAAAGGCCATAGGTCTAGTATTTTCTACTTCTATGTCAGGAGATATTAAGGTGTTGCGGTAGCTTTGTCGCCTCACAGTAAGACGTTGTCCTGTTCGATTCTCAGCTAGAGCGTCTTCTGTGTGGAGACATGCGTGAATGGGCGTACCTTAGTTGAAGGTTGTACATCAGGGCCAGCAACTCGGCATGTAAAAATCTATTGCTAATCATTAGTGGACTGGAGTTCTGCTATGGTGACCCCTAACCAGGAAAAGCCGAAAGACACAACAACTTTCATCTTATTCAGTATGTAATAGTACAAAGCCACATCAACAGAAAAAAACACTTCAGTTAAGCCAGATTCCTGAACTACCTTTGTCAACGGAAGCCACAGATATCTTAGAGTGGAATGGTCAGCATTACTTGCTGTTAGTAGACTCTTATTCGTATTGGTTTGAGATTGACCTACTTCCCAACCTAACTTCCAGTACTGTCATTACTACATTGAAGCAACATATTTCTGTCCATGGTAGTCGACACAGTTATTTCTGATAATGGTGCAGAGTTTACTAGTCAGCAGTTCAAGAAATTTGTAGAAGAGTGGGACTTTGTTTATATTATGAGTAGTCCCGAATACCTCAGTCAAATGGCTTGGCTGAACATGCAATTCAAAGTGTAAAACAACTAGTTGTTAGAGAAATCCAGATGTGACAATATCAATGTTTTTCTCAACTTGTTAAATCTCAGAAGCATTCCTTGTGATGAATATCTTGATTCATATGCCCAGAGGCTTATGTTGAGACAAATCAGAACCACACTACCAATGAGCAGTAATTTGTTGGTTCCATGTGGTAAGAACAACAAAGCAGAAAAAGCCCAGAAATCTTACTATGATAAAACAGCAAAATGCTCTTCTCATTGGAAAAAGGAGATATAGTGAGGATGCAGATGTCAAAAGGTTTTGATTGCATCAGATTTGTGAAAAGTTTGTGCCAAGAGCCAAGATCGTACATTGTGGAATCACAAGGAATGGAATTCAGATGAAATTGGAAGCATTTGTTATCAGTGTCAGAACCAGTGTTGCCGCATCTTGCCTGTGACAAAGACTTTAGGTCTCAGAGTGACTTGTCCAATGTTCCTGTTCCAGAGTACATTCTGTCAGCAATCCCCATTCTTGAGAAAATCCCTGGAACTCCTCATTCCCCAGTGACTGCCCCTGTTGCTAAACCCAGTCCTTACTATTATGTCATGAGATCAGGTCACACCTCAAAAACTACTTCCAGACACATGGCAACCTGGACGTGACTGCTGTTTTTCCTTATTAGTGCCTGTATAACACGGCATATACTTTTGGGACAAGTAACAACAAATACATTAACAAGCAGGATACATTTGGTAACCAGGCATTTATGAATGGTCTAGATGTTCAGAACGACAATTTTGACATTGACTCTAGTGAGTGCTTGGATGAACAGTCTTGTTTTTTGGACGGGTCTCCAGGACCAAGGAGATCGGAACGTTTGAGGAACAAAAGTGGAGGGTTCCCAGTGAATCAACAATATGTTTTGTACCAAAAACCACAACAGTCGACCAACAATTACAACAGGAAAGGGCAATTTCACAACAACAGGATGCAGAGGTAGTAGTTGTTGGTGCCAATGTTATTTCTGAAAATGTTCAAAATGATGAAGCTTGTTATGTTGATAGTGGTTTTGGTAATGCTTTTTAATAATGAATGATGAAGGTCTGTTACACTGTGATATTAGTACCAAAGCTGGGTTTACTATCTACAATTTCAGTGCAATAGAAATAAAACAAATGCATCATGATGTACTTTGTAAGGGTTTTATTTTTGTTCCTGATTTTTATTTTAATATTGTTGACTTATATACGAGCTTGAAATTGTACACGAGACAGTTAAATTTGTTATTGTATTTTAAGGGGCAAAATGACCAAAGGAATGTTACACCCCCTGTTTTGACAAGGGGAAGTACTTTTGTTCCACCAACCCATAGAGATGTATTAACATTCGAAAAATTGAGTTTAAATGGTATGAGAGGCCTTATGAAAAACAAACAAAAAGTGGTGAATGTAGACAACCTTAATGAATCTGAAAGAACTGCATTAAACAAATTGGCTACCAACAGGGAGATTAGAATTATGAAGCCCGATAAGGGTGGGGGTGTGGTCATTATGTCTCAAATTGATTACATAGCAAAAATGCACATTTTAGATGACCACACTACATACCAGAGGGCTTCTAAAAGTGAAATGAATATTGCTTACCACAAGATTGATCTATTTCTGTTGGATGCTTTACTTGAAGGGGCAATACAGGAAAGTGAGTTTAGATTTTTGACAGTCAATTACCCGGTCACACCTATTGTGTTTGGTATCCCTAAAATTCACAAGAACATAAATGACCCTCCATTTAGATCAATTGTTGCTGCAAGGGGCTCTAAAACTGAGCCCCTGGCGGCATTTGTGGATAAGAATACACAAGGGGTGTTGACAGGGAATAGTCATATATTGAAGGACTCATGGCACTGTTTGCAACATTTAAGTAGGTTAGATAAGGATGATATGAACTGGACATTTCTCACAATAGATGTGGTAAATCTTTTTTCAACAATTCCACATGATGAAGGGGTGGAATATTTTAGTGAAAGTCTCGTAAAGAATAGGCAAGTGGATGGTGTGAAGTTAAACATTATGGTTGCCTTTATGGAGTTGGTCTTAAAAAACAATTATTTGAGTTTTGAAGGTGAAATTTTTCATCAGATTTCAGGAGTGGTGATGAGTGCCAAGTGTGCACCCATTTTTGCCAATTTGGTACTTCTCCATTGGGAAGAGATGTTTCTCTTCCAGTCACCCTTTTATGAACAGATTGTACTTTACAATCGTTTTTTGGATGACATACTAGTGTTATGGAGAGGGGGTGAAGATGAGGCAAGACATTTTGTTGAATATTTCAACTCCACTACCTCATTTTTTTCCTTCATGTTCAAATGGAACAGTGAAACGATTGATTTTTTGGATCTGAAACTCACCAAGACATTGGAAGGGTTAGAAAGTAACATTTACAGGAAGGAAACCTACTTTTGCATTTTTCAACTTGCCATCCCCCTTTCCAACATAAAAGTGTGGTAAAGGGACAGATGGTCCGATTATCTCATCTAATTAGAAATAACAATACCTACCAAGAAGAGATGTACAATTTGATAGGAATGTTCTGGACCCGGGGATATCCCTTGAAACATTTGGTAGCAGTTAGAAATGAGGTGATGGGCAAAAAGGATACATCATTCACACCCAATTTGAAAGGGATGGCTGAAACTTTTGGTAAACGTATTGTGACCTCTGATTCTAGAGCACTTATCTTGAAATACAATCACCAGGCACCGCAGGTTATAGAGATCATTAGGAGAGTATGGGATTTGTCCTTTGATACTGAAATAAAAAATGAGTTAGGTCAGATGCCTCGTGTAACATTTTCTATTGGGAGAAACATCAAAAACCTATTATAACAACACAAGGCAGAACATACATGCTCCCGTATGTACAAATGCGGGGCATGTAGATTCTGCAAATTTATTAATGAAGGACCTTATGTTACAGTTTGGGGGCACAATAGGTCAATCCCCTGCCCAGGTAGATGTTGTAATTCTAAAAAGGTGGTCTATTTGGCAACATGTACAACATGCTCAGGTTTTTACGTAGGAAAAAACACTCACAAGTTGAGAGAAAGGATTGCAGAACATCTAAGGGCCATCAAAAATAAAGACACTCACAATACCTTGCATGTACATTCTATCAAATGTATCAATTTCAAAAAATTCATCTTTTTTGTGATTGATCGGGTACTAGAGAGTGAAAGAGGGGGTGATGACAATGTTAAAATTGAGTCCCTAGAATATAAATGGCAAGTTATTTTCAACGCTATATCTTTTCCGGGGCTCAACAATCACATCTCAATTATGCCATTGCTTAAACAGAGAGCTATGGCTATTTAATCCTACTTAGATAGCATTTTAGTGTATTGTTTAAGATATTCATTCCAAGCAATAATTGTAATGCATTTTGACAAAATTATAGAAATAACATTTAGTCAAAAAATGAATGTAATGGGTTGACCCTAGAATGTGTATTAATTCAGCTTGATTTATTTCATTTTATTTACATATTAGTTTTATATAATATGTTTTTATACATTTTTTTTTACTTGGAATGTATTGGTTTATTAGCATATTTAATTAATTAAGGTGTGTGATAGGTGGATGTGAGTGTGTAAAATATTCATAAGTGTTGTGATGTAATGCTCCTTGTACTCTGAAGAAGCCATTGATTTACATATGGTGAAAGCGCTTAATATTTTGGAGCTTGTCGTGAGCTTTGTCAATAAACAGCAGTCGGTGCAGTTCGTATTTATTTTGCTTTTTACTAGTGCCTGTATAATTGCATGCCTATTGAAATGTTATTTTTATATGAGACAGCTCAGTAAAGAAGGAGGATGTAGATCAGTGTGTGTGACGTACCTTTAAGAAGTTTTCCAGTGAGTCAGCACATGCATATAAGTACTGAGCACATGCAAGCAAGAGTTCCATTTTGAGTGAGCAGCCAGAGTGTGAGCATGCAAGTATGTAGTCAGTCAGTTACTTCGATAGTTCGTTTAAGTTTAATGTTCCTGCCATCCATCCTGATGTATTTGTATACAATAAACTACTTAAATGAACACCCAAGCCTCAATGTCTTTTTAATGCACACAAGAAGAGCAACACCAAGGATGGTATGTACCTAACATTGAGCAGCATTCTACTGTCACCAGGGATGACGGCACTATATGAACAAAAGATGACTGAGTTCAGTAATTGCCTTAGTTCCTGGTATCATTCCATGGGGATATAATATTTGTCAGCATGGGAGGATATAGTCTAAAGTCCATTGCCTTGCTAGGGATAGTGTGCACCTCTCCCCTCTTCCCCTCTGGGCATTCAAATAGCGAATAAAAGATTGCAGCCCCCCCCCCCCCCCCATAGTGCATTTTTTAGTAAATGTCAAACTGACAAACCTTCCAACATAGAAAAACCAACTCAAAGGAATTTAAAGGTGTTACTGTTCAGTGCCAGGAGTCTCACTCCCTGCAGACTTCCTTCACCATGGAGAATGTGGACTTCTGTGTAATTACTGAAACATGGTTTAAATCCACAGAGGGAACCTGGCAGTGCAGGCCTACAATGACTTCCACACATTCAGGCCAGCTACTGCACAGGCAGGGACCAAAGCTGGAGGTGTCTAAGCCTGTATCAACAACAATCACCTAAAGTCTAGTCAAACCGGATGATGCGCTTAAGCTTCTTCATGCCCAGATTTTATTAAGCAAAGTCCCATATCATATTCTTGCAAGCTATAGGTCACCCTTTGTGACCCAAGAAAACTATAACTTGGACTTAATGGAGGCCCTCATCATTCAAACAAATACCATACCTGCGGGTGACTTCTACTATCCCACTATAAACAGGAATACTTACACAATGCCAAACTTACAGGCCCAGAGACTCCTGGACTTTGTAAACACAAATACCTTGGACCAGATAGTCCATATGCCCACTAAGGGTGCAAGCATACTCGACCTGGTACTCACGAACATGGGAAAATGCTGTACCCCTCTTATTGCAGTGTCCCCTCTGGTGGGGTCAGATTACAAATCTATCTCCTTCATAATAAAAATCCTGTTCTGTGACTCTGACTAACCCTATAACATTTAGGAACTATTCTAAGGCAAACTTCATACTACTAAGTGATAACCTGTCAAAGTTTCAAGCACCCCACCCCCCCCAAAAAAAAAAATCCTGGGAACACAGCTGCCTATGTGGAATTGTTCACATAAACCTTGTATAATCATGTCAATAAATGCATAGAGACAGCTGTGCCTACCAGAAATAAGTTCAGAACTAACTCACAAAACAAGTCACCCTTACGAAATCCAAACATAAGCAGGCTATACAACAAAAGAAAAAAGTCATAATCAAGATTAGGAAGTGCTAGGCCTAGCATGATAAAAACTTTCTTATCAATCTAAACAAATAACTAAGAGAGCAAATTAAGTCTACTAAAGCCAGATCTGAGGTAAAATAGCTTCTCAGGCAAAGGACAATGACAATGCTTTCTTTAGCTACTGTATGTCCAAAACCTCAAAGGCAGCACACAGCAGTGTCCAGAAATGACTGCAAATGGAGCCACCTACATAGAGCAAGACGATATAGCAAATGTCTCACTAAATGATGACTTAAAATCCAGACCCAATTTTAACCTCCTCTCTTCCCCAACTACCCCCAGAAAATACCATCAAACAAGCCCCCCCCCATATATTACTACTGAGTAGGTACAAACCGAGAAACCAAAAAATAAAACCACAAACTCAAGAAGAAAGGAAAATTACACGGCAGCAGTAAATAAAAAATGAGGTTTAATAAAAATAACCATTCTGAGGAAGTATTTTCATTTGTCTTTACAAAAGTGCCAACGTTATTTTTATCAAACCTCGTTTCTTATTTACTGCTGCCGTGTCATAGGTTTCATAGGTTTCATAGGTTCATACTAGGCTATCTGCCCGAGGGCATTTACAAGCCTAGCCCATAGTTTTGTGGCTTACGCCACCCCTTTAGTATGGGGAACTATACCCATTATTTTGCTGTGCCTCTGTCGAGCAGTGACACTGAGGTAATCCCTGGGGTATATCTGCGATCTCCCATCCATTGGTCAAGATTTCTCTTGAACAAGGCCAGCGAGGTGCTCTGCCTCACATATACCGGGATTTTATTCCACAGCATAGGGAGTCTTTGGGTGATGAATCTATCCCTCCAGCACATCCTATTAATAGCCGTGTCGAGGTTTAAGTCTCCCGCCCTTGTGGCTCTGACGGATCTAGATTTTTGAGGTGAAGCATATTCATCAAATCTGGGTTTGACATGGCCTTGTATGTTAGGCAAAGGTCACCTCTGAGCAAGCGGTGGCGACTGAATAGAGCTGGAGTTCTTTCAGTCGGGCAGCATAGGACAGATGTTTGAGACCCTTTATCCTTTTGGTGAGGAACTTTGTGGCCTCTCCAGCTGCTGCAAGTGTCGGGTCAGATACATTCCGAATGGGGCATTGTACTCAATCATTGGTCTGATGAGTGATGAGTATAGGGAGACTATGACCTCCCTTGATCTAGATGAGAATCCCTTCATGATAAGGTGGGCAATGTAGAAGGTCTTCCTAACTACTTTAGCTACATGGGTGTCGAATGACAGACTACTATCAACCTGGGTCCCCAGGTCCCTGATAACTTCTTCTGTGCTCAGTGGATTGCCACCTATTTGGTAGCTAGGGGTAACCTTGTTTTTCCCGAAGGGTATGACTATGCATTTTTGGCATTTAACTTTAGGCCATGGCTCTGGCACCAGTTATCCACTTCTGTGAGACCCTTCTGAAGGATATCTGTGTCAGATGTGTTTTCTACTATGGCGCCCAGTTTGCAGTCATCTGCAAACTTTGTCAGCCATAACCCTCCTGTGTTTGCTTGTACTTCAGAAAAGTAGATGCCAAACAAGAGTGGGCCCAGGACTGAGCCCTGTGGTACACCACTTGTGACAGGCTTTGAGTCTGACATGGCGCCAGCAACTCTGACCCTGTGGGTTCTGTCACTCAGCCAGTTTGCAACCCATCTTGTGATGTATGGGTTAACATTTAAGCTGATGAGTTTTTCAATGATACCCGAGTGGGGTATTGTATCAAAGGCCTTCGCCAGATCGAGGTAGGCTGTATGGACTGCCTTTCCCTCATCAATGGCTTTGGTGACTGTTTCAAAAAGTCAACCAAGTTTAGAAGGCATGATCTGCCTTTGACAAAGCCAAACTGGGATGGATCCAAAGTCTGCAAATTCCTATGTCTTTATTTATGAGGTCCATTATGATCCTCTCCATGGCTTTGCAGATAAGGCTTGTCAAGCTAATGGGCCGGTAATTTCCAGGGTCGGTGGAGGCACCGCCTTTGTGAAGTGGGACCACAGTTGCAGTGCGCCACTCCTGGAGTACGTATCCAGAGGTAAGACTATGATTAAACAGCTGTCCTAGCTGTGGGTTTAATTCCTCGTTGAGTTCGTGGAGCACACAGCTGGGGACACCATCAGGTCCCATGGATGCTGTGTTTTTTGCTTTGGAGAGAGCAGTTCTCACTTGGGCGTTGGAGATGTTTGGGGGGCTGCAATCGCTTGGTATAGATATCTCTCCTTTTGGGGGGTAGGGGGGGGGAGAAGTTTGCACTGAACCTGTCAGCCAGTATGTTGGCAATGTCTGTAGGATCAGTAATCTTCACATCATTTTGAACTAGTTCTGAGCATATCTGGGAGTTTCCTCCCAGGTTTCTAACATAGCTAAAGAAGGCCTTATGATTGTCTTTTGAGTCTTTAGCTATTTTTCTCTCAAAATTTGCTTTGGATGATTTTATGAGAGCTCTTAGTTTTTTACTTATAGTGATCAAGGGTGTCTTACCTTTTAAGGATTTTGCTCTATCTTGTAGTAGCTTCCTCCTTTTGTTGTAGAGTTTGTTTATGGCTGGGATCCACCAGACTGGACGCTTGCCTTTGGTACAAAGAGTCTTTGTTTTGCTTGGGATTGCCTTATCCATGCAGTCCTGCAGGTGCTGGTAGAAGGCATTTGTAAGTGATTCAGCGGCTTGAGTACTGTTTTCCGCCAGCTCGGGGGCCTTAAAGGAGACCACACTAGTCTTTAGAAGTGTGAAGTCGGCTTTCGAGAAGTTTTACTGTGGTCTTTTTATTTCAGGTGGGGTGGGATGAGGACCTCCAGCGAGATTAGTTTGTGATCTGATCTCACCAGTGAGGGTATACTTCGGTGTTGAACATTGTGCTCCCATGTTCATGATGATGAGATCAAGTATGTTTTCTCCTCTTGTGGGGATGGTGACTAGTTGTTCCATGGCATTTGAGTTTATGAATTCCAGGAACTTTTGGGCTAGGGTGTTTTGGCTTGAGTAGTGTTCCCAGTCTATATTAGGGTAATTGAAGTCACCTAGTATGATGGTGTTTGGTGATACATTTATCCCTCTAGTGTTTTCAGGAAGGCCATGTGAGGTTCCTGAGTTTGTGAGGGTGGCCTGTAACATGCTACAATTTGCAGAGCAGTCTTGCCTATGGTTAATTGCACCTGGATGGTCTCCGATGCATCGTGCGTTGCCACCAGTCTTGAGGTGTGGGTGTCCTTGATGAATATGGATACCCCCCCTCCTTTCTTGGTATTGTCCAGATTTTGGGGCCAGAACGCATGATAAGAGGTAAAACCTGATAGTGCTGGGGTGCTCTCAGGAGCCTTGAACCAGGTTTCTGTCACTGCACAGACATCGATGTTCTCCATACTGAGAAGGGCCTTGAGTGCGTGCATTTTGAGATTTAGACTTCTGGCATTGAGCAGCATTACCCTTAGTTTTTTCCTTTTTGTGTTCTAGGGTGGTAGGTTTAGAATTTGAGCCTTGCCTAAAAAGGCACTATGGGGTGGCAAGAGCCTTTGCCAATATCCGAATCCCAGGGTGACAGGTGCAAGCCGTCCCTTGAAGCAGCGTGGCTTGTCCAGCATGTCATCCCAGGCAGACAGACATTGGATCCCCTTTGAATGACACCAGAGTTTAAGCCAATTGTTAAAGCTGATCATCTTATCTCTGTATTGTGGCATCATTCTTGGTGAAGGTAGGATACTGCTCAAGGTCAGGGTCATACCTGCCTGGGCTACATAATCAGAGAGCTCCTCAATGTCTCTTTTCATGTAGTCCAAGGAGGTACGTCTCAGGTCGTTTACACCAGCGTGGACAATGACTGAGTCATATTTGTACCTGCTGTTGAGAGACCTGAGTGCTTGCGTTATGTGGCGGATTCTAGCGCCCGACAGGCAGCTTACTGTGACCTTCTCCTTACTCAGTCTGGTGAGCGGGACGTCAGTGTGTCTGACTATGGAGTCACCAATGACTAGTGTGTCTGGCATTGTGTTTGGCCTTAAGGGCTGTGACTGTTTGACACTCTGACTGTGAGGTCTATGTGTTGCAGGTGTGTTCTGAGGTGGTGGTTGTTTGGGTGTCTGCTTTGGTGGCCTCTGCTGTTTTGGTAGATTTTTGATCAGAGCCGCCGAGTATGTCTTTGTGTGTTTATATGTATGATTTGAGGTTGTGATGGTACTATGTGAGACTGGGTCTATAGTGTGTGTGGTAACCTTCTCCTCCTGACTGGTCTTGCCAGTCCTATGTTGAGAGAGCTCAGCCTCCAGTTTGGCCGTATAGTTGCATCTCTTGCATGTATTTGTGTTTTGTGGGAGGAGGAGAGGGTTGTCTGTGTACATGAGGCAATTGTAACATTTCCTCAATATTCCCAGGTTCACCAGCTGAGCAGGAGAGGACACTAGCAACTGATCCTCGACATGCTAGAAGGACTAGACAAAAAACTTTAAAAGAGATTCCTGGGGACGTGGGTGACCGAGAAATGGGGTTTGCCTTTTTGGGGTGCTATCTATAAGAGTGCCGTATCAAGGTAATAAGTACTGTAGGAGCAAGTGCTAGGTTTAACAGATAGAGAAAAGTCTACTTGGAGTCAAGTAGAGATGATCTTTTAGGTATTAGAGAAAGTGCTAGTAACAGGGATGCTTAAAGGTAAGACTGAAAAGAATGCACTCTGCAGTGTGCACTAGAGAAGTTAGATATGAAAGTAGGTAACTTGAGTTTTACCTGTTTAAAAAGTTAAGGTTTAGTGGAGAGTTACTATTTTTAAAACAGCAAGATGGACTGAAAGGGGTGGTTACTTTTGTATTTTGGTACTATGAAATACTGTAGGATGGCCAATAAATTTAAATAATTGAAGGGGTGGGATTTCAAAAGTGATGGTTTTGTGATTACTCACATAAGCCAGTGAAAGTAGAGAGAAATGAGATATATGGTCAGATTAACATAAGAGGCGGGCAACTAGAAAGACAGTGGTATTTAACAAGACAACTTAAATGGGTGGGAGGGCGGGAAAAATTCTGCCTGACTCAGAACCAAGAGAGCTGTGGTCTCTTTTGAAGTTTTAATATGCTGTTAAAACAGAATGCAAGCAAAACACAAGGTAAAGAAAACAAACTACAGTATTCAAAATATAGAAAGGCAATACAGAAATACAAAAAATAACAGCAAACTAACCTTTCCTTCACAGCAAAGTGTAGCAGAGTCTGGATGAGCCTTTCTGGTAAAGTAGTATAGTATAAGAACAGTACAGTATTTGTCAGGGTCCAACAAATAATTAAATACCCTATAGTGCCTTTTTTTAGGCAAGGTTCAAATGGCAAATTCACCACCGTAAAAGGAACAGGCAAGCAAAAACTGAGGGTAATGCTACTCAATGCTAGAAGGCTAAATCTCAAAATGCACTCACTCGAGGCACTCCTAAAATGGAGAACATCGATATCTGTGCAGTGACTTAAACCTGGTTCAAGGGTCTAGAGAGCACCCCTGCATTACCAGGCTATAACTCATACCACACTTTTCAGCCATCTAACCTGGACCAGAACACCAAAGGCGGAGGTGTGTCCATATTCATTAAGGATATCCACACTTCCAGACTAGTTGCGCAGCATAATGCATCTGAGGTTATCCAAGTGGAATGAACTCTGGGCAAAACTGCAATCCAAACTGTAGCTTGCTACAGATGCCCTGCCATGTCCCAGGATTTCCACTCCTCTTTTCTTGATATACCGGAAAATATTAGGGTTCAACCAAACACCCTAATAATGGGCGATTTAAACTACCCCACCATTAACTGGGAAAACTACTCATGTACCAACTCCTTCACTCAATGCTTTCTGGAATTCATAAATTCCAATGCCCTGGATCAACTTATCCACACCCCCACCAGGGACAACAATATCCTAGACCTAGTCATTACCAGCATAAGTGACCGGTGTTCCTCACATGAAATCAACTCCTTGTTGGTCAGATCCGACCATAAGCTAATCACCCTAGATATCTGCATCCCGTCCCCACCCACCATTAAGGAAACCAAAGCCAACTTCATGCTTCTTAAGACAGAAGTGTCAACCTTCATGACGCCCATGCAGATGGACAATATAGTTACGACTGCTGAATTCTACACAAATGCACTCTATAAGCACTTACACGAGTGCATGGATCATGCTATCCCAAACAGAATCAAGATGCTATCCTCCAAAAAAAGGAACAAATCTGGTGGTGCCCTGCCATAAACAAACTGTACAACAGAAGGAAGAAACTGTGCAAAAGAGAGTAAAATCCCATGAGTGGAGGAGCTGCCTGGTCAGCCTCAGTAAGAAGCTGAGATCTCTTATATGATCCTCCAAAGCTAGCTATGAAAACAAAATCACCACTGATTCTAAGGGAAACCACAAAGCATTTTATAGCTATAGCAAGAATCTCAATGGCAACACCCAGATCTGCTCTGAGTTACAGCACAACGGCACAAAAATTACAGAACCAACTGATATTGCCAACATCCTGGCAGACAGGTTCAGTGCTAACTTTACCCCCCTCTCACCCCCTAAAGGGCCCATATCTATACGGGAAGAATGCAGAGTCCCTGTAATCACATCTATGCAGGTAAAAGCTGCACTCTAAAACCAAAAACACAGCATCCATGGGACTGGACAACATCCCAGGCTGCATTTTACACAAACTTCAGAATGAACTGGCTCCCCAATTTTCAATCATAGTCTCATGTCAGGCTTTGTGCCCTCTGAATGGCACACAGCAAAAGTTATCCCACTTCAC
The DNA here is from genome assembly GCF_019279795.1 of Protopterus annectens. NCBI lineage: Eukaryota > Metazoa > Chordata > Ceratodontiformes > Protopteridae > Protopterus > Protopterus annectens. The sequence continues at coordinate 1,157,941,970 of NC_056743.1, forward strand.
AAAGGGGGAGCCACCACTGATCCTGGGAACTATCTCCCTATTAGCCAGACGAGCCTGGTCTGCAAGACCATGGAACATATCATCATGAAAGTCATAAACAAAGACATTGGTAACCTCCAAACTCTGGACCCCACCCAGTTCAGGTTTGTGAAAGGCAGATCATGCCTCCTGAACCTGATAGACTTCTTTGAGGCAGTCACCAAAGCCGTAGACGAGGGTAAGGTGGTTCACACAGCCTATCTTGACCTTGCCAAGGCTTTTGACACCATCCCCCATTCTGGAATTATAGCTAAACTCACTGAACTAGGTATAAATCCCTACGTCACAAGATAGGTTGCCAACTGACTCACTGACAGAACCCACACTGTAAAAGTTGCAGACTCCAAATCTGACTTCAAACCAGTGACAAGTGGAGTACCACAGGGTTCAGTCCTGGGACCTCTCCTGTTTGGTATCTACTTCTCTGAAGTACAGGCTAACACAGAAGACCTCTGGCTAATGAATTTCACAGATGACTGCAAACTAGGAGCCATAGTCGAGTCCCCAAATGATGTGGACATCCTACAGAAGGGCTTCACTGAAACAGATGCCTGGTGTCAGAGGTATAGCCTCAAGCTCAATGCCAAAAAGTGCATTGTCATCCCCTTTGGTAAAAACTCTGTACCCATGAACTACCACATAAACGGCAGTCTACTTAACGCTGAATGTGTGATGAGAGACCTTGGGGCCCAGGTGGAGAGTAGTCTCTCCTTTGATAATCACATCGCCACAGTAGTCAGGAAATACTTCTATGTTTCACACCTCATCACAAAAGGGTTCTCATCCAGAAAAAAAGAGGTCATTGTTTCCCTCTACTTGGCACTCATTAGACCCATAATAGAGTACAATACCCCTTTTGGAATGTACATCTGCAGCAGGTGGAAAGGCCACAGAAGTACCTCACAAAGAGGATTACTGGCCTCAAACAGATGCCCTACACTGACTGTCTCAAAAAACTCCAGCTTTACTCTGTAGCATATCGCCTACTCCGACGAGATCTCTGCCTAACATGTAAAGCTATGTTAAACCCAGAGCTGTTGGACATGCTACACCTTAAGAAATCACAATCTCTCCAAGCTACATGCTCTAGGGACCTAAACCTTGTCACCACAATAAACAGGACATGCTGGAGGGATAGATTCCTGTCCCAGAGACTTCCTATACTCTGTAACAAGCTACCCATCTATGTCAAGCAAAGTTCCTCATTAGCACTCTTCAAGAAAAATCTTGATGAGTGGATGGGAAATAAGAAATACACCCCAGGGATCACTTCTGTGGCTCTGCTTGACAGGGGCATAGGAAATTAACTTTCTTGGGTGGAGTAAGCCAGGGAACCTTTTTGGCTAGGCTTACTTAGGCCCTTGGGCCGATAGCCTAGTACCTACCTATGAACCTGCACAAGGTACTTGTTGCTACTGCAGCCCTTTTGCTGTATAGATTCATATGTAAATGGAAGTTCTAAACTGTCAATTAATTGCCTGTCCTTGCTAAGGCTTACAAAACTGCAAGTGGCATTTTAGACTCTTCATCTATTTTCCTTTCCACTTAGAAAGTGCTTGGAGAACTTTTGGGTTTGATTCAAACTATTTATAACTACAAAATAAGCTCAGCTGTAGCCCCTCCCCGATCATCTTAATAACACTAATGAAAACGCCACTTCATTCAAATACCTCACACACACACAGAAAAAAAAATCAAATATGTTCTATTCTGGGCTAATAGGATCTCCCCCTTTTTCTTACCCAGACCCTGTAGTAAAAGGTATGTTATTGTCTCAGCCAGAATATTGTCTCCTGCAAATTGCTGCAGTTTCTAAAAGAAATATATCCACCATTCAATCCATTTCAATTGTCATTTGCAGATTCATCACCCTCAAACTAGGCTTAGTTGCACAGACCATGCTTTCTCAGTTTTTATTCCCAAACTTTGGTAATCATTCCTTTCTTTTCTTTAAGATCATTCCTCTTACCCCACTTTCTGTTTACAAATAAAAGTACATTTCAAGACTCTAGGGAAATGCGACTGCTATCGCTTTGGTCATATAACTTAACCTCTTCATCCCCTTCTTCTGACTACATACCTTGCTCTGACTCTATTTTTTGAGTGTGATTCTTTCAGTATACCATCTATGGTTGCACTCTGTATTTATTGCATGTATATACTCATGTTTTTTCACTCACTCTGTATATAATGTCATTTATCTATTGTCGTTATACCCTCAAGCCAACTATGATATTCACTTTGTATATAATATGTGTATATATTACACTTTGTCATTCTTTCTGTACAGGGGTGGATTTACCTGGGGTGGGGGGGTAGGGGAGCTGAAGCTCCCCCATTAGCACCTTCTGGCAGTATTTTTTTATTTATTTTTTTTACATTTCCCCTTTAGCCAAACACTTAACAGGTTTTATTTAGCTTGGAATTGTCTGATTCCTAAAATACATACACTGTTACAACTGGTTCCTTGTCAGCTGATCTCGACAGTCCATTTGCATTCAGGAGCCACTCTTCCAAGTCTTGGTTGGAAGTTATAGACTGTAGAGTAAAATGTGTGGTAGTGTATTGCACTTGAATTCAAAATGCTTTTATGGGTACAGCTGCTGCTGTTGGAAGGTTTATGGAAGAGGAGAGGAGATGTGAAATAAAGTAAGAAATTTCATTTAAAGGGACAATCCCAACTTTTTAATTTTAGTTTGAATTCTTACTATCCAGGGGCAGTTCCATTCTTCTCTTTAACTGTGTTGCTTACAAGGGTGCCAGAACCATAGGGTGAAAAGTAAAAAACTGTGCCCCAGATCCTTGCTCAAATTTTTTTAAATAAACAAAGTTGTGGCAAAGAAAAGTGAAAACGGACATCAGAAAAACAGTGTGTGTGTTTCTGTGTGTGTGTATGTGTACCTGGTTGTCTGTGAGTGTCCGTGAGTGCATGTATGCCAGTGTGCGCAAGTGAATGTACATGACTGTGAGTACATGTGTATAAGAGGGTGTGCGTAAGTGCATGTGTGTATGCAAGTGCATGTCTGCGAGTGTATCGTGCATGCAAGTGTGTGATTATGTGTATATGACTGTGCACAAGTGCATGTGTATATGTGAGTGTGTACGAGTGCCTGTATGCAAGTATGTGTGAGTAAGTGTGGACATGCATGAGTGTGTAGAGGGTTCAGTACCACACAATCCTATTGTGGGGATTCAATGAACCAAGAGGTTTCTACTGAGAACATTATTTTTTGTAGACTCTAAAATATGCATACCTCTCACCTGCACAGATTTTTGCAGAATGTCTAGATTTTTGCCTTATATTTTTTGGTCTGTTCTCCTCAAAAACAATGTGGTTTTCTGGCAAATCATTGAGGATTGAAATCTCTAAGTAATGAGTTTCAGACAATTTCCTTTAGAAGATGCATGCTAACATAAATCATGTTATTCTTTTATCTTTTTAAGTTTATAGGAGCAATATTTAAAATCTGTCCCACCATTATTTTAGGCTTTAACCAGATTTCTGAAACTAAGTGGTTGAAAGGTATTCACAGCTATTCAAGGAAAATAATTATTCATTTTATTGCAATATTCTTTTTTTCAGTTAAAAAAAGATGACAATTCAAAATTCAGCAAATATTACTCAACAGATGCAGTTCTTTCTTTATTTATTTATCTTTGTTTACTGGAAAAGTCTGACTGGGTTAATACCCATTTTCAGTGGAGGCCTGGGGAGAAAAGCTCCATTTGCTTACATTGCATTATACTAAGTTCCAGCCAAACACAGAGTAGTTAATTTCTATTTACATTTATACACAAACAGTAGTTACATTCATGCATTCTAAGATTTTACAGAGATGGAAGTTACTAAAGAGAGAGCCCACGTGCAACTTAATGGATTGTACAGGCAGCAGTTATGTAAAAAAATGTTGTCATTTCGGTGAGAGGTTGAGAGTATGTATTTGGAGAGTACTGTACAGTGAGCACAAAGTCTTAACCTTGTGATGAGCATGTGCAGCACTAGGACTAGTTAAGATGTTGTTTACTCAGTGGTTTAAAACTTTTGCGTTTGTCAGAGTTTTATTTGTGTGGGGAGACTATTTCAGAGTTTAGCAATGCACTGAGAGTACAACGAATCTCTTGCAACATTATTCGACTTATTCGTAAGCAATTATAATTTGTTACTAGAACAAAGGTCCCCTTGCTGGACAGTAGGACAGTAATAAGTTTTGTAGTGCAGGGCATTTTACTGGATGATGAATGAGTGTATGTGCTGTAGTTAGTTGTAAATATGTTAGGTAGTTGTGCAGTTCAAGCCAGTTTAATTGCTTTGAGCTAAGGCAATGGTGGGTCCTATGAGGGGCATTGGTGGCAAATTTAGCTATTTTATTGTAGCAGAAGACATTTCTGTGCAAATTCATCCTGTCAGGAACCATCTCTTTTTTTATTGTGAAGCAGCAACTTCAAGTAATTATAATATGCTAGTGCATGGGAGGTGTGGTGGTTTTGACCACAAAGAAACAATATTTTGGAGTGTTTGGTGCTGCTCAGGCATTATCTGAGTAATTGTCAGTAAATATTTTGTTATATCTCAAAGAACATTACTCATAATTCTTAGCAAGTAGAAGTTATTCACATGGTTTGTTTTCTTTTATATAAATGTATCTTTGCCTGTGTCTAAGTGATAATTCAATAATGGTGTTTGCCACCATAGCAGGCTGGTAATTTGCCTTAGATGCAGGTGAGAGACTCTGCTGTGGCTAAGCTGGTTCCTCAGACCAGTCTCCTTTTTCCCATAGATCTCTCTGTGTGGCAAATACAGCCACTATGCACTGGGAGTTACCAATGTCATCTGCAGCTCCTGGGTCCCCATTAGAGGGCAGGGGAGAACCACTTTTGCTGGTGTTACAAGAAGGAGCAGGGAAAGTGCCGCTGCTTAACCAGAATGTTGTGCCCATCCCTGAGAAAGCTATTGCTGCCATTAAAAATGTGTTTAGCTAATTTTAATGTCAAAAATAAACAGAAAACTAAACTTATAGCTTCTCTTGCTCCAGTTTCACTGGACAGGAGTAGTTTATTAAGTGCGGCTAAGGGTCTTGACCTTTCTTATCTGGTGGTTTCTGGTTTAAGAAAAAGTGATTCGACTTTTCCTGAAGAGATTCAAGAAATTAAATCCAGAGAGGAATGGGATGGAACAGAAACATTTTTTTTCCCTCAGAATTCTGATTCAGACTCATTGGAGAGCTTGTCACCTGAATCTCCCAATCAATGATTCCCTTTCTCCGAAACTATTTCCAGAATGTGCAAGTGTATTCAGTGGAAGAACAGTGACGTTTCTCAGTCCCCCAGAAAATACTATCAGCGGTTACAAAAGGAATTCCCAGAACCTTCACCCATTTCCCCAGTTCTTTCAGCTCTTGAGAAAGTGTGTGTCACTGCTACAATTTCCCCGATACTCAGCCTACTGTCCATGAAAAAGGCAAATAGAATGTATAAAGTTCCTCACTCTTTTAAGTTTTATACACTCTTCCCAAACATGACCCAGCAGCTAGAATTAATCCAACTGCCGCCAAACAGTTTAACTCTAACCCTTCCCCTTTTGGTAAGGATGGCAAAACAATTTTTAAGCTTGGGGAAAAGTTTGCTTCTGCAGCTTTAATTTTTATAATTTTGAGTTGTCAGGCTCATATATTATTGTGACTAACTGTGAAAATATGAACGTTTTATCTGAAGTTCTCCCTGTGAGGAAAAATCAGCTTTGTGTGGTTTGTTTTTTTTTATTTTTCAGGTCACTAGTCATTTAAAGTGTGTTTATGACTGTAGATACTGCATCCAGTGAGGCTGCCACTGGTGCTGTGTTGAAGTTTTCCTGGCTTCATTCTCAGAACCTCCTAGAGGATGTAAAAATGAGATTTTAAATTCACATTTGGATAGAGATTTTGGTCCCACTGCTGCAAAGGTTATCAAAAATGTGATGAGAGCTTTAAGCTAATATACAGGGAATCTATCAGATTTTTTTATCCCTCCCTCTCTAAACTTTCCACAGATTATTTTGCTCCCTTGTCCAACTGCAGCAAGAAACAAAACAACACAGTCTCTGCAATATGCTGGTAAGCAGACCTTAAAAACAATGGTGGGGAGGTTCCCAAAGAGAAAGCAGGAATCCCCAGAACAAAGAACAGTCAAAGTCAGAATGAGTATGTAAAGAGGGCTTGTCCCACCTCCCACCGTGGTAGTCTCTTATCTCTTCCAGAAAGTCAGATTCTCCATTTCTCTGTCTTTGTCAACAGGTTTCAGACAAATGGGTTATGAGACTGATTCAGTGGGAAGAGATAACTCCTTTGCAGGGAATTATTCCACATCCCGAGACCAAACCCCTCTGTTCCCTCCTGTCCTACAGTAAATCCTTTATCGGGGGGAGATAGAAATAGTTCCTTTTTCCCAGTGGGGAAAAAGTTTTCATTCAAGAATGTTTCTGATGCCAAAAAAAAGAAAACTCCTGGAGATGAGTTATGGACCTTTTTCTTAAACTAGTTTGTGATAGTGCCCAAGTTTAAAATCCTTTCACAACACAATCTCTTACACCTTCTTCCCCATTTGAGTTTTTTTGGTAACCTTAGATTTAAAAGATGCTTATCATTACATTCCCATCCATTAAGGCTTCAAGTGTTTTTTAAGGTTTTATGCATCTGGATCACATTATCCGTTTTCTGCCTTAGTATTTGGGTTATCCACTGCCCCAAGAGTGTTCACAAAGTGTCTAGCTCCAGTTATCGCACATTGAAGGCTACGTTGTATCCACATTTTCCCATATTTATTTGTCTTGCTTATCTGTGTAGACCCATTTTCAAAATGTCAGGAATCTCTCTCTCTTTGGTGAGAGATCTCATATGCAGGTTGGGATTCCAAGAGAACCTTAGTACAAAGAGTTTTTCCTCCACAGGAAAAAAATAATATATCTACATTTTGATCTATTCCATTTTCCCCTGATACCTCTAGTGTTACACTTACAGCCATTATGGACTGGTGGTTTACAATGTCTTCTGTGATTGTTGTGGTCTCCTTAATGGGCAAGGGAGGGAATACCTCGGGATTCTGAGTCTCATGGCATCTATGATTCTTATGATAACTCTGCAAGACTCCACATGAGAAAGATACAATGGTATCTGAAGTCTCTTTGCTTGCAGCACCAGTACCCATTATATTTTCAGATTCCAGTTCTGGGATGTGTGAGAAGAGAAATCACTTGGTGGAGACATCAAGTACCCTGAATCCAGGTCTTTCACTCTCCCCTCCTGCTCCAAAACAGTCACCACAGTTACCTTGCACTTTGCCAGGGGGATAAAAGTGCAAGGTATCTAGGACAACAAACACAGACACAAGCACATAAAAATAAGGGAGAAATGTGCCCTTATGAAGGTACTTCAAGTTGTTATGGACAATACTACAGTGATGTGGTACACAAAAAAGCAAGGGAGAACCAGGTCTTGCCCTCTTTGCAGACTAGACATGATATCATGGAATATAGCTTTACAGCAGAATCTCACTCTACATCCTACATTTTGTCATAGGAATTTGTGTGGCAGACAAGCTGGACAGGACAAAAGGCAGACCTTCATGAATGGAAACTTCATCAGAGGTCTTCCAAGACCTGATCCATATGTGCAGAGCTTCTCAAGTAGGCCTTTTTGCCTTCCCAATGAGTAATCAGCTGCTTGAAGACTTCATGCAAGAGGGAAGACAGATGCCTTTTCCTTTCCTATGACAGGAATATTCCTGTATGTTTTTCTACCCTTTTCTGGTATTTAAGGTAATTCTGAAGATTCTGAAGGAATCCCCCAAATCATTGAGGCAATTCCCTTCTGGCCCAGGCAACAATGTTTATCCCTTCTTTTGGAATTGGCCAGGGGCAATTACCACAAGTTTCTTCACAGACTGGATCTAGCCATCCAAGAAGAGAGATTCAAGAGGTAAGTGGGAGCATATTTTTTCAAATAATAATTAGTTGGTAGTCTTTAAAAATTAATAACCAAAAAAAAAACAAAATGCCACAAGGACTTGTGCCCAAAGACAGATCCAAAGAATATTTAAAATATAGTCTATAAAACGAACTTTTCCAGAATATAATTTTATTAGTCAATAAAATGATCTTCAATCTTTTGGAAATTATTCTTTGGATCTGTTCTTAGGATTTTTTGGATATTATTCTTCGGATCTGTCCTTGGGCATGAGCACTCATTTTGTTTTTTTGGTTATTAGTTTTATTTCACCAAGGGCTGCTACTGCCATTTCTGCATTGGTTATTTAGACTTTAAAAATTCCCTGCAGACTACTCTATCAGACATACTGGGTGAGCAAACTGGTGTGACATAGGAAATTATTTTTTGATCTGTGATACAGAATTGGAATTGCCTAGATATAGTAAGGCCTTGTTGAGTTTAATTTTGGTGGCTGCCAAAAAAACATTTACTAGAATTATGGAAATTGAAAGTCTAAACCAACTGTACTAAGAGCAGTGAATATAGTGATGGTAAAGATAAAACAATTAGAAGTGGGAGCTTTAGAAAAGGGTAGGAACAAATGACATGGAAAAATAGGAATGGTGGGAACAATACATGCAGAATAATGTTCTGAAGGAGGATTGAGGGGTACATAGGAAGTGATTGTTATTTTTTTTTTGAATGGGAGAGGGTAGCCACTTTTTGCAGATATGCTTTATGTATTATTGTAAGCATTTGTCTTCTTAGTTTATCAGCATTAGCAGACAGTTTTCAAGGTATGTGTAACTAGCACTTTAGGGATGTAGTTATCAATAATGAAAATAATTTCCATTGTTTCAGTTCTGTAAAGAAATATTGGGGCCAATAAATTAATTACTAATTTGAGCATCTTTTATTACTAAAAGAGATGATGTATCCAGATACACAGCTGCCAATTGTTTCAGATGCAAGACAAGACTGGTATTTATTCTTTTGGAGCCTATTTCTTACCTGTGTTTCTGGAATTTCAGGGGTTGTTAACAAAACTGTTTATTTGCTATCTAAACACTTTTGCAATGGTCACAAGTTATTCTTATCTTGTGTGTACATTTTCTTTTTTTATTTATTTATGCTTGGTTAACTATGTTAGTTCAAATGGGTGGAACCTATTTACTGAAAAGGCCTGGGTAAAATAGTTTCACAGAGAATACACATTTAATCACATGTCATACATATATTTTATATTCTAGCTATCTACCTATTAATATATATATATATATATATATATATATATATATATATATATATATATATATATATGTGTGTGTGTGTGTGTGTGTGTGTGTATGGGGGGTTCAGCTAAATGGCATTTCTTTTTTTTTTTTCAAATGATTTTACTCAATTTTTAAAACAATAATTAACAAATTACAGATCTAGAAAGAATACATTGAATGTAATATTTACAGAATGTACAATGGCCTCAAAACAAATAAAGGCAAAAGGAATGTAAGTATAGTTATACAGACAAATATTATACATTTTTAAATCAAGACTAAAATAAAATTAAAATGTTGATTTCTTGCTTTCTCTCTTCTTATGAAGGTAAAGTTGAAATTGTTTTAAATGTCTCAATTAGAGAGAGAATTTTCTCCCAAGGATTGTTGATGCATTTCCTAGGAAATATTCTCATTTCCTTGACTTTAATTTCCAACAGTGCTACCTCTTTCAATAGAGTTAGAAAATCATCAAATGATGGAGTAGTGGAGGACTTCCATTTTCTTGTAAAGCATTTTTTTGAAACTGCCATAGTAGTCCAAAGAAGATAAAGGTCTTTCCTCTTCATAATAATGGATTCATTTATATTCAAAAGAATTAAGGACTTTGACAAAGTGAAAGAATCAGTAAAAATGGCTTGCAAAAATTTACCAATATCCTTCCAGAATTTCTTTATATGAGAGCAATCATAAATAATATGAGACCAATCAGCATTACATCTCATACAGCATCTCCAACATAATATTTCATTAGAGTTATTAAATCTAGCTATTTTGTTGGGAGTATAAAAGGCTGTATGCAGAAACTTCCATACAAAAATTTTCCAACTTTGTATATTTGAGGTTAACTTAACAGAATATAAAATATCTATTTTGGTCTCATTTAATAACAATAATGGATAATCTTTAGTGATAAACTTCCATAATTTCTGGTTAGATTTTATCTTATAATTAATAATGATTTTATATAGCTTTGATGTAAAATGTGTTCAATTAAAGTCTCTATACATTGTTTCATATAAGCAAGATATAAATTTAGGCACAGATTTAAATGAGAAGCTGTATATTGTTCTACATAGATCTTGTGTATGAGATATTAGACTATTAAGGGCTAACCAGTCAATATTTGACAAATTAAAAGTGCTAATTAAGTGTTTTACATTCATGACTATCAGATTTTCCATACATTGGTACCAACAATAGAAATTGTTTCCTTTCCATGAGTTAAGAGTGTCTATGGGAATGTTATTGAAAAAGTTTTTTTTGTAATTTTAAAGGGAGTTGATAACTGAAACCATAATTTAATGTCAATATTATTGTTTATAAAGCTTCTAAATGTTATAGATGCAATTTATATAATTTAGATTAGTAGGTTTAGTGGAATTATGTTGTAAATTTATGCAAATAATATACCAGAGTTTGTTATTCTGTTCAATCAGATGTAAATGTTTTACTAATTTACTTTCTTCTTGAAAAATAACAGTATGTAATGTTTTCCATGTGGAAGAATTTTTTGGATCTAGCCAATTTATCATTATTTTGAGAATAGAAGCTTTAATATAAGATTCTAAATCAGGGAAGTTTATGCCTCCCATTTCCCAAGGCATAATATAATTTAGAAATGCTATCCTATTTTTTGGGGGGTACCAAAGGAAGTTTATAAAAATGTTATTTATTTCTTTTAAAATGTTTTTATTAGGAATTATAGGGATAGCTAGTGCAATGTAATTTACTTTAGGAAGAAGGACCATCTTTATTAGCTGCAATCTATCTTCAAATATTAGATATAATTTATTCCACATTTCCACTAGTGACTTAAGGGTAATCAGAATATTACTGTAATTTGTGGATAAAGTTAATTCTAATTTTTTACACAAAACAATCCCTAAATAATTTAAAGAGGAAACCTGTTTTCCAATTATTTGATTTATGTTAGTTCTAGAGTTATTTTTATTGTTTAACAATATATGATTTGATTTAAAAGCATTAATTTTTAAACCTGAGATATGATAAAATTTGTTAGCTAATGAACTTAATTCACACAGTGACTCATCTGAATTTAATAAAGTGAGTAAAATATCATTGGCAAAAAGCATTATTTTGGAATTAAATTGCTTAAAAATGTCAATACCTTTAATTTTGGGGTTTAATTGATTTGCAGAGGAAAAAAGTTTGATTGCTAGTGCAAACAATATTGGAGACATTGGGCATCCTTGTTTGGTACCCTTAGAAATTTTAATTGCCTCTGATGTGAATGGGCCTAATTTTACATATGCCAAATTGTCTTTGTAAATATTTTTTATTAAAGTGATGAATTGTGTAGGGAAATCATATATTTGTAAAATTTTGAACAAATAATTCCAATTTAATGAATCAAAAGCATTTTCAATATCTAATTTGATTATAAGGGCTTCCATTTTATCTCTCTGTTTAAAAGGTCTACTGTGGTTAGAATTCTATATATGTTATCGTGAGTGTGTCTATTATGAATAAAACCCATTTGATCTTCACTAATGATTTGAGTTAGTGAATTTTTAATCCTATTAACCAGAATAGACATAAAAATGTTATAGTCATTATTAAGGAGTGATATAGGTCTATAGGAATTACATAAGATGGGACATTTATTTTCCTTTAAAATAGGTATAATCAATGAATATCTCCATGAAGGTGGAATTAAGCCTTGTGAATATGTTTCATTTAGCACTTTTTGTAGTATTGTTATGACAGAAATTGGGAATAATTTGTAAATTTCTATAATAATTCCGTCTATACCTGGGGCTTTATTATTTTTACCTTTTTTGATTTTTTCATTAATTTCTTTAAGTGTAATTTGTTTTTGAATGTTTAAGCTTAGACTCTCTGGTATTTTATTTAAATTTGAGAAGTCTAGGCTTATGTTTGTATCATTATGTGGAGAATCATTGCTATTATAGTGTTTAGTAAAATGAAATTTAAAAGCTTCTAATATGTCATTTATATCTGAAACATTTTTATTATTTTTCCCTTCATGAATTATATTTATAATATTGTTTCCATTGGAATGTCTTTTTAATCTCATTGCTAGATTGTGCAAATGTTTGGATGATACCGAGTAAAAATTTAATTTTAATTTTTCTAAAGCCAAATTGGTTTTATGTGTTAAAATATAATTGTATTTTTATTTAATTCCCTAATTTCTTTTTTTTTTTGCAACTAGATCTACTACAGTCTTTAGGTTAGTTTCTAAGATTTGTTTTTGAATATTAACTAGTTCTAATTCCCATTCCTTAGCTTTATTGTTACACCAGTAAATAATTTTACCATAAAGATATGCCTTTAGAGAATCCCACAAAATAACTATATTTATGTCAGTGGTATTATTTGTATCCAAAAAAATATTTTATTTCCGAATGTAACCATGGCTTAAATTCTTTTAATTTAGTGAAATATGCTGATATTCTTTTGGTAAATGTCAATCTCTTAAAATCTAATTGAATTTTAAGGATGAGTGAATTATGGTCAGACAATGTATTATAGAAAAATGTGATATTTTCATTTTTAAGTCTTGGGATCAATTCTCGTATTAGTATTGAATCTATAGTCTTCATGAGAAAATAGTAATGAATTTCCATTTTTAAGACTAAATGAGTCTAATAACTGCAAATTATCTATCCACCTTTTAAGAGTTCTTCCTGTTGATGTAATGCGAAAAGGTCTTTTACTTTTAGACTCTTGACTATCAAGAATACAATTAAAATCCCCTCCGAAAATTAAACTACCTTTTGAGGTCTTATTAATAAGTTCAATGTGTTTCTTAATTGTTCCTACTCCTATATCCGGAAACCAATACAAATTCACCAAAGTCCAAATTCTGTTACTATATCTAATTATTACTATTGATAAAAGACCATATTTATCTTCATAATTATATAGAACCTGAGGATTAGTAACATTTTTCTTCCACAATATTAATACACCTCTAGTTTTTTTACTATATGATGAATTAGATAGCTTAAGGAAATCATTTGGATTCCATGTAATGTTATCATTAGCTTTGAAGTGGGTTTCCTGTAGAAATACTACTTGTGCTTTATTTACTTTTAGGTATTTAAGTAAGTTGGACCTTTTTCTTGGGTTATTTAAACCATTTACATTTAATGAAAGTAGAAAAATGTCAATCTAATTAAATAATGATGACATATTTTGTTATTAATTTGCTGTGCAACTTCCATACATTTATAAGGTCTATTATATAGATTATTAATTCCTTTTGAGTTATATAGATTAGAGTTCAAAAGAGGCCAAAAGGAAAAGCAAGTAAATATACAATAGTAAATCCTATACAAGTGTATAAACAGAAACATTCCCAATCTGACGGAACTAAATAGTTCAGTCAGATTAACCCTCATTGCTAGGAAAAAAACAAACATTATTGAGAAATTAGAGACTCCATTGTATATTATTATGGAGGTTATATTCAAAATAACCCAAGTATATACAACTAATTTAATCAATGACACTCTTGAAAATGTACTTGTTATAAAGGTATACTTAATATAAAGTTCAGACATTAAATTTTGTCACAAATTACAATATGTGTGATAAAATGAGTATACAATTCCATTTTGATCAGGCATTCAAAATATAAGCAAACTATTCCAATACATATTTGAGAATCTAGTTCCTTCTTATTATTCATAAGATTCTGAATAATGACCAATTCATTAAAAAATGATCTTGTAAACTAATCTATAGTCAATGTTGTGAGATTAGTTTACATTAGTATTAATTATGAATCTAGTAAATCATATAATTTCTATAATCTACTTTCACTCTGATAAGATTAAGTATAAGAACTATGGTATTCTGTATATAAAGAAACATTAATGCATATAAAATGATGTTTCAAATGATACTATATAAAGAGGTTGCAGATCAGGGCTCTACATCATATTCATTATGTTACACCGAACTGCAATAAAAGCTCATTTATTAATATATTGATGCAAGCCCTAACTAGTTTCCTGCATATGAAAATCCTAGATTACAACATTTAAGGAGTAATTAAATATTCAATTAATCAGGTTCCAAGAGATGATTACTTACAAACTAATCCATTTCCAAAAAGAGAACATCCAATAAGAGTACAGTCCTAAAGTTTAAATGTTTGTCTGAATTAAATAGTATGTTATGGATTATTCATTGTTTTGCACTCAGCATTCACCATATCAAACTATAGCTTTATAATGCTGATTTGAATTAAGATGTGACTTTATATAAACTAAGTATCAGTTAATACCTTATACATTCTTTTTCTTATATAGTCATATTGTTATTTTATGTTATTTCTTAATTTTTAAAACATCTTTCCTTAATACTTTACTAATGCTCATAGCATAGAAGTATCCCAAAGTCTTATTCTTATATATTCCTTAACTAGGGTGTGCACATTCATGAGAAACTGCAGTACAAAGGAAGGAACATGACATAATTCAGTAAAAGGATGTTCTTTATATATTAAATAATAATACAAGCTAATATATTTTAACTGCATATTTTATAGTGTTCCTTAAAACACTGTCAGCACAATATAATATTTGTGAAACGTGAAATGACATATTATTGTATTACTCATATATCTAAGGTTTTCAACTGACAGTTTAACATTATCCCTACACATCCCTTCTATAACTGACAATTTTGGAAGAAAAGATGGTGGATCATATTTAATAATAATGATAAAAGTAGACTTGCATATTCTTATTTCTATACAGAATGCAGTCATCCACCTCGTCTTATTCTGTCCACTCCTCAAAGTTAATATTAAAGTTGTGGCCTCCAATTAATTTGGGACATGTCTTTTAATTGCGATGCTATGCACTCAATGTCCACCTAGAAGGGTTCTACTGTACACCTCTAGTGTATTACAGCAAACAATATATCTTGACACTCAAACTAAAATGAGACACAGCAATACAATGACTGCCACACGAATGCAGTTTAAATAAGGTTGAATGGTTATGACATCAGTGTATATTGCCAGGATTTAACATAACAACTTCACGCTTTAGTGTTTCCGGCTTGGGAATAAACGAGTCAGAAACCAAACATTAATATATTATTTGAATCACCGCAGCCGCAAAAAGGTGGCTGCAACAACACACAAGCCTCAAGTTTCCTTATTATCTTTCCTTCAAGACCACATAAACTGATTAGACTATTTAAAAAAAAATACAATCATAAATAAGGGACTGTCTCTTTAAGACTATAAGGAAATGGTATGTAGTAGTGCAGTAAACGTTGTACGCTTGTGTCTATAACAACCCACATAAAGAGGAAAAAAAAAAAGACTTTAACAGAATTCCTTCACATTTTATAAGCTATTCAGTATGTAGTAGAAAGAAAATCTAGCCTACATAGCACAATATATTTCCAGAGTTTCTCTATATGTTTACAAGAACAGATGGTAATTATTTAAGATCAAAACACTGTTATGTGTTTGAATTATGTTCTCAAATGCCTAGCCTGACTAGGAAACTGTACTGGCATAGATAATACTATTTGTTTTGAGAATGTTATGATTTAATATTAACATCGGAAATGAGTGAACTGTATTCGCGTTAGTGCATACAATACACTAGCAAGCTCGTGAAATGAAAAGTGAAGACTTTTCTGTCAGTCTCGTTTATTGGAAGGGCTTCTCTTTTCTCTTTTTTTTTTTTTTTTTTGAAAGAGAAAAAAAAAGGACGTTTAACTGAAATTTTCTAACAGCATCAGTTACAATAACATTTCAATGACTATGTACTGACTAAAAAAGTCATGTGTCAATACGAATGGCTCAAACAAGTCAAGAAAGCTAATATAAAACTTGCATATTGCTAAACGACCTTTGTTTATAGGAGACTAGTTTATGTATAGCCAATATTATAATATTAATTACCATGTGTATATATATATATATCTATCTATCTATATATATATATATATATATATATATATATATATATTGACTATTTCCTTCCCTATACATTGTTTTTTATATCTTACTAACACAATCAAATTAAAATATTTGAATTAATTAAACTGTAGATATTAAGCTGCTGTGTATAAGTTAACCAATAAGAATGGGGCATGTACTTGAACTATTAGTATTATTAAACGGTTAATTGCAAAATAATTGCAAGATAAATAGAAAATACCTATACTGTTACCTTCAGCATGAATTTTTAGATTTAGTTGATTCTTTGAGAGAAGCAGTGGAAAGAATACTTTTTGAATCAGTTCTTTGCTTTTTCTTCTTTACATCAATCCAAATATTCTTCTCAGGAGATCTTTTCAGAGATGTAGTCAAAGACCAGTCCATTTCCTCTGGAACTGTAATTATATTGTTGTTTTTAATGAAAGATATTGCCTCTTCAATGTCATTGAATGCATATATTTTATTTAGTAAAAAAATTCTTTTTTTGGGGGTATGCTAGTTGTGTTTTTTTTTTTTTTTGTTTGCTTTTTATAATTGGCCAGTGGCTCTTCTTTCTTTCTTTTCTCAAACTCTTTGGCATATGCATTTGTCATATCTGATTATATTTTGCTTGTACTTCAGAGGAGACTTTCTCCAAGCACATTTAAAAACAAGTTCTTTGTCAAGATAAGAAAGAAATTTAACCACGACTGATCTTGGTGTGGAATTTGAAGACGAAGGAATGGGTTTTCCAATGGCTCTATGAGCTTTTTCAATGCCATATTAAAATCCTTCTTTCAAATCAAGAATATCCGGTAGCCAAGTATTAAGAAAAGAGATAATATCATCACCTTCAGATTTTTCTAGTAAACCAAAGATTCTCACATTAGTTCTCCTTTCTCTATTTTCCATGTCATCTAACTTGTTAATAAGCCATTTATTCTGTTGCTGAAGAAAATCACTCTGAGTTTCCTCTTCTTTAAGCCTTCCATCTATATCAGATAAGGATTCTTCGTTGTTTAATATTTTGGTTTGATGCTGCTGAAGTAGTTCTCTGAAGGTTTCAGTTTGTCTATGACAATTTTCGTTCAAATTTTCTAAATTGTCATTGAAACTGTCCATTTTGAGGGAAAGTTCTTGTAGAGTTGAAGAGATCTGCTGAATTTCTTTTCTCAGGGTAGATTCTGCATGTGAGTTCTTTGAAACACTCATCTTCCCAGATCAGTTTGAAGGTCAGTTTGAAACTCCAAATATTTCTAACAGGAAAATTTCCAAGAAGATAGTCCAGAGATTGTATGATGATAGTACAAATATTAAAGTATAAGTTTTAACTATTCTTTTTTTAGAAAGAATAATTGTTTTCCTGTTACTTTAAGTAATTTTAAGGAGCTCTAAAAAAGTGCTGCTTTCAAGTTGCTATGTAGGCTCTGCCCCCTCCTAAATGACATTTCTGAATGTCCATGACTTTCTTCTTTTACTTTTACATCTTTTTTGGACAATTTCAGGCCATTAAAGCCAAACCCAAACACAGCATAAAACACCTGATATCCTTAAAGGGTAATTTACATATTTCCCATGTTGCCTCTGATTCAAGAGGTTTAATATATCACACAGTAGAAAGTCTGGCTTTGCTAGATTTTTCCTTTTGTGTTTTTAACCAATCGGTTTTCTTGTGTGACCCTTTTGCTCATTGTTTTAGTTTGTTAGTTGGGATATTTTGCAGATACCCTAAGGTTTATGGATATCAGCTGGGTATGACTGCCTTGTGTTTCCAAAAGTCAAACATTCCTCTTATTCTGTATTGATGATGTCATAAGAAGGAATAAATTTGCATGCTCACAGCTATTAGTGTTTGGCTTAAATGGCCTAAAATTGTCCAAAAAAAATCATAGACATTCAGAAATGTCATTTAGATGAAACACCTGACATCCTTAAATGGTAATTTATATATATCGCATATTGCCTTTGATTCATGAGGTATACAGTAACACACAGTGGAAATTCTAGCTTTGCTAGATTTTCTTTTTGTGTTTTTAACCCATTGTTTTTCTTGTGTGACCTTTTTACTCATTGTTTTAATCTATATCTAGTTAAGGAATGTGCTGTTTTTCTGACACACTAATAACTCAGTACAGTTTAAGACAGAGCTCAGACACCAGCCAACTGCTTTGCTACCAGTACCATCTACTTTTAGTGCCCATAAGAATAATGACTGGCCCTCTGTAGGCCTTTTCAGAGGTCTTGGAATGCATCCACAACATGACTTCCTTTGCCCAGATATAATCATTTTTTTTCTGTCAGTGTTCCAGTACAGTGGCCAGGCCTGAGTCTGAGATGGAGGTAGAATATATGTAGTACTAGCATTGTGTCAGCTGGATGTATACAACTTTTCTCTGTTATTTTGGACATGTTGGAGTAGTGGGCATTCATCCTTTATGTTTGACTTTTTCCACTTATTTTGAGAAAGCTCAAACTTGTTGCATTTCTGATACTTTTCCTTCCTTTTGATTGTGCAAACCAAGTAAATTGTTTTATCAGTCTACTGGACTTGTAATTTCCATATCAGTACAAATAATCTACAAGGCTGGTTAATTTTATTAATACTATTCTGAACATTTTGTTAAAAAAAGCATTGATTATAAATGCTTTCCCTGTTCTTTCTTTCTTTTATCTAGAGGGGGAATAACAGAAGAAGGAGAACATTATAATACATGAAAACTATTTTAGCTACTCATCATAGTTTTATCACTAGAGTATCCTATTTCAGAATTTAAGAACGTGTATAAATCTTCTGTGAGGAAGGGTCAAAGCCAGCCTACCAAAGAGTTTATTTGCAGAACTGCATTTATAAAATACCATTTTATGTCCATAAATATACTGAATATTCAGAAAAAAAGTCATACTTATTATTTTAAAAAATAAGGCAAAATATTTAAGAAAACATGACATGCAAAAACACTATAGTTCATATCTCCTCATTATTATCAAGGGCAGATATTAGTCTTAATGTTCTTATCTTATACATATCAGCATTCATTAAATGCATTTGCCCCACAATGCAATAGTAGCAGATTTTAATTAAATGCACTTGTCCACAATGAGACAATAGCAGTCTGTAATTAAAGACAAACATTAAGGTATGAAGAGTCATGTCCAAAATGACACATTAGTTCACTCTGATCAATTGGAATTCAGTGATCAGCTATCACAAATGAAACATCTCAGCATAATACAAACATCCAGAGGGGAAAAAAAAAAAAACTAATGTATACATTTCTCAAGGCTTAGACAGGGAATGTCAGCTCAGGCAACATAGTGATAATGTATTTCCTTATGTTTTCTCACCTTGCTTACATACTGTAAAATATTCTTGAAAGTCCTTGGAATATTACAAGACAATGACTTATTAGGTATTGGTGGTGTAGGTTTAGCAATGCCTGTTGAATGCAAATAAGGACAAATCTCTCATATAGATATGCTCAACGGTAGTTACGAGGCATGTAGTCAAGGAGACCATTGAGGATCCCAATTTTCCATATTGCCCCAGAGCACTGTCTAATTGAATGACTTGCTCAGAATCACACAGTTAGCAAATGAAACTGGGTGAATCAAACCCTGGACAACAGAAAGCAGCTTCTTAACACCTCATAACTTTAATTTTCTGTGCCAACTGCCAGTCTAGGGCTCATAATCATACCAGGCAGAGGTATAACTTACACCACCTATAACTTATAGGAAATCACTGTTTTATAAGTTTATGCTGTATTTCTTTATCATACATATGATTATTTAATGAATAATCAACATGTTAAATAATTGACATAAAAGCATCAACCATGACATGCTGACAATTCATTATATCAACAACACTAAATACCAATACCCAGTACATCAAGAAAGAAAATAAATTTCCTTTTCCGATGTACTACCCATAATCCTACCAGACATTCAACTCAAATTTGTCTGAATAGTGGTAGTGTTATAGAAAGGCCTGTTTTAAGGTAAGCTGCATAGTTAGGGTTAGAAGCAGGGGCAGAGGCAGGTTTAAGGTGGGTAGTGGGAATTTCCCCCCAGCTCCACCATAATAATGCAAGCTAGCCCTAACCCTGCTCCTAACTATAACCATGCAGTTTATCTTTAAAAATCCCTTTCTGTAACACTACCACTACACAAGACAGTTTGGACACTCAGCAAGCATATAAACACACACTAACTTTATTACCTTACCTAACCCTTCCCTGTCCCTAAAATATTCATATTCACATACATACCAAATCTATTCCCTTGCCTATCCATTACCGTAACCCTAAACACACAAAGACATATGCACACACAAAGGCACACAAAACACATGAAACTTATCGCCTTATCTATCCTTTACCATAACCCTAAAACACCTGTCGCTCATATGTCTTTAATACATAAAACAAGAAGGCTTGGTATTTTGTTCAGATGCTTTAATATATACAAACACATCAGGATAGATAGCAGCATCTTTAAATAAGAACAAACTAACTAACAAACAGAGCTTACATACATACATGCATGTTCACATCTCAACAGCTAACTACAAAATGGCTGTCAGGCTTGCAAATGTTCAGTATTTATACTCTAGTCCAAGCCCTTGGATAGCTTCTTAAAGGTATATACACACTCACTGATCTACAACACCCACACTTGCACACAAACTTCCAGCCCTGCCACTTAGCTTTGTCAACCAACCTAGAAGTCACCCAATAAACTGTTTGCACAAACAACCCTTTGCTCAATATGGCTTACATTTCACTTATTTTACACAAATTAATGTCAGCCAAGTGAACTGTAACCATATATGTGTGTGTGTGTGTGTGTGTGTGTGTCTATATTTCTTTCTAGTGATCTATATATATATATATATATATATATATATATATATATATATACAGATAGATATAGATACATATATATCTATATAATATATATATATATATATATATATATATATATATGTATGGGTCCTCTACAGAATTTCGAAGCTTAAAACTTCAAAATTCATATGATCGAAGATCATATGATCAAAGTTTTAAAACTTTGAAATCCTGAAGAAAGATCAGGATATAGCGTGGAATGGGAGATTTCCCTTTTCTTCGCTGTAGTGCGGTCTTGGAGTTAGTATATTTAAGTAGCGGGGGACTTGCCCCCCTGCAAAAACATGTTTTGTGATGTGTTGAGTGCTTTTGGGGGGGTTCTTAATTTCGAGATTCCAAGATATCGAGGTTCTAAATTCTGTATTCTTAACCTCGGGATTTTGGTATTTCGAAATTAAGACATGAATCCATTTATGTATATATATATATATATATATATATATATATATATATATATATGTATATATATGATGAATTCATTATGTTGAATGGCTGCAATGTCAGATCTTGGAAGATCGACCACAAAATGTCAAAACACAAAACTTTGAACTAGAAAAACAATTCAAATACATTGTGTGCAGGGGATAAGCCCTCCTTCACCCCCACCGCCTCTGTTACTTATATATACCAACTCCTAGATTGCACTTTGGTGAGTAAAGGGCAAAAACCCAGTCCCCACTATAATTTGATCCCATTCAACAAGTTACCACCTTTTTTGTACTTCTAAAAGTTGGTAGCACATGGGATCAAGGTTTTGTATTTCAGCCTTTTGTGGTCAATCTTCCAGGAGTCGACATTATGGCTGTTCAACATTATGAATGTATCTCATACACATCTGTCCATATTTATATATAATTATAGATCCTTTTTTCATTTTGTTGACACTTTTTCAATAAGAAGTCATAAGAATTTAAGTGATTTCCATCTCTGAATCACTCATGTCATAAAAATATATATTTTTCTGCATCCTGTTAATAAAATAATGTTTTTAATTTAGGGGATTATAAGGAAACACCATTATTTATAGCCAGTGTTTGGTGGTTATGTGTTTTGTCATTTACAACACTACTTAATGTTCTAAGTTAAATACAAAATACTAGTCTGAGTGACTATGTCTGTAATGAGACAGCAAGGAGACAAACAAAGCAAATATTTCTGACAGTAGTATCTTGAAAGGCAAAAAAAATATTATGGTATTTTAATTTTGGAGTGATTTTTGTTACATTTTCTATGGGGCATACTCCTGGATTCTACTTCCAAGTAATGAGAGACGAAGGGACATATTTCAAAAGAACATGCTAACTTTGCAGAAGGGCTACACTGAGAAGAAATAACAACACTGACTTGTTATCATACCGACAGCAAAAATAAATCTAAATTAAAATATATCAGTGTCAGTGCATGAAGGACGGCCCAGCATGAATGAAGCAAAAGGAGCTTTGCATAGCATTGCACCTTCAGAAAAATCAGTATGGGAAAAGATCCCTATGCACATCAATCATTACATCAGGAAACATAGGATATACTGAAAAGTATGTGTGTGTGACTAACTCAGCATCCTGCACTCTCATGTTCACAGATGGAATGCCTACCTCTGCATTTTTAAAAGCATATAGTTGTTATAAGGCTAGATACAGAGTCTCATAGCAGGTGCAATGGCAGGGAGAGTAGATTAAAAATGTTGGTATAGTGCCAGGGATATATTGTATGATGATCACAAAGTGCAATGCAAACACAGCTGGTAGTACATATGATAGAAAAAAATAAATAAAAAAGTGGTTGCATGTAAGACAGTAGGGGTGATTACAATAGGAAAGGTTGCAAAGATGAAGGAAGGGTCTGAAACAGAACTTTTTTGTGAGGTGAGACCCAAAAGGAAGCAAAACAGAAAGGGTAGACAACAACCAAGTTGTACAGGTAAACAATAGAAGGGATGTCACAAGGAGATAGACATAAACAGATAGATAGACAAAACAATCCAAACAAAGTGGGATGGAAATAACATATTTAGGATAGGCAGGATACCCAAACAAAGACTGATGAAAATAGAAAAAGAGGAGACAAGCTGAATCACCTTGCATATGAATAAGAACATACTCTTGTTAAATCACTCATAAAACTGTCAGTCATGATCCTGTCCCAGTGTGTTTAGCCAGAGTATAACAAATGCTATAAAAATGCACATAAAAAGTCTTGTTATGTTACAGTGACATATACATAATGGCAGTACGCACATGAAGCAGTGTGTACAGTACTCCCCACTGCTTAAATAGGACAAATATGTCATACTTCATCAGTTTTTGTTTCCCAGTTCATACAGCTGATGTCCTAATCCTCACTCTATAACAATGTAGGGTTTGGTGTTAAACTTCAAAATCCAACCCATGACAGCTAACCCTTACACAACCACTTTCTGATTGAACTAACCCTTCAACAACACAGAGTTGTCAACGGAGCAGTTATAAGTGGTGATTGTACATATCCTTGCAAACCGTAATAATAAGTTTAAATGTTTTCCTTCCACCCAAGCATACCCATGCACGTACACACACGCACACACACACGCGCGCACACACACACACACACACACACACACACACACACACACACACACACACACACGCAAAACAGAGATAACATGAAACTACATCTAAATTGCTGGAAAGTACAATGGTGACTCACACACTGTAATCAACAAATGTTAAATCTCTTTTCAACACAGAATGAAATGTCCACCCACCCAGCCAAACTAGTCAACTTCAAAATCAGAAACACAGTGAAGTAATTATTACATATGTGCTCCAGGTAGAAATAATATAATAAAATGCTGAGAATCTCATTATGTTCAACGCACACCTAACCATTAAAACCATAAATCTGAATAAAATTGTTTTCTACATGAGGGGCAAGCCATCAGAACCCTTGCTCTGCCCACAGAACTAACTCTGAGCTGTACTTACTTGGGGGTAAGTGTCACTTGCCTAACTCCTGAACTGTACAAAGTAGCACAGTAGCCCACACCTAGGTGCAGACATATTCTAGATGACTTCCAACTCAGTCAGTGAGCACAATTAATGAGAGTGCCCCATCAGTAGTCAGCTTCTGTTGTGATGGCCCTCACGAAGTGGGCTTTCAAAATTCAGGACAACACCATAGTTTACAAGTTTGAGACATGCAAGCCATGGAGGCAATGACCATTGAAATGTTGGAATAGCTACTACTGCTTACGATGAGGCATCCCCTGCATGTCTGGAAAACATTATAAAAGTAGACCATTCTCTGTGTTATATCTGAGCCAGAAGTTTAGCAGACAGAATTATGAATCCCCTGAAGCACCAGGATAGCATCTGTTAGGCTCGGAAGCAGCATCTCTTGACATGGCATCATCAGGTGCCTCACAGGTCTCCTGCAGAAGCTGATCCATCCTAGGTTTGGAAACTCACTAGGAGAATGCACAATAACAGCTCTGTGAGGATTCATTAACTGACTTCTCAATGTGTGTTGCTCTTCTCCTCCTTGGGTGCTGAATCTTATGTGAAACATCTAAAGAAAGAGATGAATGAATATGAATACATGTAACTAGAATAGAATAGAGTAAACAGGTAAATTCTTACTAAAATATCATGTCCAAGGACATACCACACTAAGTCCACGTCTCATCTATGTTCAGAATGTTGCCTGCTCTTCCCTCCATTCCTTCTGGCCTGCATAAACATAATAATGGTAAAAACTGTAGGCTAAATACATTATTATAATGTCCATAACACATGGCTGCAGGCATGAGTTAGGATGCAGTAACTATGTGCACACGTGCATTCCTGGTAATGAAAAATAGTCCTTGTTGAACCCTTTCTTTTCCCATTTATGACAACTGTCTCCAGATTGTACATCATCAGCATCACGGAATGACACCCAATCATAGATGCATTCCTGAATCTTTCATGTACAGAATGATTGATATTGTTTATGAAACTCTCAGTTTCATCCAGTCAATAAGAACTACACAATAAGATAAATGTAACATTTGGAAAAAGAAATAACAACCATCACTTAAAAACTGTGAAGAAGCATAATCACGTAGTGATGTGTGCATGTCTCTGAGGCAGTAATATTCCTGCAAACATGTTGCTATTGACAGGCAGCCTTACAGTACCATGCAAAGATGTAAACTGCTCCTTCCTAAAAAGTCGGTAACATATTCAAAATAATTCCATTGCATAGCAACCTGTCACTGTTATATCTGACTGAACATTAAAACATACACACTATTTATGAAGCAATGCATATGTGTGCCTACTACACTCCAAAAAAGTCACTGTTAAAGATACATGAAACCTACAGGTGTTCCTAACATATTTGTCCCTGCAAGGACAATGACATATGTACATATGTAAATAATGCTACTAAGCTATCGGCATTATTCCATCTGTAAATGTGCTGATGCATATGACAACATAAGCATGAAATGGCTGCAGGCTGCCACGTCTAGCAAGTCGCTATCAACATTACAGTAGTACAAAGCAAACATACTGACTGATCACAAAGCTGACATCACATTGTGCAAACAACATATATCAGTATAATGTAGACTTTGGAGTAATATGACCATTATAGTTAGACAACCTTGTATACATAGAATGCTTTACTTATTTATTTAAATTTGTTTCCAGGGCAAAGAGGCAATTGAATTGGACAATTTTCAAGCCATCCTAATGAGTATAAAACATCTAAACATTTGATATGCATAAACAACTTACAGGTTATACAATGAAGAAAAAATACTCAGCATTTGAACGTTTGACTGGAGAGAGAAATTATACACTCTATGCAAAGTATAAGTAAGGGGTTTATCAGGAAGGTTACCAAAACACTGTTATCCATTACTATAATCATGGATTTGAATGATTAAACACTATTATGGAGAAACTATATATAACCACAATGACACAATGTAGCACCAGGAGCAACACAGGTTCCACCAGGATTCAAAAAATCAATACAATCCCAGATTATGAAGTATCAACATACAATAGCTTATTGAGTACTTTTGGACTTCGTCAGAATAAAAGCATTGATTACCCAAAGGCTTTTATAGCAATAGTTAATTTAACCTTAATTAACAAGAGAAAAAACATCTTATAGCCTTAAAGCTCTTAACTGAGGTAAAGGTTGAATGGAAATATGTTCATTAAGACCAGGAAAACTATTTGCCTGTAACTTGAACTGCCACATCAGCTCCTTAAATTCCAAAATAGTTCCCCAGTCACCACCCCAGGGATTTGACATGACTTGTTCTAAAATAGCAAAAGAAAAATTGCTATAAGAGCAAGATAAAGTGTACTTGTACAAGGAGTTATTGTCATATTTTCTCAGGATGTCATAATTATGTTCATAAATTGTTTTGAGTAGTCAACGTTCCATTTTCTCAGCATAGAATGCAGGGCATCCTGATCAAATTGCAGTGAGTATAACCCCCCTTGGAGGAGCAGTTAGCCTTACTTAGTCATAGCCTAAAGTGGAACCATTCTCAAAGAAGTGTGAGCATTACGTACACTGTCCACAGCAGGTAGCACCATAAGTTAGTTTGGAATGTAAAACTTCATTCCTGCCATTTTTTCAATAAATTCTTAAAATGACGACATGTTTTATATGTAAAGGATGGTTCTAACCCCAATAGTTTAAAAATATTAGGATTAGCCCTAAGGTTGTTCCAAATTTTCTTAACTATATTCTTAACATCAGGTGTGAAATGATTATCCTGAATCACCAAAGCCCTTTCAAAGTTGCACAAAGAATTGTTACCTATACCATTAGTAAAGCCAACACCTAATAGGAGCTTATATCTAAAACCTCATTCATCCATAACAATTGGACCTAATTTTATTTACTGGGCTATCAGGGTATCCCCTAGCCCTAAGCATATTTACAACAATATCCAATTCTTTAGCAAAATCATTCTGATGGGAGGTCATTCTAGCAACCCTAATACATTGCACCTTCACTATACTCTTCTCCTGAGCGAAAGGGGTAGCAATAAGAAAAATGTAAGAATTTATTACTGTATGTAGAGTTTCTATAAATTTTTGACTTAAAACCTCTATATGTAATACAGATGTCTAAGCAATTAATCTTGCGAGGGTCATAACTAAAGGTAAATTAAAAAAAATCAGTTGACATATTTAAAAACAAATAAGACTGGACACTGCTCGAATACCAACTCCTTCTGTTTATTAAAAATAGACATACAAGTGATGAGCACTTTCGGGCCTTTGCCCTTCATCAGATAAAGCATCTCCCAAAACCAAACATTTTAAAACAAATACAAACCAATAGAAAATCAGTAAAAATCAGTAAAAAACCCGCCTGTTCTTAAGGGCGGGTCTTATAGGAATGACTTCATTAAGCCCAGGACTCCTGTGTGCCATTAACTCAATTATCCATTTAGATTCAGCTAGCTCTGTTAACTGTTTAATGTCTCCCCCTCTTTTGTTCAACTTCACATTCACTATTACTTTAAACTTGAAGCTATGTGTAGGATGAGCTACCAAGTGTCTATATAATGCATTGCATGTGTCTCCATTTCTAATCGAAGAGAGATGCTGCAAGACCCTAACTTTAAACATACAGTTGGTCTTGCCCACATAAAAACTTGTGCAGGATTGACACTCAGCCAAATAAACCACATCAGTGGTTCTACAAGTTGCTCTCCCTTTCAAATCAAACAATCTTCCAGTCACTGGATGCACAAAAACACCCCTACTATCTACATAAGCACACGCCTGATTTTTACTGATTTTCTATTGGTTTGTATTTGTTTTAAAATGTTTGGTTTTGGGAGATGCTTTATCTGATGAAGGGCAAAGGCCCGAAAGCGCTCATCACTTGTATGTCTATTTTTAATAAACAGAAGGAGTTGGTATTCGAGCAGTGTCCAGTCTTATTTGTTTTTGGATATTTACTATGGTTTATTTGACTGGACTTTGGTGAGGCACAGAACATTGTTTTGTTTTTCAGTTGACATATTTAAATGATCAATAAAATATGAAATGTGATCCCAGGACCATTCCATAGAATAAAAATATTGTCCCAGAATCTCAAATATAATTTCACATATTTGAAAAATGAACAGTGAAAAAGACTTCATGGACCACCAGGCTGTAATAAAAACATAGAACTTTTAATACAAAATGTAAGCGCTTTCAGGATACACCCTTCATCAGACATATACAAGAAAACAAACTAAAACCTTTTCAAAGTATTTAAAAATCAATAAGCCAACGAGTATCAAGATCTAATCATTTAAGTCACAGGTCTATGCCTCCTAAGAACAGGTTTTAAAGGTACCACTCCATTGAGTCCTGGACGTCTGTCAGCACCTAGCCTTACAATCCATTGTACCTCACAGTATTCAGTATGACTGACAATATCACCCCCTCTGGTGTTCACCTTAACCAGTTGTAAAACTATGAAAGTAAAGTGGTGTCCTGGGTGTTCTTTATTATGTTAAAAGACAGCATTATGTGTATTGCTCAAACATATGGCTGATAAATGTTTCAGGATCCTTTCCTTACGTTTACAGTTGGTCTTTCTGACATAAAATGATGTGCAGCACAGGCACCTAGTCAGGTGCACAACATTCATTGAATTACAATTTCTCAGCCGATTAGGTTTAAATACCCTATTGTCAACAGGATGTACAAATTCTTGAATTCTAGATATTAAAGGGCATGCTTTACAGTGCTGACAGGGATACATACCTATTTTACCTGATTGTTATTCAAGTACCTTCTTCTTATCATAGTTCTTGTCACATAGGATCTGTTTAAGCCTTTTGAGCTTATATAAATTATTCTCTAAATCAGAGAACAGTTCCAAAAACACTCACTTTCAGCAGCAGAAACCATTATAGTTGCATCCATTTTTTTTCTTTAGAGAAAGTAGCCTTCAAGAGGGGATTGTAGTCCATAGTCGCAAGCCTTGTAATATGCTCACGAAAAGTCTTAGCTACTGGTGTACCTGGGTGATACTCTAACTCAACAGTATCAGCAAATTTAGCCATGTGTGCCTGGTCCTTGTAAAATGACAGAATGAAGAAACAAATATTGCAAGTAGAGGCACTAAAGGTCCATGAAGGCAAAACCTTGCAAAAGAACAGCGAAAAAGACTTCATGACCACTAGGCTGTAGTAAAAACATAGAACTTTTAATGCAAAATATAAGCACTTTCAGGATACACCCTTTGTCAGACATATACAAAAAAAACAAACAAAACTATTTTTTAAAGTATTTAAAAATCAATAAGCCAATGAGCATTAAGATCTAATCATCTAAGTCACAGGCCTACGCCTCCTAAGAATAAGTTTTAAAGGTACCACTCCATTGCGTTCTGGACTTCTGTCAGCTCCTAGTCCTACAATCCATTGTACCTCACAGTATTCAGTATGACTGACAATATCACGTCCTCTGGCATTCACCTTAACCAGTTGTAGAACCATGAAAGTAAAGTAGTGTCCTGGGTGTTCTTTATTATGTTAAAAGACAGCATTATGTGTATTGCTCAAACATATGGCTGATAAGTGTTTCAGGATCCTTTCCTTACGTTTACAGTTGGGTTTCCCCACATAAAATGATGTGCAGCACTGGCACCTAGCCAGGTGCACAACATTCACTGAATTACAATTTCCCAGCCGATTAGGTTTAAATACCCTATTGTCAACAGGCTGTACAAATTCTTGAATTCTAGATATTAAAGGGCATGTTTTACAGTGCTGACAAGGATACTTAGCTTTTTTACCTGCTTGTTGTTCAAGTACCTTCTTCTTATCATAGTTCTTGTCACATAGCATCTGTTTAAGATTCCTGTTCCTCTTACAAACAAAATCTGGTGCTGCTCCCACTATTTCTTTTAAAGTATCATCCGTTTGTAGACTTTTCCAGTTACCCCGTATTACATCACAACCCCCTTTTATATCCTTACTATACTTAATATACAAATTCAGTTTACTTCTAGGCTGAGCCTGCTTCACTAAGTTACTTACCCTATGTTCAATACCTTTCTTAGAGAACCATGGTCCTGCAACTGTATTTCTGCTCTGTACAGCATTAGAAACATGCTTTCCCACTTCCTTATAGTGCAGTACCCCCCTCAGCAAATCTGGTAGTCAAAGCTTCTAATTCCTGATTTAAATCACCCTCATTCATACAAAGCCATGCCCTGACTCTTTATTCCCAGCTATTTGTTCCCCACCTGCCCATATCTGTGAAGATAAGAAAGGACAGGAAATTGGAGACACAGGTGATGGGGTGAGGTCAACGGTCAGGGAGCACGGAGCAAAAATGGAGAAAGATATCCGTATGACTTCAGGTACTGATATGCTTCTCTATAATCTATCCAGTACTGTTCTGTCTGATATACAGCTCTGTGTTCTGAATAAAGGTCTAAATTTTGTACCAGCAGAGACATAACTATACTGATGTCATTATGGACCTTAAACAATTTGGTAGAAATTTGCAGTTAAGAAGGATGTTTTATTTAGATTTCAGTAATCACTCTTTACATAAACCTACTTTATATGTTCCACCCAGTTATTCAGTTGTAGAAATGTTTGTAAAGACATGTGAAAAACAGTTAAAATGTCTGCATAGCAGTAATGATTTTAAGAATTTTCATAATTTGTCAACTGAAGAAAGGATAGCGTTAAAAACTTTAAAGGAAAATGTCAACATTGTTATACAGCAAGTGGACAATGGCAGGGCGATTCTCCTGATGGACAGGGACATATTCATTAGCAGAATTAAGTCTTTATTGGGGCATGATGCTACTTAGGAATGAATTACTGTGAATAATGTGAAATATATTATAGCACAGGTTAATGATGTTATATCAGAATTAAGAAGGAAAGACATTTTAACAGATGAAATTTTGAATTTCATCAAGATAGAACATCCAATAGTACCCATTTTTAAAGCACTACTAAAAATACATAAGGATCAACAGGACCCACCCCTTAGAGCAATAGTGTCTGGCAGGGGTTAGGTCACTCAATATTGCTCTATCTATTCTCAGACAGAAATTCAGAAGGGAAGTGCTATTCTTCCTACATATAAAAAGGAAATCTTTAGTGATGCAATGCAGACAGGACTATAACACTATTAGATAGGGCTGTAAAATATTTCACTTGCTTGACTATTGAAAATCCAAAGAATCAAATAACAGAGGTAAAGATTCAAATGTCACAATATGATTATGTAACAAGTCGGTATTTTAAAACAGCATTTATTGTATATGGGACAACCAAAAGAAATTCATGATCTTCAAATAAATATGAATACGACTGAAATAATGGCTGACAACTAGAAGATTAAGGTGACAATAAAACAAAAAAAATAATATTTAGTGCAGAAATAACACATAAAGTACCTTAAAAACACATTTATTGAATTATGACTTGTGACATAGGCAAACTTACACTCATATAAAAATAAACAAACCATATTAACAAGCTCAAATTTACAAACATTATGCATTACGTATATTCTTCTATACAATATAATCAATCCAACATTACATAAATTGCTCAGTTCCTACCTTTTTTAAAATATCATTCATGCTCCAAAACATTTTTTCTGCATATATTGTTTCCACAACTTCCATTTGTTTTCTATGTGAATTTCTCCTACCCTTTTCTAAAGATCCCACTTCCTTTTCTTTTATCTATTTTACAGTATTCGCTACTTCAAGTATGGTTGGTTTAGACTTTGATTTCCATTTTCTAGAAATTGCTTTTTTGATAGCCACCAAAAATAAACTTAATAGGGCTTAACTATGTCTAGGCAATAAAGATCATGTATCACAGTTCAAAAAGTCATTTTTATAGTTGCACTCATTTGCTTGTTCAGTATTCCTGACAAAGTACTCTGTTGGGAATTTTTAAAGTCTGCCAACTCATTACATTCCAAGAACATGTGCTTCCATATTTTCTAGTCCAAAAGTCTTCTTACGTCAGAGAATGCAAATGCTTCTATTGCCCTACTCATATAATCTTAACTTACTCTGTCAAATGCTTTCTCTGCATGAAGACCCACTAACAACAGTGGTATTTTCTTACATTCTGCTTCCCTCTGGATTATCTTTGCTCTGTTAATGTTGTCAAATATTTGTCTCCTCTCTGCAAAACCATATTGATCCATGTCTATCAATTCTGGCAACAATTTTGCCATTCTTTTAGCCATTATAGACAAAAAAACTTTATAATTATGGTTTAAAATTGAAATGGGCTTTTATGAAGCTGGATCTGATTAAGTCTTAATGCTTGTTAGGTATTACAGCCATCACAACTTTTTTCTAGGATGTTGGTGCTTCCCCTCCTTTTAAAATACTATTAAACAAAAACTTCCAGATCTTTATCACTTTCATCCCACCTACATTTCAGACTTCCACAAGAATGCCTTCTATTCCTGAAGAATTTCTTACAGATTGGTAATACATTATCAATTTTATTCTATCTCCTTCTATCTTAATTATTAATTTTTGATCTTCTTCTGCCTCTAACCTTGGCATATTTAAATCTTCCATAAATGTTTCCATTTGTGATTTTTTTTTTGATTTCACAATTTCTCTGATTCATACAATTTTGATAAAACTTCCTAAATATCTATAATACCTCTACAGGATCACTTGTTATTTTTGTTGGTATGGGCTCCGTAAATTTGGCAACAACCCTTACTACTTTCTGTAGCCTAAGTCATTGTGCTAAAATTTTTATGCTGTAGAGTTATATTAAAAAACAGTTGCCTAACAGTAATCTTTCTAAACTCATGCATATTATCCAGGTA
This sequence comes from Protopterus annectens, assembly GCF_019279795.1. Taxonomy (NCBI): domain Eukaryota; kingdom Metazoa; phylum Chordata; order Ceratodontiformes; family Protopteridae; genus Protopterus; species Protopterus annectens. The sequence goes on from NC_056743.1 coordinate 1,157,974,922, forward strand.
CTCCCTTATTTTCTATTTAGGACTCTGTGGTTGTGCCTCTTCTTGTTCTGTGAGATTCCCATTATACTACAGTACTTTAGCCTTTGTTAGCTCTTCTAAATAATTCTTGTTACTTCTTAACCATATATCTTTTTCTTTTATTTCTACCCTATTTAACTCACTAGCTATAACTTATGGAGTACTTTTTATCTTCTCTAATAACTCCTGAATAATTTCCACTACCCATTCCTTCATTTCCTCCCTTTTTAACATGTAAGTGAGGAATTGCCAGTGTCTAATTTTTACTTCATTACCCTGCATTTATATCTTAGTTATTATCAGCATATGACCTGAAATATTTATTAGATGTGTGTCAAAGTTTTCAATTAAATGCACATGTTTCTATGAAATTTGATTTCTGTCTAGTCTAACCCAGTTATTGTACTTTGGGGAATAATACGTAAATTCTCTCTGAGTTCCTACAACTGAATTCATATCTTCCCTACCACATATTTTCATAAATTTCTTCAGAAATCTACCCTCTTTTATTATATTTTCCCTTCTAAGTATCCCAGATACATCATCATTGTTACAAATCAAATCCCATTCACAAACAATAAGTAATATTCCCTGCTAAAAGCTGACTATTGCCCCAAAATTTTCTTAAGCTCCATAATATTAGTTTTAAGTGGAATATAAATACATTCCAAAAAAATCCACATCCTTTGCCAATAGCCCCTTACTACCACAAATCTACCATTATTATCTTGTTTCCTCATCTGTCGGTATTGTAGCTTCTCTAACAATTAATATAAGTATTCTTCTTTTCCTTTGTCCCAGATTTTATGCTGAATGCCCATTCTGAAATCTTTTTTTTTTCAAATTCACATGCTCAGTTCTTTCCAAATGTGTCTTCTATAGCATTTCTATAGCTATTTTATTTTTGTTTGATCGTAATTGCTGTTGTCAACTGTTTTAACCTTATATTGGGTTAAACTGCTGCTACTATTTGTGTTTATGGTGTGCTGAGTCGAACGGACTGCACAGTGAATTAAAGTTTCTGCTTCCAGCCGTGGAGTCTTTGTTTTTATCTTCTATAGCATTGCTAATTGCACTCTGCATTTCTTCACATAACCAAATACTCTTTCTTTTTTATCTATAGATTTGAGGCCATTCACATTTCAAGATAATATGGAAAATGTTGCCATTATGATAAAAAGTCATTATTCCCACCCATTTATATATATATATATATATATATATATATATATATATATATATATATATGAACATTTTTTAAAGGTCTGTTTCCAGTTTTTGTAATACATGCAACCACTAAAGTTTGGCAGGTTGATCCTTTATACATTTTTTCTTATCATCTCCATTTAAACTTATGTCATATTTTACAAGACTTGTTGTTTTAATGAAACCCTCAAAAAAAAAAAAAACAGAATATCTCATAACCTGTTAATTTAATACAGACACACAACACTGTCCCAAACATGCAGCAACAAAGGCCTTATCTAATCTTGAGGTTATCCATACTAAGATGCATGTTACTGCCTGTGATCCTATTTACACTAATTGGTGTTTTTTTTTGTCTTTATTCTCCTCCCAGATGTGAAAAAAAACAACTTGCATGATTTCAGAAAACATTAATTTTTAACAGTGAAAAGCCCATGTTTTGGATTTTTTTAATTGCTCTATAATAATCTTTTCTCAATGGAAATATAAGAATAAAAATGAAGCCCTCCAATGCATGCTTCTAAATACAAGATGAAACATTTATTCCTAAAGGAAATCTTTTCATTACAATCAGTGTTCTCTTATTAACTTGCATCCATTTAAACCATGTTATTAGATTAAGTCAAGGGTCTTAATCAAGAGATTCACCCATGAAAAGTAAGAGAAAACATATCAGCTCTACGTATATTATGATCTGTGTACTTTTGCACCCTACCTCCCACCTCAAGAACCCAAGATTACAGCCTATTAACTTAAATATGCTTTTGTGTAGCCTTTTTTCTCTTTTTGATTTGTAATGCCTACAATGTATTAATACTAAAAAAGAAGAAAGAAAGAAAGAACAAAAAAAGTTTCTGTTTACTTAAGTATCTTAATCCCATAGAACAAAAAATGCTCTATAAAAATATGCAGTTTATATCATGAAAAGTTTTAAACAAATATTTAAACAAATATTTTTTTTATTTACAGTTACCCTTTTCCTCCCCCTTAGAACCCTTTCAAATATTAATGATGTGTAGTGATGCAAATGCCTTTCGGTTCCCCAAAAGTTTAAAAAAGTCAACAAATGCCATTCTTTTCACATTTTTCTGGTATAGCCATATTTCACAAATGCGATTGATGATTTTTAATCTCATATTTATTCACTAATTTTTGTACTGCTGGTCTTCTTCCTGTTCATCTCCATCTCTCAGCTCCAGACTCCAGGTCAATTCCAGGTATTCCCAATTCTTCTAGTCAACTCCTGTGCTTTTCTCAGTCTCTCAAACATTTTTCTTTTGGAACATTAGAAAAGGTTTCACTGACAAAGTCTTTCTTAGTGCTTTATTATCAGAATAATGAGAAGCAGCTCACTTTTTGCTGGATAAACTTTTGTATGTCCTCCTTAGCCATTTCTGCATCAAAGAATTACTTTGATCCTCCAGGAAAAAAAAAATATTTTGAAGACACTTGAATACTTTTGTATGTCCTCCTTAGCCATTTCTGCATCAAATAATTACTTTGATCCTCCAGGAAAAAATATTTTGAAGACACTTGAATACAGCAGCTTGAATCTTTCACCTGCCTCTCGACATTCCTTGATTGCTGGAATACATTTCTTTACCTTCTGTATGGTGTACAGTGAATAATCAATTTCCACAAGCAGTCTACTGTCTCCAACTATTAATACCTTGTTTGTTTCCCATAGTTTTTTCAAGAGCAACTCTTTCAGCTGGTAGAATTGCATCTTTACTAAGGCAGGTCTTGGCTGCTTTCTCATAGCTGAGTTTGGGGTATACACATGATGTGCCCTTTCAGCTGACAGGTCCTGCTGTGGAAAACCAGTCCAGTTGCTTATTTGTGCCTTCACAAAATTATTACAGTCCATTCCTTTTAGTTTTTCTGGTGCACAAGAAAATCTCAGATTTTCCCTACATGCTCTGTCCTCTAATTCAACCATTTTTGAAACATCTCTTCTTGAGCAGTTTCATACTCAGCCAGCCTTTTCTTCATTTTGACTTCTGATGTTTGCAGTTTTATCAGCTCATCTGAATATCTATTTAAAGCTTCTTCCATTTTTACAGCCTTTTTTTTCATTTGAGTTGATATACTCCTTTTGTGTTTTGTTTATTTTAATCAACTCTAAGCACAGTTGACTTATTTTTTTTCAACTAGATTACTGAAAACCATGTTTTACACCAACGCTGGATATTGAGCTGCTTTTTGCTGAACAGCTGCAGGATTATTCCCAGTCAATATTTAATCATCAGTTTTTCTGGTTGATTTTCTTTTAGACTCAGTTTTTTTTTCTTTATTGGCATCCAGGCAGTATACTTACTAGCCAGTTTACTAAAAGTGGCAGAGTTCCTGTCCCTTGTCTTTCAGTTTCTTTTTAAAACTGGGAGAACTGAAGTTAAAGGACCACTACGGGCAAATGATGAAGAAAACATATTTTTTATCTTGCCATGATTTACTACACCTCCCAAAGCTGCCTGCAGCAAAATAAGTACTCATTCCTAATTTTATTTTGTTTTTACTCTTGTCTGCCCTCATGGGGGCAGACATCGTGATTCCTTTGGAAAGCTAAATCTGTCCCATAATGCACAGACTGAGAACAAATAGCCCTACCATTTGTTGTCAGACTAGACTTTCATTCACTTAGAATGGAACACCTGAAAAAAAACTGCCAAGTTTGAGAGTCTGCAGCTCATGTGTCATTGACTGGTATGCGCTGAGTTTTACAAATGTTGTTCCTACTGATGTACTACACATTCTCTGAAAGAAGAAAGTGTCAACAAATTACTGAGATAAAAAAAGACTTTTCACAAGCAGCAGTTTTGCAAGTTTCAGTTCCTGGCCAGGTTACTCCTCCCATCTCCCCTCCTTCAGTGGGCTACAGTCTCACATTTCCAGCTTTACTAGATTCAACTATTTAGTCAGGTTTGCATGACAACAAAAAATCACAGCCTGGTGTGCCACTAAAACTGTTCCCTTGTATGTCTCTTCACTTCTGAATAGCATTTCCCAGGAATTAAAAAAAAAAAAAAAAAGCAAATGCATCAGTCCAGAGTTTAGGCCAGTCTATCCATTTTTTAAAATGTGCACAGTAAAATATTCAACTTATAATGCATTTTGGCTGCTGACATGGTTATCTTTACATACTTATTCTCTTATAGTATAACCTGAACTTATGGTATTTAATGATATTTTACAACCGTTCTCAGTTTCTTAACAGTGACCTCCCAAGCCTCTGATGTGACCTAATACTTTTTCTTACTATTGCTTTATCTAGTTTGTCTTAGTTGTATACTTGGAGCATGTCTTTCATCCTCTCAGCAACAAACTCCTGCAGAAAACTTCCAAAGCAGATACTTGTATTGGAAGAGTAGCAGCAGCTGTAGCAGTGATACCACACTCCAAAAACAATGCACTCAAACATAGTACTGACAAACACAGGGGAATATATATGTCTGAATCAAGCAGTGATGAAATTGCTAGGGACTTCACTGAGCACAATTTTACTCTTAATCTCTCCATTTTATAATCCATAACATTTGCACTACACTTACAAAAGCACACCTCCACCTTCCACAAACATAGCTACCCACACCCACACAACATACCAGTCAAATTTAAGGCTTTTCCCACCTCTCTGCAAAACACTGCTGTAATGGCTTTGGCAAACAAATGAAAATGATTGATGGGTGTTGGTTCAAGACTCCCATCCATATCTCTCAACAGTAGAGATTTTTGCAGAAGGTCTAGATTTTTTTGTCTGTTTTTCATAAAATTGCAGTTTTCTGTCAAATCACTGCCAAATCATTGAACACTGAAGTCAGAAAGTTGACAGGCATTTAATTTTCAGACTTCATATCCTTAAGAAAATTCACTCTAATGCAAAACCTGTTTATCAATAAGTGCAATATTTATAAATTGTCGCAATTTTTGGGCCTTTGTCCCCTATTATTTATGGCCTTGACCAGATTTCTTGTTCTATGATGTTGAGAGGAATGCTGCCATCCCTTCCTACTGTAGCCAGGCTACTGCACTTGCACAAGTGTCCCCCTCAGCAGGGCAGCAAGCAGTTATCAATGCAGATTTGCTTTATAGTTCTTTTACACCACACACACACACACACACACACACACACACACACACACACACACACACACACAGTAAATCTTGTTGTCCATGTTATTTTTTCTTTTCCTTGGTTTCGTTTCTCTTACTTGTAATGTTACTTTTACTCATTTTTTCTCCTGCTTCCCATATCTACCCTAATTATTACTTCTAACAAATACTTTTTCTCACTCTTTCTTCTCTTCCCCTCCTCCTCTTTATCCACTATTTGAACTTTTCCACTCTGATATTTGCTTTATGAGTAAATAATGAACTGTCACCCTTATAATGTCAGCACATTTTAGTGCTACATAATATTGTATTTAGTCTAATAATAGGTTCATAGGTAGGTACTAGGCTATCGGCCCAAGGGCCTAAGTAAGCCTAGCCAACAAGGTTCCCTGGCTTATGCCACCCAAGAAAGTAATTTTCCTGTGCAACTGTTGAAGAGAGCCACAGAAGTGATTTCCGAGGTATATTTCCTATTTCCCATCCACTCAAAAATTTTTCTTGAAGAGTGCTAATGAGGAACTTTGCTTGACATAGATGGGTAGCTTGTTCCAGAGTATGGGAAGTCTCTAGGACAGGAATCTGTCCCTCCAGCATGTCCCATTTATTGTGGTGACAAAGTTTAGGTCCCTAGAGCGTGTAGTTCAGAGGGATTGGGGTTTCTTTAGGTGTAGCATGTCCAACAACTCTGGATTTGACATAGCTTTATATGTTAGGCAGAAATCACCTCGGAGCAGGCAATATTCTATGGAGTAAAGCTGGTGTTTTTTTGAGATGGTGAGTCTAGAATATCTGTTTGAGGCCAGTAATCCTCTTTGTGAGGTACTTCTGTGGCCTTTCCAGCTGCTGCAGATGTTGTCTTGTGAGGTACATTCCAAAAGGGGCATTGTACTCTATAATGGGTCTAATGAGTGTCGAGTAGAAGGGAGCAATGACCTCTTTTTTTCCTGGATGAGAACCCTTTTGTGATGGTGTGCCATGTAGAAGGACTTCCTGACTACTGTGGCGATGTGATTATCAAAGGAGAGACTACTGTCCACCTGGGTCCCAAGGTCTCATCACACATTCGGTGTTAAGTGGACTACTGCCTATGTGGTAGTTCATGGGTACAAAGTTTTTACCAAAGGGGATGACAATGCACTTTTTGTCATTGAGGTTGAGGCCATGGCTCTGACACCAGGCATCTGTCTCTGTGAGGCCCTTTTGTAGGATGTCCACATCATTTGGGGACTCGACTATGGCTCCTAGTTTGCAGTCATCTGCAAACTTCATTAGCCAGAGGCCTTCTGTGTTAGCCTGTACTTCAGAGAAGTAGATACCAAACAGGAGCGGTCCCAGGACGGAACCCTGTGGTACTCCACTTGTCACTGGTTTGATGTCAGATTTGGAGTCTGCAACTTTTACAGTGTGGATTCTGTCAGTGAGCCAGTTGACAACCCATCTTGTGATGTAGGGATTTATACCTAGTTTAGTGAGTTTAGCTATAATTCCAGAATGAGGGATGGTATTGAAAGCCTTGGCAAGGACAAGATAGGCTGTGTGAACCAGCTTAGCCTCATCTATGGCTTTGGTGACTACCTCAAAGAAGTCGATTAGGTTCAGGATGCATGATCTGCCTTCCATAAACCTGAACTGGGTGGGGTCCAGAATTTGGAGGTTACCAGTGTCTTTGTTTGAGTTCCATGATGATACATTCCATGGCCTTGCAGACCAGGCTCGTCAGGCTAATAGGGTGATAGTTCCTGGGATCAGTGGTGGCTCCCCCTTTGTGGAGTGGGATAACTGTTGCTGTGCACCATTCAGTGGGCACAAAGCCTGATGTGAGGCTATGATCGAACATGGTGTTTAGGTGGGGAGCCAGTTCATTCTGAAGTTTGTGTAAAACGCAGCTTGGGATGTTGTCCATTCCCATGGATGCTGTGTTTTTGGCTTTAGAGAGTGCAGCTTTTACCTGTGTAGTTGTGATTACAGGGACTCTGCATTCTTCCTTTATAGATATGGGCACTTTAGGGTGTGAGAGGGTGGTAAAGTTAGCACTGAACCTATCTGCCAGAATGTTCGCAATATCAGTTGGATGTTCTTCGTGTTTCACTGTTGCAGTCAATGCATTTGGGTAATCTGCTGGCAGGTTGCCCTCAGTCAGCCTGAATTCCAAAGTCTTGGGTCCTGCGTCAGTTGCTGTCTTCTCTTCCATGACGTCAGGTCATCAGGGGTATAAAACATGCAGCCGACACCATTTTCTTTAGTCTTTCTTGCCACGTGGTGCCCGAAGCAGAAGCATTTCACAAGTGCCAGTCAGCTGACTACTGAAATATTTGAGCTTGAGTTTCAGAACCGAAGTCTTCACTAAAGCTAAGTACCCCATTGGGGAAACTTTTTTCTTGCGTTTTACCGATGTCAGAAAAAGTTAATAATTGTATTACTTGTGGGAAGCAAATACCTCATAAGGATTTCCATTTATACTGTATTCCTTGCCTAGGCCCTGATCACAACGTGCCTGGCTGTCGGTTTTGTGCTAGATTTAACCAACGCACTATTAAGCGTTGGTATATTTTTGCATCAAAGTATTTTGGAAACAGATTTAACTACACAGAAATGTCATTGGAAAGCAATCCGACTACCGGAGTACATAAAAAATTCAAAGAAAAGGACAGAGAAAGGCAGTTGAGATCCAAAACTGACAAAGCTTCTCCTAAGCCAGTCACTGGTTCATTGGTACTCAGTGAGGCACTTTTGCAGCCCCGATACCCGCTACCTTCGAGTCGCAGGCCTCTACTGACACCCATGTGAAGTCGGGCATGCCGCAAGATACTCAAGGTATTGGACTGACGGATGTATCTCCCTCGGATGGGTCCAGAGCCACTGAGCAGGCACCGGCTTCTAAGCGTGTCTTCAGACCTCAACATTTGTATATCAAACCGACGACAGCTGCAAAACCAAAGACAAAAGCAACTTCTAAAACTAAAAAACTGATGCATGAGCCATGTGCACAGGCCTCTATGCCTAAAAAACAGATGATCAAAATGGCTGAAGACCTTATTACCTTGATCAGGGGTACCTCCAGGAATGCATGCATCTCCAGGAATGCATGGATCATGCTATCCCAAACAAAATCAAGACCCAATCATCCAAAGGCAGGCGTCCAGTCTGGTGGACCCCAGCCATAAATAAACTGTACAACAGAAGGAGGAAGCTACTACATGATAGAGCAAAATCCCTAAAAGGGAAGGCATCTCTGATCAGTACTAGCAAAACATTATGATCCCTCATAAAATCCTCCAAGGCCAGCTTCAAGAGAAAGATTACACAGGACACTAAAGACAGTCATAAGGCTTTTTTCAGTTATGTTAGGAACCTGGGATGCAACTCCCAGACTTGTTCTGAGTTGATTCTAAGCAACAAAAAATACACTGAACCCACAGACATCGCCAATATCCTGGCAGACAGGTTCAGTGCAAACCCCCCCCCCCCCAAAAAGAGCAAGTATCTATCCCGGCAGAGTACAGCTTCCCAAACATCTCTGATGCTCAGGTGAAGGCTGCCCTCTCCAAAGCAAAAAACACTGCTTCCATTGGACCAGATGGTGTCCCGGGTTGTGTCCTACATGAACTCCAAGAAGAACTAATCCCTCAAGTAAAACTGCTGTACAATCTCAGCCTCACTACAGGATATGTGCCCAAAGAATGGCGTACAGCAGCAGTGGTCCCACTCTACAAAGGTGGCGCCTCTGCGGACCCTGGAAACTATTGCCCCATAAGCATGACTAGCCTAGTCTGCAAGGCTATGGAGAGGATCATCATGGAACTCATAAACAAAAACATTGGGGACCTACAGACACTAGATCCTACCCAATTTGGCTTCATCAAGGGCAGATCCTACCTTTTGAACCTGGTCGACTTCTTCGAAACAGTCACCAAGGCCATAGATGAAGGGAAGGTAGTCCACACAGCCTATCTGGACCTCACAAAGGCATTTGACACAATACCTCACTTGGGCATCATAGATAAGCTATCCAGCCTAAATATAAACCCCTATGTCACAAGATAGGTCACAAACTGGCTCAAAGACAGAACCCACAGAGTCAGAGTCGCTGGAGCCATGTCAGACTTGAAACTGGTCACAAGTGGCATCCCACAAGGTTCTGTCCTGGGACCTCTCTTGTTCGGTATTTACTTTTCTGAGGTACAGGCCAACGTGGGAGGACTATGGCTCACCAAGTTTGCAGATGACTGCAAACTGGGCGCCATAATCAACTCTCCAGCTGACACAAACATCCTTCAAAAAGGTCTCGCAGAGATGGATAACTGGTGCCAGAGCCATGGTCTAAAGCTAAATGCCAAAAGTGTATAGTCATACCCTTTGGCAAAAACAATGTGCCCACAAATTACCACATAGGTGGTAACCCATTAAGTACAGAGAAAGTAATTAGGGATCTGGGGACCCAAGCTGATAGCAATCTCTCCTTTGACAACCACATTGCCAAAGTGGTTAGAAAGACCTTCTACATAGCCCACCTCATCATGAAAGGATTCACATCTAGATCAAGAGAGGTAATCGTGCCCCTTTATTCATCCCTCATCAGGCCCATCATAGAATACAATGCCCCCTTTGGGATGTACCTTACCCGACACCTGCAGCAATTAGAAAGACCCCAAAAGTACCTCACCAGGAGGATCAAGGTACTCAAACAGATGCCATATGCTGCTCGGTTAAAAAAGCTCCAGCTCTACTCAGTTGCATACCGCCTACTTCGAGGCGATCTATGCCTGACATATAAAGCTATGTCCAACCTGGAATTAATGGACATGCTCCACCTCAGTAAATCTAAATCCCTTAGAGCCACGTGCTCGAGGGACTTGAACCTCAGCACAGAAATAAATAGAACATGCTGGAGGGACAGATTCATAACCCAGAGGCTCCCTTCGCTCTGGAATAGAATTCCAATTCATGTTAGGCAGAGCACCTCACTGACTCTCTTCAAGAAGAATCTTGATGAGTGGATGGGGGATCGTTGGTTTGTCCTGGGGATTACTTCCGTGTCACTATTAGACAGAGGCACAGTAAACTAAACTTTAAAAAGGGCACAGTATACTCAAATCAAGGGTGGCATAAGCCAAACACAATCAGGCTAGGCTTATAAATGCCCCAGGGCAGATAGCCTAGTATGAACCTATGAACCTATCCCCCTCCAGATAAGAGGCCTAGGCAAGACACTGACTATGAATCTTCAGATCAGGTTTCTATTTCTTCTGATTCCTCTTCTGATCAGGAATTATCTATTCCTCCCTATGAGGATTCTGATGCTGAGGAGTCTGTTCCATCTGCATCTCCTCCTGAGGATTATTCATTTGGGAAACATTGCATACTTTGAGGGAGCATTTTCCCTGGGAGAGTCAAGACTTCTCAGAATCGAAAAAGAGGCACAGGGATTTCCTTCTTCTCCCTCAGCACAGACCTTTAGCCATTCCCCCTGTCCTAGACATTGTGGATGATGTGTTTTCAGAGTCAAGCTTGACCCCTGACTCTTTACCTCCAGCTCCCAGTGAGCCTGACAGATATTACAGGGTCCCTGACTCACATAAATTTTTATTTAGAAACCCTGCTGCTGATCCTGAAACTATTTCACAGGGTCCAAAGGGAGTTAAGGCCTTGACAGCAAAAAAATCCTACCCCCTTTGACAGAGATTCAAGGGCTCTAGACAGATGGGGAAAAAAAGTTTATACATCTGCAACCTTGGCAATCAGGGCCTTAAATTGTCAATTTCATATGCTTAAGTACCAACAGCATGTTATGGGATTGCTGAAACAGAAAATTACATTTCAGAATGTGCAGAAAATAAAGAATTGCAGGAATTATTGCATGCAGCTGAACAAGTTGGAAAGCATACTTTGCAATGTGAGTTTGATTCCTTAGAGGCCTCCTGCAGGGCCGCAGTTACTGGATCTGTGATTAGGAGGCATGCCTGGTTAAAGGAACAGAATTTGCTTGATCATGTTAAAGCTAAACTGCTAGATGCACCTTTACAGCATGATTCTCTGTTTGGTATTAAGGCAGAAGAGGTTTTAAAGAAAATGGAAGACAAAGCTAAGTATATGCAAACTGTTAAAGATTTTTACAAGTGCAACCACCAAGATTCAGTAGACACTGGCCTACAAAAAATTGGTCCTTTCCTGTGTCAGACAGAGCTCAAAGGGGCAAATCCAGATGCCCTAAGGGTTCCAGATACCAGGTGCAAGATTCATACAGGTCAAAGCAATGGGGCACTTCCACCTCCAAATCTCGAGGAGATAAAGCGCAAACCTAAAGAAAGCAATCCCAATGACTTCCCTCTGCCTATACCAAGCACTTATCTTTTGGCAGCACCCACAGGCGGGAAATTAGCACTTTATGCTCAAAATTGGCAGTTAATAACCCAGGACAAGTGGGTACTAAACATCGTATCACAGGGATACAGATTCCATTTCCACACTCTGCCAATGGCAAATGGTTGGCCAGATCTGCCAAAAAAATCAATGCACAGAGGCACAGAAACAGGTTACTTCCCTCATAGATATGGGGGCCATTCAGAAAAAGGACAAGGTTTTTACTCAAGACTGTTCTTGGTACCCAGAAAGGACAAGGCCTGGTGGCCAATACTGGATTTATCGATTTTGAACACATACCTGGACATTCCAAAATTCAAAATGCTGACTTTGCAGCAGCTTCTGCCCATGCTGGGCAAGAACGCTTGGCTGGTGACATTAGATCTAAAAGAGGCATACCTGCATGTCCCAGTAAAACAATCATGCAGAAGATACCTCAGATTCAAGGCTGGCTTAATGCATTACCAATTCTCTGCACTGCCCTTTGGCTTATCTACTGCAACCAGGGTCTTTATAAAGTGCCTGGCACCAGTAATTGCATTTTGCAGACAAAGAAGTATACAAACATATCCTTACTTAGACGACTGTCTCATTCAAGCAGAGAACAAGGACATTCTTCTTCGACATCTGGTGTTTGTGAAAAGGCTTCTAACATGCCTAGGGTACACAATAAACAAAAAGAAATCACAACTGGTACCCACACAAAAGATAACATTCCTGGGTGCAAGCTTGAATACAACTGCCCAGATGGCTTACTTCACGCTAGATAAGCAAAGGCAACTGACTACTTACTTCAAACTGATGGCAACAAAGACCCAGTTATCTGCAAGACAAATTCTGCAGGCTCTGGGCTTCATGGCATCCTGCATCCTACTGATTCCATATGCAAGACTGCATATGTGGAAACTTCAATGGTACCTGAAAAGTTTATGGAGTCAACATTTTCACAGTCTGGAAGCAATGATTCCTCTCATACCCTGCCTACATTAGGAGTTTCTATGGTGTGCAAAGGCATGTCACCAAAACATGGGACGGCCCTTCACTCTCCCCCCTGCCAGCCAAACCTTAACAGATGCATCAGACTATGCCTGGGGAGCTCATATGGCAGGAAAATGCATTCAGGGCATATGGACCCCAAAACAAATGCATCTGCATATCAACCAGAAAGAGATGCTAGCTGTTCAAAATGCCCTAACAGCCTTCAAGGACTTACTTCATCCAGGACAACTACTGATAAGGATGGACAACACTACAGTCATGTGGTATATAAACAAGCAAGGAGGCACACACTCATACCCCCTTTGCAGATTAGCCATGGCACTGTGGGACACAGCTTTGACCTACCAAATACATCTTCAAACTCAATTCCTGCCAGGAAAACAAAATACAATGGCAGATGATTTAAGCAGAAACCTTATGGATCCTCACGAGTGGAAACTAAATCCACAAGTCTTCAGCATGATAACAGAGAAATGGGGGCGCCCAGACATAGATCTATTTGCCTCTCCACAAAATTATCAATTGAAAAGATTCTGCACAAGGGCTTATTCCAGACAAGCATGGAAAGTGGACGCCCTATCCTTCAGTTGGAAAAACCTATCAGTTTATGCCTTTCCTCCTCTGCCTCTTCTCCCCAAGGTCCTCCTAAAAGTCAGACAAGAGAAACCAAAGATGATTCTAATTGCCCCGGACTGGCCCCACCAGTACTGGTACCCAATCCTAAGGAACTTGTCTCAATACACTGCTTGGACCTTACCTCAAAGACCTCAACTACTGTCCCAGCAAAAGAATCATATCCTGCACAATCAACTACAGACACTGAACCTGGCAGCATGGCTGATCATGTAGTTATACAAACAACACCTCTCAGTAAAGCTGTAATGGATGTCATTTTGGAAGCCAGAAGGCCTAGTACTGGAAAATCCTATGCTGGCAAATGGAAGAGATTCTGTGCTTGGAATCAAGCACAAGGATCTGATACAGCAGAACCAAATATTCCTCAGATATTACAATACTGAGATGCTTGACAAAGGCCTGTCTTTCTCAACAATCAAAATCCATGCCTCTGCCATTTCGGCTCATTAAAATACAGAGCCACCAATCTTTTCTCATCCTTTACTAAAGCGGTATCTTAGAGGAGCCAAAAATTTAAGGCCTCCTAGAAGACCACCATTGCCTGCATGGGACCTCAGTTATGTGTTGGAAAAGCTCACCCTGCCTCCATTTGAACCAGCTGCTACCGCTGATATAAAGTTCTTATCATGGAAAACAGCTCTGCTACTAGCAATTACTTCAGCAAGAAGAGTTTCAGAACTACAGGCCCTCATGGCTGTAGAGCCTTTTATCATATTTTACCCAGACAGGGTGTCTCTGAGAACAAATCCTACTTTTATGCCTAAGGTGGTTTCCAGTGTGGCTCTTAACCAAACAATTCATCTGCTAACCTTTTATCCAAATCCGCAGTTCAAAGGGGAGAGAATTCTGCATTCCTTGGACGTACACAGACAGCTAAGATTCTACTTGAGCAGGACTAAAGCTCTAAGAAAAACTGAGCAATTACTAGTGTCATATGCTGCAGGATCAGAAGGAAAGGCTATTTCAAAGCAGACAATTTCAAAGTGGATAAGCTACTGCATCAGTTTTTGCTAATTACACCATGGTAAACCTGTGCCCAAGGGCATTAGGTCTCATTCCACCAGAGCTGCAGCTACTTCAGCAGCCTTTCTCAGAGGAGTACCAACCAAAGACATTCTAGAGGGTGTGACTTGGAGTTCTGTTCACACCTTTACAAAGCATTATCACTTGCCTCTCTACTCTAAGTCCAGGGCAGGCTTTGCCACTGCAGTGCTGCAGAGCCTTATAGCCGCACCTAATGCTGTTTAGCTCCAGCCTCCCAACCATAGCTTTGCGATTCTACCCAAATGTAATGACTGCAACAGAGAAACACGAAGAACATAGTACAGTTGTGTACACTTACCATAAATGTAGATGTTCAAGTGTATTCACTGTTGCAGTCCAGGTTACCCTCCCGCCATCCCCCTGTCATTCTGGAGTTTATCTTTCCTTCTCTATCTTCTACAACCTATGTGGTGTATTTGCTTGTAGATGAAGGTAAAGTTTATATTGATGCATGTGTGTGTATATATATATATATATATATATATATATATATATATATATATATATATATATCCATTTTTGCTACCTTTTTGGGGGCACCTGACATCGGGGGCAAGAAAAACTAAAGAAAATGGCATTGGCTGCATGTTTTATACCCCTTGAGACCTGACGTCATGGAATAGAAGACAGCAACCGCCGCAGGACCCAAGACTTTGGAATTCAGGCCGACTGAGGGCAACCTGCCAGCAGATTACCCAAATGTAATGACTGCAACAGTGAATACACTCGAACATCTACATTTATGGTAAGTGTAAGTTCTGTAATTTTCATGCCGTTGTGCTGTAACTCAGAACAGATCTGGGTGTTGCCATTGAGATTCTTGACATAGCTATAGAATGCTTTGTGGTTGTCCTTAGAATCAGTGGCGATTTTATTTTCATAGCTAGCTTTGGAGGCTCTTATAAGAGATCTCAGCTTCTTACTGAGGCTGACCAGGGAGCTCCACCACCCATGGGATTTTACTCTCTTTTGCAACAGTTTCTTCCTTCTGTTGTACAGTTTGTTTATGGAAGGGGACCACCAGATTGGCTTCCTTTTTTTGGAGGATATTTTCTTGGTTCTGTTTGGGATAGCATGATCCATGCACTCATGTAAGTGCTTATAGAGTAAATTTGAGTAGAATTCAGCAGTCGTAACTGTATTGTCCATCTGCATGGGTGTCATGAGGTTCACCACTTCTGTCTTAAGAAGCATGAAGTTGGCTTTGGAGAAATTTTTTACTGTGGTTTCCTTAATGGGGGGTGGGGGCGGGATGTAGATATCTAGGGTGATTAGCTTATGGTCGGATCTGACCAATGAGGAGTTGACTTTAGGTGTGGAACACTGGACACTCATGTTGGTAATGACTAGGTCTAGGATATAGTTGCCCTTGGTGGGGGTGTGGATAAGTTGATCCAGGGCACTGGAATTTATGAATTCCAGAAAGTGTTGAGTGAAAGAGTTGGTACATGAGTAGTTTTCCCAGTTAATGGTAGGGTAGTTGAAATCGACCATTATTAGAGTGTTTGGTTGAACCCTAATATTTTCCAGTACATCAAGAAAAGAGGACTGGGAATCCTGGGGCATGGTGGGGGATCTGTAGCAAGCTACAGTTTGGATTGTAGTTTTGTCCAGAGTTAGTTGCACTTGGATAACCCTTGGATGTATTATGCTGAGCAACTAGCCTAGAGGTGTGGATATCCTTAATAAATATGGACACACCTCTGCCTTTGGTGTTCCGGTCCAGGTTACGTGGCCGAAAAGTGTGGTATGAGTTTTAGGCTGATAGTGCAGGGGTGCTCATTGGAGCCTTGAACCAGGTCTCAGTCACTGCACAGATATCGATGTTCTCCATTTTAAGGAGTGGCTTGAGTGAGTGCATTTTGAGATTTAGACTTCTAGCATTGAGTAGCATTACTCTCAGTTTTTGCTTGCCTGTTCCTGTTACGGTGGTGAATTTGTCATTTGAACCTTGTCTAAAAAAGGCACTATAGGGGTGGCAAGAGCCTTAGCCAGTATCCGGAATCCCATGGGCGACAGGTGCAGGCCATCTCTGGCAAAGCATCGTGGTCTGTTGACAATGTCGTCCCAGGCAGACAGATACTGGATCCCCTTAGAATGACACCAGAAGCTTAGCCAATTGTTGAAGTCAATCATTTTGTCCTTGTACTGCAGTATCATTCTGGGTGATGGCAGAATGCTACTCTGGGCTAGGGTCATACCTTCCAGGGCTACAAGATCAGACAGCTCTTCCATGTGGTACGTCTCAGGTCATTCACACCAACATGGACAATGACAGAGTCATATTTGTACTTATTGTGGAGTGACCTGAGTGCATGGGTTATATGGCGGATCCTGGCATCCGACAGGCAGCTGACAGTAACCTTCTCCTTGTTTAGCCTGGTGAGTGGGACATCAGTGTGCCTGACTATAGAGTCACCTGTGACTAGTGTGTTGGGTACGTTGTTTTGCTTAATATATTATATATGTTATAATATATGTATATATATATATATATATATATATATATATATATATATATATATATATGTTTGCCCATAATCTGTGAATAAGTGAGTGGGATTTTCATGACAGCATCAAGGAAACATTTTCCTTCCTTCTGTGTTTTTTTCTTAAGTTTTAGATTTTTCTTGGTTTATTGATTGATATTCTTAGTATATTTTATTTTTTATTTATTTTCCATTTGTTTACCAGGTTAGTCCGACTGGACACAAGGTGACCATTTTTCAGCGTAGGTTTGGGGAGAAAGGCTCCAGATACATAGTAAACAATTATAAAAAATAATAAAAATAAATTATATTCATAATATAATAATCATTTATTTTCATAAATTGATATTCTTAGTATATTTTATTTTTTATTTATTTTCCATTTGTTTACCAGGTTAGTCCGACTGGACACAAGGTGACCATTTTCAGTGGAGGCTTGGGGAGAAAAGGTCCAGATACATAGTAAACAATTATAAAAAATAATAAAAATAAATTATACAAACATAGCTATTTTGTACAAAGAGCACAGAAAATATAAAAGGAGTAAAATCAGAGTTTTACAATTGATGCAGCATACAGTGGTTAGAATATTGAGAAACAATTAAACAAGATAATATACAACAAATATACAATTGCTTGAACACAAATTCAAAAAGAAGTTTCCATAGACAGAGTCATAAACTAGAAATCATAACTATATTGATATGATTTATATTGCATTTATCTTGTTTTAATGATGGTATATGTGTATTATTGTATGTGTCATATGTGCACAAATATTTGTATTAATCTATGTACAGTATATTGACAAAGTACTTGGTCACATCAGAGGCTTGGGATGTCATTGTTAAGAAACTGAGAACTGCTGTAAAGCTTGCCATTGAATACCATAAGTTCAGGTTATGCTATAAGAGATTAACTGTGTAAAGATAACCATGTCAGCAGCCAGAACGCATTATAAACTGAATGTTTTACTGTGCACATTAAGAAATGGATAGATTGGCCCAAACTCTGGACTGATGTGTGTGCTTTGTTTTTTTTTTTTTTTATATTCCTGGGTAAATGCTATTCAGAAATGAAGAGACATAAGGGAACAGTTTTAGTGGCACACCAGGCTGTGATTTTTTTGATGTCTATTGTCATGCAAAGCTGACAAAATAGTTGAATCTACCCAAGCTGGAAATGTGAGACTGTAGCCCACTGAAGGAGGGGAGATCGGAGGAGTAACTTGGCCAGCAATTGAAATTTGCAAAACTGCTCCTTGTGAAAAGTCTTTTTTATCTCAGTAATTTGTTGAAACTTTTGCAAGTTTCTTTCAGAGAATGTGTAGTACATCAATAGGAACAACATTTGTAATACTCAGCACATACCAGTCAATGACACATGAGCTGCAGACTCTCAAACTTGGCATTTTTTTTCAGGTGGTCCATTCTAAGTGAATGGAAGTCTAGTCTGACAACAAATGGTAGAGCTATTTGTTCTCACAGTCTGTGCATTGAGACAGATTTAGCTTTCCAAAGGAATCACAATGTCCGCCCCCATGAGGGCAGACAAGAGTAAAAAAAAAGCAAAATTAGGAATGAGAACTTATTTTGCTGCAGGCAGCTTTAGGAGGTGCAGTAAATCATGGCAAGATAAAAAATTTATTTTTTTTCATTGTTTGCCCGCAGTGGTCCTTTAAGGTGTTGATCAGTATGCAGCTGTCTTGGAAAGCTGACACACAAAATGCCTTAAAATAAAAGTGGACGAAGTAAAAAAAAAAAAAAAAAAAAATATATATATATATATATATATATATATATATATGTACATATATTTGGACTTGATTCTACTTACAAAAAGTATGGTTGCTCAGCAGAATTTGGAAGTAACTGAAATAAGAATTATGGTCATGATCATAAATGCTGTATTATTATTATCATTAAAACCTTTTTAAATTGTGAATTAAGAAAAATCTTAAGGTTACCCAAATCCTATCTAGAAATACATCAAAAGGAAGATCCATTAATTATGAATGAAAGAGGCATTCAAATTTCAGTGTCATAGTTTAACTTTTAATGATCAGTCTAATTACAAAATGCTGATAAAGTCTTGAAGAACAACACTCTTATTCTCACAACTGGAAACACTGATGCA
Source organism: Protopterus annectens (assembly GCF_019279795.1). Classification (NCBI taxonomy): domain Eukaryota; kingdom Metazoa; phylum Chordata; order Ceratodontiformes; family Protopteridae; genus Protopterus; species Protopterus annectens. The sequence continues at coordinate 1,157,993,920 of NC_056743.1, forward strand.
AAAACTCCACAGCAACCATAAAACTCTCTGTGTTTCATTGCAAAAAAACAATTCCATCAGACAGTAAGCACTTTCATCCTTAATATAGACTTTTTCAGACCAAATAAATTAAAACACCATCAAGTATACATACCCCTGCAAATCACATGCCAATTAATCAATTAAGGCGATGAGTTAAATGAAGTGAATATCATTCACCCTACCAAATATTTTATATTATAAAACTATAGTTTACTAAAATAAATTCCAAAATATTATTTCTCATATGCTTTCATTTTTAACACACTACTAATACTAATAACATCATTTAACCAAGGCCAAGATTAAGCATTCAAGAATGTTTGCCACTACAGTTCCCTCTGTTCTAAAATAATAGGCCAGGGTCCTCCTGTAGGGTATTGTTCAACCTCTTCTAAAACAAAGAATAAGAAGCCATGATTCTTATTTGTACCTACATGTTTGTAAAGGGCATTAGTAAGTTTATGTTTGTTTATATCGTAACGGTGCTCATATATCCATTGTTTCAACTTCCTCTCTGTTTTGCCCACATAAGAGGCTTAGGATACTCTACAGAGATCGACATAAACAACCCCCTCAGTATGACAATAATAATGTCCTTTAGACTTAATAACCATATTATAGATCCTGACTTCTTCACCTTGTAAAATCATATGGCACTGCTTACAAGCTCCACCTTTTGACATCCTACCCATTGTCTTGTTTCTACTATTCAACATGTTATCAAAAAGATTTTTAAAGGAGCTCCCCCTTTTATACACAATTCTGGATCTTGTTCCAATCTTTTCATAGACTTCCTTATTATTAACAATCAGTTCCCAGTTTTTATTTATAATATTCACAGGTGGTACACTATCCACATTATATATCATTACATATAGAGGACCATGATAGTTATTATTCCTACCAACACATGTAACAAAATGTCCTTCGGTAGAACAATTTCCTAAATGGGAGCCCTGTAATACTGGTACCAAAATATTAGGATTCAAACCTCCCTGTAAACTTCCCAACAATGGTCGGTACTGACCAATTTGTCTCTTCCTAAATACTTCCTCCATCACTGAGGTAATCAACTGGTTTGGATAACCCCTTTTAAGGAACATATTCTTCAAATTCATACATTCCCCAAGGAAGTCATCTCACTGTGACGAGCAGCCCTCACCATTTGGCCCTTCATCATAACTCATTTCTGATGCTGAGGGTGACTACTAGTGTAGCACCACAAAGTATTCGAATAGGATGGCTTCCTGCAAATTTTGGATACAAGAATATTTTTACTAGGATGTATAGATAAATACACATCAAGATAATGTATTGAACCTTGGCCTTTGTGATGTGTAAATTCCAAGAAAGTTGTGGTGTTATTAATGTACTTGAATTCATCTACCTTCTCTAATAGGCCTACTCAAGCTATAACCAAATCATCCAAATGACGCATATATAGTTGTATATATTGAAAAAAAGAACTATGCAATAAAATCTTGCTCTCCCAGGCTGCCGTGACTATATTCACAAACATAGGTTGACATGCCACTCCCATGGCAACCCCTGACATCTGTTTAAAATATTGGCTCTGGAAGTAGATATAATTTGAAACCAGTACTAATTCCATCAAGGTAGACAACGTATTCACTAAATTCTGATCAATACCAAACTTAAACACCAAATACTCCTCACACCACTGTAAACCAATGTCATGTGGTATGCAAGTAAACAAATCTTTAACATCAATTGTTAAAAATATTGGCTTCAAAGACAAATCAATTTCATTACATTTCATCAAAAATTCCCATGGATCTCTACAAAGATTAAGAATACCCATAACATATTTTTTTTAACAAGCAGTCAATTGTTCTAGCTATACAACATGTTTTAGAATTCCTCACGTCCACAATGGGTCTAAGGGGAGAGTTTTCCAAATTTTTGTGGATTTTTGGCACACCAAAAATACCAAGGATATGTGGAAATTCAACATTCATAAATTTATATTGATCCTGTGTTATTTTCCCTTACATTAGCATATCATACATTATAACATCTACCCAATGATATACTATGCTAACTTCATTGTGAGAAGCTTCCACATATGCCCCGTCATATAATAGGGCCAATAAATGCTGTTCATAATTCAACTATTCCATAATAACCAACCCTCCCCTTATCAGATTGCATTACCCTCAAATCTGTAGATGCAATAAACTCCTTAATTAATTCCTGTTGCATGCTGCTTAAATTATGCTTTGTATTAAACCTTATCGGCTTCTTTATGTAGTGATGCATATCTAACTCACACATTTTTTTGAAAAACTTCCAATATTGAATGCAGTTCAGGATTTATAGTACTTGGAGTCCTTAGTCTAGTCTGAACTCTCATTGTAATCGATTCCCCAAATAACACAGATACATTTAAATTGCATACAAACACTTTGAGTTCCACTAAGATCTTAACTACATCTGCACATTTTGTAGGGATGAAAGAATAGCCCCTGCTAAATAAATCAGCATGTTTCTTAGTGAAATTAAATGAATTATAGTTGTAAATATAAAAATCCTCTGTACTATTAGCTATAGTTGCAATAGTACCTGCGTGTTGAAGCATTCCCCTTTATATTTAATGGTTCTGCTTTTTCCTGTATGAGTTCTTCCTCTGTGTTGAATGATCCCTCCAGTTGTAGTTGGGAAAGGAATTCCCCTTCTGTCTCTTGTTTTTGAGCTGCTCCGACCTTCTTGGTTCGGTCTCTTAATGGTCCTCTTCAGCTTCAGATAATTGCCCGGTCTCCTGCTATGAATACCCTTCAGCAACACAATCTGTTTCTCCATTATTTTCCTGCTTGTGCTGACCTCGTGGAGGAGAGGGATAAGCCACGCCCTTGGTGTATTCCAATTGGTCCCTCTTCAATTTGTTTAATTTTTGCTGTAATATTGTGTCATAAGCTTTATCTGTTTCAATGAAAACAAGCTGATATTTATTCTTTATTAAATGAAACACATTTTGTTGAGTAATATTAAAAGCAATCTGCTTGAGCTCATCACAGACTTTTTCCATGTTAGTCTGATTTTGTTTGATCAACAAGCAACTCCATTAGTTTGCATGCCAGTCAAACATCAATAACAGTTCCTGGTGTAAAACCCATTTTAGTTTTTTTCTTTGCTGGTATCCAGGCAGTGTACTTACTAGCTAGTAACTGAATTTATTAAATGTGGCAGAGTTCCTGGCTCATGTCTTTCAGTTTCTTTTTTAACACTGGGAGAATTGAAGTTAAGGTGTTGATCAGTGTGTAGCCATCTTGGAAAGCAGAGACACAAAATGCCTTACAATAAAAGTGGATGAAGGTAAAAAAAAAAATATATATATATATATATATATATATATATATATATATATATATATATAAACTATGGTTGTTCAACAGAGTTTGGAAGTAACTGAAATAAGAATTTATCCAGTGGTTTCACATTGAGAGTTATGGTCAGAATACATAAATGCTGTATTATTATCATAACCTTTTTAACTGTGAATTAAGAAAAATTTTAAGGTTACCCAAATCCTATGTAGAACTACATCTAAGGGAAGATCCATGAATTATGAATGAAAGAGGCGTGCAAATTTCAATGTCATGGGTTATTTTAATTATCAGACCCAGTACAAAATTCTGATAAAGTCTTGAAGAAGAAAACAAGTTGGAAGAAAAAAATAGTTGAGGAATAGCAGCATGTTAAAATAGTGGGGAAGTATTGAATATCTATGGCTTGAGTTACTTGAATTTCTGTTTAAAAAGAAATGTTACATTAAGAGATAAATACAGTCTATGGATGAGAAAATTCGTTATGTATTAGTGGATAAAAAGATGGAGCTTAAATTCAGCTAAGCTCATATTCTAAGTTCTTTTAAGGAAAATGATATAGAGAAACTGCAAAGAGTATTTGCTCTGTATTAAGTATGGAAAAGCGAGATGATCCTTTATGAAGTACAAGTTCAAAATCCAGCCAGGTACTTTGTTAGAGCACAAGAGTAATTATGCAGTAATACTTAAATATTATTCATACAACATGAGACAAATGAAAGATCTGCCTGCCTCGTGGTGTATTCATGGGTTATTAGAATGTCCGTATATAGAAAGTACAGGAAAAAGTTTGTGTGTATTAACATAATTGCGAAAAAGTATTGACTGGAAACATAAATGAAATGTTTGTATTGATGTTTAATGCACATAGCGAATATGCTGCCAAAGAACTTGCAAAGACACTGAGACCTATGAGTAATTTTAAGAAGAGAACCAATATAGGCAAAAAGTATTTTATATTGGTGTTTTACTTATATAATTTTAAGTATCTTTTTATAAATGTGTTTATATGACAGGCACTGATGGTGTTGTAACAACTTTGGTTGCACAACAATAAATGAAGATTGAAACTTCTAGTCATAAGTTACTTTGCCTAGTGTATACCTAATATATATATATATATATATATATATATATATATATATATATATATATATATATATATATATATATATATATATATATATATATATATATATATATATATATATTCATTGTCTAATGACTAAATGTTTTTCATCTATGTGTCCACTGGAAAACCTCTGTCAGTGCACAGGCTTTCTATCTGTGGGAATTGAATCACATACACTGCTAGGGTGTCCTGCTGACAACTGCATTATTCTACCTTCTGCTGCAAATATAAGTTGGCAGTTTATTGAATGATGTTACTTCAGATAAACACATCTGTTGCCTTCTTCACTGTGACATTTATTACCATGTGTATGAACTGAGTGGCATCAAGAACTTGTGTGTAATATCATAGAAAACTCCATGACTGCTTGACACTTGACTGCTGTTCTTGGGACCTTTGCATATTTTCCAGCCTCATGACAGATGACAGCCATGAAATTATAAAAGGCAGAAGAGTCTCTCATTTCTGGCATTCCCACAGTCTCACTTATGTGGTACAGGACTTTCCTAAATGAAGTATGCCATTATCCAGGGACAAAGTTACTTGACTAGCTGTGTGTACTCATGTTTGAAGCAGACATGCCACACACAGCCAGCACCAGCTCTCTGTCTAAGTGGCACTTTTCAATAATTTATGTATTTATTTATTTATCTATATACATATTTATTTAGATTTGTTTACCAGGGTACAGCACTGACCCAGCTGGACCAATCTCAGGCTCAGCCTGGGTGCAAAAATACAACAGATTTACACACATGTGAAAGAGGTGGAACAATGTAATGTACAAGAGCAATAACAGAAAATAGTACAGTTCTATATACAACAAAAACAATGAAAATGCATATACCATGCATATACCATAAATGAAGAGCAATACAATATTTTATAGAATAGACTTGTTTGCACTGGTGTCACTGACTCTGTCTTGTTGAGCTCAGTAGTGACCACAATGTCTGCCTGCATGGAAGTGTATGTTAAAAAGATAGATTTGCCTCTGTTTCTGAACAGCAAAAATCTCAAGCAAGCCCTTATAATGTTTGTTTTCACTTTAAAAATGTGCAGAGGATGCCAAATGGCTACAACTGCCTGGGCATAATTTCATTTGTGTGTAGCCCCAGCATGCTGCATCTTGGTAACTCCGTTGCTCACAAATGTCCACAACTTTAGTGCAGCACCTTGCTGCACAGAGCCTTCATCTTTAAAATGTAATACTTACTGTAATGAGATGGTAATGATACCAGTGGTCAAAGTAAATATTTTCTGGAATGAAAGAATTTCAATACATTTAGTGCAAAAAACAAACAATTTAACAGTTTCAGTATCTCTTCAGCTATGTTAAAAATAAATCACCAAAATGTGTCATTTTCCTTTAAATCTCATTGCATTTCCTCAGGTAACTATGTTCCTCAACTTCCTGCAGGTGATGAGTGAGATTTTACCTGCACAGAATTGTAAGTGGAAGACATCCCAGAGTGAATTTTATAAATACAATATATTCCTCTTATACAACTCTTATAATCCCTGTATTCAAAATATTAATTGTACAGTACTTAAAATAATGTATGAGAACATTCAGTTATGCATATGTTGAAATTGAAGTGGATGAGTATGTAACCATTTCTGCACTTTTAATTAGCAGTTTTAATAGCTCAAAGCAAATTTTTATTTAGATTGAGTAAGCAGTGGAAATTGCTCAGTGTGGTTTTGTACATCATTCACTGCATCCCATACTTGCTGCCTTTGTGACAAAATTCAAGACAAAATGTGAGCTTGACATAAGAAAGGTTCTCAAAAAAACACCAAAACATAAGTTTTGTAATATTTCAAAGGATGAGATATTAGCACCTAAGAATTTGAGCAATGACAGAACTAGATGTGTTATGAGGGCTGATAAGGGTGTAGGCATACTTGTTACAGATACTGACAATTATACAATGAAAACAGAGAACAATGCTGAACACACCTGAGTTTTATTCTAAACATTCCTTTGAGGAGGTTAAAACTGCTTATATAGAATGGAAAGATAAGCTAACCACAAAGCTTAATAAAGAACTTATTAGTGAAAACTTTTTGTGTATTTGAACACTCCTCACCATAAATTACTAAGTTACCTTGTTTTTTCTGGATTCCCAAACTACATAGAAATATGAAAGATTCACCTTACAGACCTGTTATTGCACGTGGAGGTTCCATATCAGAGGCCACTGCCATATACTTAGATTTTATTCTTTAGCTTCTTGCTGAAAAGAGCTCATCTTATATTTTAGATTAATTTGTTTTTTTAAGAAAAATAAAAGAATTGTAAGTGAATGAACAAAGCATTTTAGTAACTATTGACATTGAAGCCCTATACACTGTGTTACCACACATGTACTCCACTGAAGCAGCTACTGAAGCTTATAGCAGAAATAACAATGCTACACAATGACAAAATGAATGACTGGGAAAGCTAATAAGCTCTATGTTGAGTAACAATTGTTTCAATTTCAGTGGCCAGGCTTACAACCAAATGAGGGGGGTAGCCATGGTGCAGCTATTTTGCTTTACTGATGATGTATTCATAGTCTGGTAAGGTGAGAAATCTAAACTCACTGAGTATATCCATTACATCAATAACTTCACCTTCTTCCTGAATTTACCTCTTCTGTCAGCTCAGAGTCAGCGTAATTCCTTGATATGACAGTCAGCATTGATAAAGACAGAGGGAAATTAATTAGTGACTTCTACAGGAAGCCAACAAGCATGAATTACTTATTTCACAGAGATAGTATGCATCCAGTAAAAATAAGCGCAATGTCATAAAATCACAAGGCTACAGAATAGCATGCATTACCACAGATGTGGCTCCTTTTCTCAAAAATATGAATGATTTTGAAAATAATTTCATAACCAGAGGATATGAATCAAACATGTTGCATCCTATTAGAGATTCTAAAACTAACAATGACCCTATGTGGAATAGACCTTTTGATAGAATTATGTAACGAGGATACCCTTATCCAAAAGAAGGGAAAAGTAAGTTGCATTCTAACTTACACCTGGGATTTTAATACAATTAAAGCCATTATTAAGGAGAACTGGGCCATCCTCACTGGCAATCAGCATCTTGTAAGGGTTTTAGGAGATCACCTTACTTTGTGTATAAAAAGAGCAGAGGCATACATAGCTATGTGGAAAAGAACAATAAGGAACACCAGGATGACATGAGCACTAATGTCTGTGGGCCACCTAACTGCACTTTCTGTGAATACTTGGAGTGTGACTCATTTGAGTGCCCCTGTCTTATAAAGATGGTGAAATCTTCAGCAGGTGGTAACTGTAATACTGAAAAAGTTGTATATAGGGCCATGTGTAATGACTGCCCTGCATTTTATGTGGGTAAGACTATGAAAAAACTGAAAAGGAGGATTTCAAGTCATCTTTCTGACATGAGATGCAAATGTCAAAGAAAAGCCTTATCCAAACACTTATTAGAACACCCCAGACATTCTGCTTTTAAATTTATCATTCTGGACTGTGTGGAGACAGAGGAGCTTGAAGGGAACATCAATGGTGTGTTTGAGAAAAAAAGAACTATGCTGGCAGTTGAAACTAAATGCATTCAGAAAGCCAGGACTTAACTATTATTGCTTTATGAAGAGTGTGTTGAATTTATGTAAGCTGCCACACAATCTGTAATGTTTTTTTAGGGAATTTTTTGAGAAATATTTTTATGTACTAAATGTATACTAAATAATAATAAAATTGATGTGTAGAATGTGTATAAATATATATGTGTTTAGTTACTTTAACCTAAATTCTGCTTTGATTAGATTTATTGCATCACATCAGTGATTTAAATGGTAAATTCAAAACTCACATCTTTCCATACCACTATTACCATGTAATATTGGTAAAATTCCCCATTTACCATGCTCATGCACACTCATGCACATTTTTATACATTACTAGTTTACTTCATCCAATGATTTCTGTATTTTTGTGTGTTTTTTTCTACTGGTTTCTACTGGTTTTCATTGTATAAACATGTTTTTGGGGCTGTAAATATGAAAACTGTCATGATACTTTTTTTTTTTTTTTTTTTTTTTGCAAAGCACTGACATTTTTTTCTGAGCTGTTAACAACTTAGTTTTTTATGCACACTAATACACATAGATGGATATTTACTACATATTATTATACAGATGTATTTTTATATATATAGTGTTCTAGTTAGATTATGTTTACGGTTAGATAGTTATGTGTATTTCTTGATTTTAGTTCTTGTCACAGACCCGATGAAGGCTTTATTGCATTTGTTAGCTAAAAGCAATTTTAGTTAAAGGTCTTTTTACATATATCATTTTACATATATGTTATACTTTTCTTAATACCTGATCTTGGAATGTGGGTTGCAAATAGATAGGTAGTGTTTTCCTTAACCAGGATTTAGTAGTGTGTTGTGGTGGGTGCTTGCTGTTCTAAAATGCACTTTTACAGCCCTGTTTATATTGTTTTCCATGAATAGGCTGGTTTAAAATTAAACAATACATATATATTTCCACACCTACTTCTAAATATATAAAAGCTGATTTGTTTAACATTGTTAAAATATTTCTGATTTTTTGTTACTGAGGATTGCTTGTCTGTTATGAATAAAGGCTTGTTACTTTGGAGCACTACCTGGGTTTCATGATTTTTGGAAATTATTGTGACTGAGCTCATCAACGAAGTTTTAAGACTACTAGTTTTTCTTTCTTTTTTTTTTTTTTTTGTACATCATTGTCACACATCAGCAGTCAGTGATATAGAAACTTCACACAATGCTAGGAAATTATTTACAAACATCATCACACCTATATGACATTTAGGTTTTACTTCTGAGTTACACAGGATGCACATGTTCCTGCTATTTCCTGCAATTTACAATGGTTTCCTTAACTCCATTATCTTGTTAATCCTCTAAATATCTTACAGTATAGTTTATGCAGCTGGGTCTCAACAGTCACGTTTCCCCAAACATCAAGCACTCTATAATTTATCAAGGTGCAGACTCACTACTTAAAAAGTAATAGCAAATTCCACTTAGTACTATAACAGATGTGTAACTGTCAGCCCACTCTGACCACTCTGATGTTTTGTATGCAGCAAAACTATGTTGCAGCATTTATCTTACAGGCAAAGTCATAGCATCTGACATGCACAATATAGTCCTACAACAAATGTCTTGCAGTTTAAATTATGAACTTATGGAATACCACAGCTATTTCCTAATGAGACACTCTGACCAGGAGATATGATAGTGTTTGTTGCAAATGACAGCAGAAGAACACGTCAATAATGATTGTTTTGTTTTTTTTTGTTTTTGTCTTGATTACACATAGCATAGGATTTGGGGTACATTAATGGGATGATCTAAGCTTGGGTCCCAGGCAAGCACAGGAATGAAGTTCTATGTCATGATGATACTAGCAGATAACATAAAAATAATCAGGAGACAGGAATGTTGACAGTCACAAAAAAATTATCATGGCATTTCATCCTGAAAGTAAGATTGCAGATATCTGTCATTTGGGTTCTCATAAGCACCAGATGATCAAATGGCTAACCTTCCCTCACATTGTATGAGATGCCTGCTGGGAAAGAAATTGTTTGCCTACAATGTTCTACTGTCTCAGAACCCAAGAGCCCCAACATTATTCTAGTGGAATAATAGGCTACTGCACCCAGTCATATTTGTAGAAAAACAAGTGATACAACTGACTCAGACGAATCAATTAATATATACAACTACTGAATTAAAAACCAAAGCCAAAAATGAATTGACAGAAAAACTAATGTTGCAGGACTGTAAATCTGCATAGAATAACAGTATTAAGTTCTGGTAATACAGCTCAGGAGTTCGAGTCTATGAGCTGCTAATTACCTCTATCATAATAGTTTGAGGATAGTTTCATTCATTTTCCATGTCCATATTGTATGACTGAGGAATTCAGGTAACCAAACCAGTGAGCACTTGTGTACAGTAGGCTTACCTAGTTCGGCTTAGAAGAAATTATCGTCTAACCCGAATACGAGTCTCAAATGTAATATTACTACATGAGAACAGAGATGTGTTGAATAGCTCACTCAGAATATTTCCTCTTCTTTTTCCATGCTATCTTTCCCATAAAGTTTCAGCATTTTCCATATTTTGGCCTAAAATCAAGTAAAAACAAACCATACAGCTGATGGGATATAGAATAAAAAAAATGTTATACAGAAATTATTTATTTAGCATCAAACAGACACACATGTATTACATGTGTAGTAGCACTGCTCACTTTTTCACTGTTGCAGATCTGATATCAGCAGGCTATACTTCACACTGGGCCTTATTCAGAAAGCTTTCTGCTGTGGCAAAAATGATACAGTACATCTTAGATGTACAGATTATTTACGAGTGTCATTCTGAGGAAATAGCAAAAGTCATATGAATAACTTGTAAAGAGGGAGAGGGAATGCCAGTAATGCATCATTACACTGTAACCTTAAAATTAACAACTTTGTAAGACAACACATTTAAAACACATTGGTGCATCTGTAGCTGTCACTGAAGTTTACAATCCATGTAGATTATATGACGTCTAGAGTTTGATCCGTGAAATATCTTACACTGGAAGATTAGGGAACAAGCTGTGTGATAAATGGCACAATATTTTTTTTCTAATCATTTGCCTTTTTTCTCCTTTTTTAAAACTACTTCTTTATTGATGTTATGGAAGAAAACATATTTATATTACTTACCATTCAATAATGCAATGCACCACTTCACATTACATACATTTCTATAAATCTTGATTACAATCACATTTATGCTGTCCTTACAGTACTACTGTTTTTACTATAATACAGAGTATTATGATCAGTTCTGGCATCATATCCAACCTCTTATGTCTCAAGATGTAGATCCCAATAAATTCACCTTGGATGCTGAGTGAATCGAAGTTCGAGAGGTGAATCTTAGCATCTATGTCAAGAACACATAGTAAGAAGTACGATCAGAAAAACCCAATCATAATTATTTATACTGCATAGAACTTTATCTGCTTCAAGCAGTGCCAGTTAGAGGAAAAAGTGAATGAATAAGAAGTGTCTTTTAGCTTGGAAAGCTGTAAACATCTTAATGTATCACACAGACAGCAGGCAGAGGAAAAGCATCCAAAAGTATTCTTCAGTGGAACTAATGGCTTTAAAAGCTGTTAGGTACTTCACCTTGCTATGCATTTTTGCTTCAAATTGTGGCACTGCAAAGTATCTAATAACATTTAAAGCTGTTTTATCTTCTGTCATTGTCCAGTGGTGGCAGGCACTAGTCACCTGCTATGCTGTGGTATGACATAATCACCTTTCTGATGTCAGAAATTCCATAACATGCATATATTTTTCCTAATTTCTGAGTGTAATCATGGTGCTGCGTGCACTACAACATAATTTTATATTTCCTTGGGCATAATTATAACAGTTTTAAATGCACATATTATAGAGAGAAGTAACTTTTTGATCTTCCTTCAATGCTTTATGAATCATTTAAACAACTAAATCTCTTTACAGCTACCTCAGTGCCAATTACTATTGTATGCCACATACAATTAATGCCTATTTATGTAATTTCTTATAACCAGATTCTACATACTCCCTTTTCATTATTGCTATATTGTGTATCTCCCACTTAGAATGTGATGCCTCCTTAGGCTCTTTCCCAAAGACCCTGCATCAGCCCAACAGGGGATGAAGCAAAATTAAATATCATTTGTTTAATTGTATGTATTTCTAAAGCACCTCCAATATTACTATCCTTTTCAGTTGATAAAGTGTATCTAGAATGACCGATGCATCCAGTTTATAGTACACAGCTGTCCCTTTCTCTATATAATCATTCTTCACAGACTATGATATACTCACCGGGATTCAGCTGTATGCCCTCAATAATGTAAAAAAGAAATAAAGGGGGATGCTCTTTCTATTGTCAGAGCACCACTCTTTCATTAAACTTTTTTTCTGAAATCTCATACATGCCCTGGAATACTTCATTAATAAACAAACATCAAAAGCTGTCTTCCTATCTTTTTTTACTTGCTCTATTACCAGCTTTAATCCTGTACTTCTGGTTATAATGGAGACATTTTAAATCTGTGTTTGCTATACTTGAATGTTGCTGCTAATAAGACTTAATTAAATTCTGTATAAGGCACTCAACATTTATGCTTCATACCAAACCTTTTCTAAATGCTTCATTAACACACACACACACACACACACACACACACACACACACACACACACACACATATATATATATATATATATATATATATATATATATATATATATATAGATAAATATACATATACATATATGAGTACTATACCAGTTATCGCTGCAACCATTTCTGTCGCTACTGAGTTTGTTAAATTATGTAGCAATCAAAGTTCATTATACCAACTGTTACATAAATGAAGGGTTTTCACTCTTTTTTTGACTTCATACGTCCCTAGGGTTAGTATATTTTAATTTCCGGGAGTGTGGGGGTGGAGGCCCCAAGTTGGGGCATTTTTTTTTGTTTCAATTTTCATAATCACAAATGGTAACCTACTGGTTTACATTTACAGTTACTTTTTTACAATGGGTTTAATGGTGATTAATGCCAATTGCCGGTGAGTTTGTTCAATGTTTAGCGCTTTGATCAAACTCACTGGTGATTACACACACATATATATATATATATATATATATATATATATATATATATATATATATATATATATATATGTGTGTGTGTGTGTATATATATATATATATATATATATATATATATATATATATATATATATATATATATATATATATATGTGTGTGTGTGTGCGTATATATATATATATATATATATATATATATATATATATATATATATATATATATTTATGGGTGTAAGACACTCTACCAAACACACACTGTCTCGACACCCTACATATCAACCCACAAATGTTAAACACACTCAGAACAACACATTCTGTGCATGCTCTGGGGATTACCCCAGACAGTGGAGTAAACCAGCAACATGTGTTTTTGCAGGGGGACAACCCCCCTGCACCTTCCATGAGGAAGGCTGTGCCACCCACATCCCCTGTTAATTTTATATATATTGACTTCGACATCGCACAAGCCACATGGGGAGAAAATATTTCCCTACTAGGGGGATTGCGGATCTTACACACCTGTCAAGCCCCTGCATGTTTCGACCATTTGGCATTAACCTACTGTGTGTCGGGACATTGTACATTAGATTCATTGCCTGACAGCTATATATATATATATATATATATATATATATATATATATATATATATATGGTTTCACTTCATAATCTCAAATTACTGAAATCCTGAATTTCAGTAACCCGAGACTATAAAGTCGAGCCATTCGCAATGCCGAAACCCAGAATCACGAACATACATACACCATATAACACACACACCATTCCACCCACAGCATACAGACCACACAACCCTACACTACATATAAGTGGGGGGAAGTCCCCCTGCACCTCCCCTTCACACCCCTTACTTATATATACCAACTGCAAGATTGCACATAACATAAAAAGAAAAACACCATGGCATCCTCCACTCGCTCGCACACAAATACACATCGCACATACACAAACACCAACAAATCCAACACTCACACTCAAACTTACACCTCCCTACCCTTACCCACACAAACAACGTACAAAAACACACACACTCACTCACCTGCAATTTCAGGCACCATAACAATGCACACAACATACTGGAAATGCATAAGCATGGATTTGAGATATTCAAATTCGCTCCTATGCACTTTCAGCATTCTGGTTTTCGGCTTCATGGTCTCGGGTTACTGAAATTCGGGACTTCAGTAATTTGAGATTATGAAGTGTAACCATATATATATATATATATATATATATATATATATATATATATATATATATATATATATATCTATCTATCACTTTTTTGTATTTTTATCATTTTTTGCCTTAGAAGTTATTCTTCCCAGGTGTAATTAACTCTTCATATAGTCCTTTCATCAGTCCATCACGTCTACTAGTCTTTAAAGTTATTATTCACTGGAATGTTTAGGCATCATTAGCATCATCCTCCCCTTTTTCCTATTTTCTACATGGGGTCTGGGTGTCACATCAACTATCATCTCTCTTTGTAAGTTAAATGCCACTGTCTTACCTTCTTTGGCAGTCATGCCTGACTGTCACAGATCTCCTATGTATTCCATCCATCCATCCATCCATCCATCCATCCATCCATCCATCCATCCATCCATTTTGTGGATGCACTTGTTTCCATTGCTCTCTTCTTCTCCCTCCCAAATCTTCTTTATCAAATCCACTTCTGCTTATTTGCATACATGCATGAATCACCTTAATCTGTTCTCTTTAACCTTCTCTACAAGTCATTGGGACTGTTCTTCTAAGATATTATTCACCGGAATAGTTAATACGTCACCATATTCTAATTATTGCTTAGATTTATAGTTCATGTAGTCCTTTCATTAGTCTATCACTTTACCTGCATTTATATTCTTTCTCTACTGTAATGTTTTCATAGCATTAGCCTGTAACTATAGTCTAAACATACTGTTCAGTTTAAAGAGAAAAATCTACTATCTGAGGACAGAACACATTTGATAAACATACAGTCCTATATGTGACTCTGCTATCCTGGATAGCTAACAGTTTAATAAACATTTATTATGAGTAGGTTTAATAGAGATATTGCCTGTAATAAACAGACACCAATAAATAAAAGATCTGCTACGACTGCATGAGTCCCATTAGTTCATTGGTAGCATCTGCTTGTACTTCCAGCAGCTCCTTTTGTATGGGTGAGTCTAATACAGTGATACTTAAATCTTGTTATAAGCTCTTATATCTGTTTTTTTTTCTTTGTATTTCTGCATGTTGCTTCCAGGCATAGTTAAATGTTTGCTAGTGAGAAGGATGCATTGAAAATAGGGTAGCAACATGTATAATAGAGCTAAATAGTTTACCTAAATGTACGACAGCATGTAAGAAGGTGCATATAATACTGTTTTATCCCTCACTGGTTAATACGTCACTAAATGTTCTGGACCAAAGGAAGACACTTTTCCTACTACTGTCTTCCAGCAGCTCATTTTGAAGTACAATGTAGTAGGTCAATGCCAAATGGTCAAAACAGGCAGGGGGCTGACAAGTTTGTAACATCAGCAGTCCCTGGGTAAGGGAATATTTACTTTCCCTGTGGACTGTGCAATCTCAGAGTTAATATATTTAAAATTAACAGTGGTTGTGGGTGTCACAGCCCCCCTCATAGGAGGTGCAGGGAACCTTGCCCCCCTGTAAAAACAACTGGAAAAATGCAGTTTATATTACACTGTTTCACTCATCATCTTTCAAAATCTGGAGGCTGCTTAGTAGGTATTCATGTTGCCCTATAGAAGGCATTTCTATTGCATGCCATTCAAAAATTGCCAAAAAACATTTTTATCACAAATCTTTTTTTTTTTTTTTTGCAGGGGTAAGCCTCTTTGTACCTGCATCCCCTAAAGTTATATATTACAACTCCAAGGTTACCCAGCAGTGGCAAAATGTGCAACTTCAAAGATTGGCAAAAGTGTTTTTTTGGCTATTCTTCTTCTGCCAGATGGCATTTGATGTAAATGGTTTAGGTGGATCAACTGTAACCAATTTAGCAGTGACTACCATACTAAAACAATGCATGTGTCATTAAAAGATCCCTATGAGTCCCATAATGAGTATACATGTCTATACTAGAGTTATTCTTACTCTGTTAGTGAATTTTTAATAACGTGTTTTACAATGAAGAAGAAATATATCTAATAATTCAAGACCAAATTATATGCATCAGAAGGTTTTGGGAAAACATCATAAAAACATTCTAGGTCCTCAGCCAAAGGGTCAAGGAATGTCAACATCAGATCATTACGGTCTCCCAATCCATGTAGTTTGGTCAAGAATTATTGCATTTTTAATTGCCATTGCTAATGGCATGCTGAAACAGTCAAAATAATTTGAACAACATCCTGTGGATGCAAGATTACTGTAAAACATCTACACCCACTGACGGCAGTGCTAACAAAGCAACAAATATTATATTATCATTCACCTCCATCACATTACTTTTCACCCATTGTCAAACAAGTAAAAACTCGATGGATGGGAATAGTCATTATAACTCAGCTGAAAGTACAGCCACAGTTAAACATTTACTACTGGACCTTCAGCATGTTTTGTTTATTGTGATGACAAGGTTTAGATCCTTGGGAGCGTGTGGGTCTGAGGGATTGGGATTTCTTTAAGTGTAGCATGTCCAACAGCTCTGGGTTTGACATGGCCTTGTATGTTAAGCAGAGATTGCCTCTGAGTAGACAATATGTGACAAAATATAGCTGGAGTTTTTTAAGGCGGTCAGCATAGGGCATCTGCTTTAGGCCTGTGATTCTTTTAGTGAGGTATTTCTGTGGCCTTTCCAGTTATTGCAGATGTCTTGAGAGGTACATACCAAATGGGGCATTGTATTCTATAATGGGTCTAATGAGGGATGAGTACAGTGGGCCAATGACCTCCTTTTTTCTGGATGAAAAGCCCTTAGTGATGAGGTGTGCCACATAGAAGGATTTCCTGACTGTTGTGGCGATGTGGTTATCGAAGGTGAGACCACTGTCCACCTGTGTCCCTAAATCTCTTATCACACTTTCTGTGTTTAGTGTACTGCCACCTATGTGGTAATTCACTGGTACATGTTTTTTCCCAAAGGGGATAACTATACATTTCTTGGCACTGAGCTTCAGCCCATGGCTCTGGCACCAAGCATCTGTTTCTGTAAGGCCCTTTTGTAGAGTATCCACATCATTTGGGGATTCAATAATGTCTCCTAGTTTGCAGTCATCTGTGAACTTTGTTAGCCAGAGTCCCTTTCGTGTTGGCCTGTACTTCAGAGAAGTAGATGCCAAATAAGAGTGGTCCCAGGACCGAACCCTGAGGTACTCCACTTGTCACTTGTCTGGAGCTGGATTTGGAGTTGGCTACTTTTACAGTGTGGGTTCTGTCAGTAAGCCAGTTGGCAACCCATCGAGTGATTTAGGGATTAATGCCCAGCTTAGTAAGTTTATCTATGATTCCAGAGTGGGGGATGGTGTCAAAGGCCTTGGTGAGGTCCAGATAGGCTGTGTGGACTGCCTTACCCTCATCCACGGCTCTGGAGACTGATTTGAAGAAGTCAATCAGGTTCAGGAGACATGATCGGCCCTTCATGAACCCAAAATGGTTGGGGTATAGTGTTTGAAGGTTGCCAATGTCTTTGTTTATAAGTTCCATGATAATACGTTCCATGGCCTTGCAGATCAGGCTCGTCAGACTGATGGGGCAGTAGTTCCCGGGATCCAAGATGGATCCCCCCTTGTGGAGTGGGATAACTGTAGCTGTGCACCACTCAGTGGCCATGAAGCCTGAAGTGAGGCTATGATTAAACATGACACTTAGGTGAGGTGCCAGTTCATTTTGCAGTTCATGTAATACACAGCCTGGGATGTCATCTGGTCCCATGGATGCTGTATTCTTAGCTTTGGACAGTGCATTTTTTACCTCTGTGGCTGTTATTACCAGACTTTGGCAATCTTCCGGTATTGAGATGGGCCGTTTAGGGGGTGAGAGGGGGGTGAAGTTGGCACTGAATTGATCTGCCAGGATATTGGCAATATCCTTGGGCTCAGTGTATTTAATACCATTCTGTTGTAGCTCAGAGCAGATCTGATCATTGCCATTTAGATTCTTGACATAGTTATAGAATGCCTTGTGGTTGTCTTTGGAATCTTTGGCAATTTTATTTTCATAACTAGCTTTGGAGGATGTTATGAGGGATCTCAGCTTCTTACTGAGGCTGGTAAGGGAGTTTTTTTTGCATCCTGGGATTTTCCTCTTTTCTGCAACAGTTGCTTCCTTTTGTTGTAAAGTTTGTTTATGGCAGGGGACCACCAGATTGGCTTCCTTTTTTTGGAGGAGAGCATCTTGGTTCTATTTGGGATGGCACGAATCATGCATGAGCGGATGTGCTCATACAGTGCCTTAGTGTAGGATTCAGCAGTTTAACTTTCAGTTCCCATCTGCATGGGTGGCATGAGGTTTGTCACATCTGACTTGAGTAACATAAAGTTGGCTTTGGAGAAGTTTTTTATGGAGGTTTCCTTACTGGGGGGTGGGGTGGGATGTGGATGTTATGGGTGATTAGCTTATGGTCAGACCTGACCAACGAGGGGGTGACAATAGGTGTGGAGCATCGATTTCCCATATTGGTAATGATAAAGTCTAGGATATTGGAGTCCCCTGGTGGGACTATGGATTAGTTGATCCAAGGCGTTGGAATTTATGAATTCCAAGAACCATTGGGCAAAGGCGGTGGTACACGAGTAGTTTTCCCAGTTAATGGCAGAGTAGTTGAAATCACCCAGTATTAGGGTGTTTGGTTGTATCTTAATAGTTTCCAGTATGTTTAGAAAGGTGTAGTGAGAATCTGGGGGCATGGTGGGGGATCTGTAGCAAGCTACAATTTGGATTGCAGTCTTACCTAGTGTTAGTTGCACCTGGAGAATTTCAGATGCATTGTGTTGAGCAACTAGCCTGGTGGTGTGAGTATCCTTGGTGAATATGGACACTCCTCCACCTTTAGTGTTTCAGTCCTGGTTTGGTGGCCGAAAAGTGTGGTAAGAGTTGTAGCCTGGTATTGCAAGGGTGTTCTCTGGTGCCTTGAACTAGGTCTCAGTTACTGCACAGATATCGATGTTCTCCAATTTTAGGAGTGCCCCAAGAGAGTGCATTTTGAGGTTTAGACTTCTAGCATTGAGTAGCATTAACTTTAGAATTTGCATGCTTGTACCTGTTACGGTGGTGGTTTTGTTCTTTGAACTTTGCCTAAAAAAGGCACTTTAGGTGTGGCAAGAGCCTTAGCCAGTAACCTGAATCCCAGGGGCAACAGATGCAGACCATCTCTGGCAAAGCATCGTGGTCTGTCGATCATGTCGTCCCAGGCAGACAGATACTGGATCCCCTTTGAATGACACCAGAAGCTTAGCCAATTGTTGAAGTCAATCATTTTGTCCTTATATTGTGGTATCATTCTGGGCGAAGGCAGGATGCTACTCAGGGCTAGGGTCATACCTGACTGGGCCACATGATCCGAGAGCTCTTCCATGTCTCTTTTCATGTAGTCCAGGGAGGTACGTCTCAAGTCATTCACTCCAACATGGACAATGACAGAGTCATATTTGTACTTGTTGTGGAGTGACTTGAGTGCATGCGTTATGTGGTGGATCCTGGCACCCGACAGGCAGCTGACTGTAATTTTCTCCTTGTTCAGCCTGGTGAGTGAGACATCAGTGTGCCTGACTATAGAGTCACTTATGACTAAAGTGTTAGGTACATTGACTTGCCTTAGGGGCTGTTGCTGGGTGGCACACTGGTGTTGTGAGCTATGTGACACTTTGGTTGTGATTGGTGTTTGTTTGCATTTCAGCTTCAGAGGTCCTTGTTGCTTAGACAGGTTACAGTTAAGGGACTCCACATATGTGGATTTAATGTTGGTATGTGTGGGTGTTGGTGGTGTGGGTTTAGAAGGGCTATGTGTTGCTTGAGATGTAGTGTGGGTGTTAACCTTCTCCTCTTGACTCTCTAGCGCAATCTTGGCTGGAGAGAGCTTTGCTTCCAATTTGGTTATGTAAGTGCATCTCTCGCAGGTTGTAGTGTTGGGTGGTAGGAGGAGAGGTTTGTCTGTGTACATGAGGCAATTGCTGCATTGCCCCAGTATGCTCAGATTCACCAGGTGGACAGGAGAACTAACTGAAAGCTGACCCTTGGACATGCCTGGTTTGATGCTTTTTTTGTAAAGTACAGGAGCTGTTTTCCCTTGCCTGAGCAAGGTACTTTGCAATTATAGGCTGTTAAGTGCCTGTGATTAATTTCTCCTTATTAACAAGGAGAGTTGAGTGCTTGTATCAGTTTAAGGCTTCCTAGTGCTTTCCAGCAGGTTATAGAGTAAGTGCTAGTCACAGGGATGCTTAAAGGTAAGATGAAAAAAATGGTTTATCCTAAACACTGCAGTGTGCACAAGATACATTAGATGTGAAAGTAGATAACTTAAGTTTTACCTGTCTAAAAAGTTAGGTTTTAGTGGAGAGTCACAATTTTTTAAACTGCAAGATAGATTGAAAGGGGTTGGTCACTTTTGTATTCTGGTACTATGGCATACAGTAGGATGGCGGATAAATGTATATAGTTGAAGGGGAGTGATTTCAAAAAAATGATAAGTTTGTGCTTACTCACACAAGCCAGTGAAAGCAGACAGGAAATGAGATATATGGTCAAATTAACATAAGAGGCAGGCAACTAGAAAGACGGCAGTATTATTTCCTAGCCTTCCTCGAGATTACTAATCACTGGAAAGTCTGAGGACTGCTTCTTTGGAGCCATCTTGGAATTCATGATACTACTTTTCTTCTGGTGTAAAAAGTAGCAGATGGAAATTGATTCCTAATGGTGTCTGATTGGACAGTGTTTTAGTGGGAACCTTTTTTAATTTTGGGCATTTGTGCAGCTTGGTTTTCTTTTGTGTTGAGCTGCTATATGTGCTATTCAGAGCATCTACCAAGAGAAGAATCTATATATGTGTTATCCAGTGTACTGAACGCAACAATATGTGAGGCAATACTATTTTTCAAGAACCAGCCAGGGATTACTGATATTGTTTTGCTTCTGGTGAGAGAACAGGCAAAAATTCATTGATTTTTGGCATGAAACAATGAAACTAATCCATCCAAGGAATAAACAGCACTTCTGAAAACTACCTTTGGTTGACTGAATCATCTGGAAGGGAGAGTGTGTCTACCTTGACAGATACCTCACCTTGAAACTAGATTGGTTATGTATCCTAATCTGGGTTTATGTTACCTGCTGGGCTGAAAATTGGCCATCTAACAGATCCCAGTTTGTGAAAGTTGCTGGTACCCTCTCTGAACATTAAATTGCAGCTAGTGGGGAATCACAGGTATCAGGGCCCTCTCCTATTTGTTATTCATTTTGCAGACATCTAGTCCAATATCCCAAAAGTATGACTCTTCATGTTTGCTGATGACTGTAAGACGGGTAGTGCTATCCATGCATTCAGTCTCTTAGGGACTGAGACATTGCCCTGCAGGTGCATTTGGTTGGGAACACATGGCTGATGTGAAACTCAGCTGCAGAAACATATGTCTATCACAAACTCACTGTGGGCACAGAGAAATATACAAGAAGGTAGTATTATCTATGGTGACGAAAGCATCTAAAAAAGGCAGGCAATATGCTATGCATTAACAGGAGGATGCCCAATGGGCATGTCAGTGACAATGACACTGCAATGTGCAATGGGCAATGCCTTTATTAATGGTGTTTGTAGACTCTTATTCCGTTTGCCGTGTCTAGGGAACATTGCCTAAAACATATACTGCAGCATGACTGTGGCTGCAGCAGAAGCATGCAGGGTTTCTTCCATGTTGTAGTTACACTTCACTTCCATTACCCCATGCACTTGGATATTAAAGCTGTGGACAACAGCAATGTGTGCTTCTCTGTGCCTGCAGTGAATTTATGACAGCAATATGCCTGTGTAGCTGAATTTCACTTCAGCTATGTGCCCCCAGCCAAATGTACCCTCAGGAAAATGGCTCACTAAAAAGCAACCTGAGGCTGTTATCCACTCGTTCACAGATACTAAACAGCTCCAGCAAGGGCTGGAATATGTATATATCTGGTGTTCTGAATATGGTGTTGAGTTAAACTTAAAAACAGTGCAGCATAGCAATAATTAGCAAAAAAGCTGATCCCACCTCATGTGTTATAAATGGCACTCATCTTCAGACAAACATGGCTGTAAGAGACCTTGTTTTTTTTATGTGGACAGTTGTGTCTCACTTGATCATGTTTTTACCATAGTCAGGAAGTTCTTCTATTTGCACCTTTAAGATCCAATGAAGTCATCCTGCCACTGTATTCATATTTTAATAGACCCATCATTGAGTAAATTACCCCTTTGATATATATAAATATATATATATATATATATATATATATATATATATATATATATATATAGACATATATATATATGCATGCACACACACACACACACACACACACACACACACACACACACACACATACACACACATATATATAACAAAACTGTGTGTGTGTGTGTGTGTGTGTGTGTATATGGGTCTACTTCAAAATTATCGAAGTTTCAGAACTTTTAATTTCATTTGGTCGAGACCATAAGATCGAAGTTTTGAAACTTCGAAATGTAAATAAAAAGTCTTTTTTTTTTTACATTTTTACAGGGGGCAAGCCCCCCTAGACTCCCCAACCCCCATGCTAATTAAATATACCAACTCCGAGACCATACTACAGCGAGGAAAATGATAACTATACCATTCCACGCTGTACAGTGATCTCCATTTAAATGGTTCGACGTTTCAAAACTTCGATGTTATGACCTCAACCATAAGAAATTTGAAGTTTTGAAACTTCAAAATTATATATATATATATATATATATATATATATATATATATATATATATATGGTTTCACTTCAGAATCTCGAACTACTGGAATATCGAATTTCAGTAGCTTGAGACCCAAGTGTTGATACTGCACTTGCACGAAAGTGCAGAATACCAAATGCGGAAATGCCAATTGTGGAAATGTCAAATTCGAGGTTGTGGAGGCATGTACGTGACATGGGATTCCCTGTGTTTGTGATGTGTGGTGTGGTATGTGGCTGTAGCTGGAGATTCAGGTAAGTGATGTTTTACTAGGGGTTTTGGGTAGGGATTTTAGTGTGTGTGAGTGTGTTTGGAGTTTTGAGCTGTGGGTAAGGGTAGGTAGGTAAGATTGTGAGTGTGTAAGTGTTAAGACTGGTGGTATTTGTAAGTATGAGATGTGTGTTTGTGTGCAAGGGGAGTGTAGAATGTGTAGTGGTGTTTTTTGTGTGTTTGTGTTTTTAGTATGAGCTTGGAGTTAATATATATAAGTAGCAGGGGTGTGGGGGGACATCAGTTGGGTAAGACAACCCTGTGTTTCCAAATGTTAGCCAAACATTCCAATTATGCTGTGCTGATGAGGTCATAAGGCCAAAACAAACATGCATGTCCACAGCTAGTGGGATTTGGCTTTATTGGCATAATTTTGTCCATAACAGACTTAAAAAGAGAAAGTCATAGACATTCAGAATTGTCATATAACTGAAACACCTGATGTCCTTACTGGGTCATTTGCATATATCCCATATTGCCTCTAATGCAATAGGTTTCAATGTATCACACAGTGAAAAGTCTAGCTTGGCTAGATTTTTCTTTTAGTTTATTAACTACTGGTAGTGCAAATCAGCAATTTCCTGTGGTAGTTAACGCTCGTAGCCCATGCATTGCATTGCCACAGGCACCCCCATTCACTTGTCCACACACACACACACACACACACACACACACACACACACACACACACACACACACACACACACACACACACACACACACCATGTACCTCTTACCCATCCCTGAGTATTAGAATATTCCTGATGGCTCTGCTTATTTATTTGTCCCTGTCCTCACACGTCATACTTACAGTCATTCAATATTGGCAGACATTAGAATGTCATTCCCCTTAGTGTTCTTATACTGTATATTGATGTCAGAGCTGTTGCTCTACTACCTTTTTAAGTAAGTGCCAGTAACAGTTTTAAATAACGTCCCTAGTGCCATCTTGCGATCATGCTGGTTTTGCATTGAAGCCTCCCCCCATTATCCCTTATGACTCACAGATTGTTGCAAGCACTGTATCATGCCAGACATTAGAGCTTTATATTTCTTTAATATCAAAAAACTCATCTGCACCAATGGGTTACTTAGTTTAGTGGGTTAATAGTCATGCTTTTTGTATAAAGGGAACAAGGTTCAAGACTTTCCCCCTGTTAATTTTAAACACTTCTTTTTAACACATGTAACTAATATTTCCAAGTATCGCTGGTGTCTACTGGTAATACAGAGGACTCCAGAGGACTCATGTCTTTTTTCTGGATTATGACTGTACAGGGTTTAAATCATATTTAGTACCCTTACAGCATACTATGAAGTCTATCCCTGGTGTCTTGCATCCCTTCCTCACTGTCTTTTATGCTGCAAAATTTGAATTATTTTCGTAAGTGTCTTTAAGGCACACTACAGTAGAGTATCCCTGATGTCTAATGCTCTCCCCTGCCATAAATGCCATTAAGACATGATATTAAAGAGTTAAGTTATCACTGGTGACTAGTGTTCCCCCAGTGCTGCATGATTTCCTCATTTGTCTAGTACACTGTGCAGGTATGACAGCACCCCCCCCCACATAACACACACACACACACACACACACACACACACACACAAACACACCAATGCTACATGCCTACTAAACTCTCTGACACTTACCTCTTCCATGATGAATGAACACAAGCTTTTATTCTTTGAGTCACTCAGCTGCATAAATGCCTTTCTGCAGTCATTTGTGGGGGACAGCACATGGCTAATTAGCATATGCCTCTACCCAGGAATGCCTCATTAGCCTTTAACATGGTCAAGGTGTCATCCCACTAAGGTGCTGCAAGTCTGCTAATAAACCACTGTAGTAGGGCTGTTGCTGAATTGCAAATGGTTATCAAAGAGTGTGGACCTTGTATACATCTCTGTAACCTTTCTGAATTGGTCCCGTGGGGTGTGGAGGGGTCCATAATGTGCCACACGAAATATAATGTAAGACTAGAAAATTACTTTTATTATAAGCAAATAAGCCATTACTTACAATATTGTATATTTTATGAATTACATCCTCCACAAATTTTGCTTACATAAATTCTACTTATCCATACACCAGAGTATCAGATACTTGATGTATTATACCCAGGATTTCTCTATATTGTATTTATCTGTTTTTGTCCTGTGTACTTTTGATGTGTAGTAATGTTTTGTACTGTTTTAAATGAATTAGAGTATTACGCTAGTTTATTTATTTATTTTTAACAGGAAGATTTGCTAATGCCATACTTACGAATGTGAGATGTGTAGCAAAACCAGGTTATGTTAAGATTTTTTTTTCTAAATTTCATTCCATTATTACTATTTTGTCCTTCTTTTTTAAATGGTCAGAGGGTTTATTTTCACTATCCCAAAAAGGGATTTTTAAGGGTCATGACCATCACTAGTGATGTTTCGGCATGGAAGTTGGTGGATTTTTGTATTTTATTTTAGCTAGTGTTGTTTTTATTTTGCTCATAGAGTTTTATTTTAATGTAATCATTTTTATGATAAGGGTGAGCTAATATTTAGAGTGGGTGAAACATCTTAATGGTTTTTGGATTTGGCAATGTAAGCAGTGGTGTTTCTCTGGCTTTGAGGCTGTCTTGAGGGATGCTTTTAGTAACCTGAAGTATTAGTAAGAGTCAATGTCTGTAAGTCCTTTTGATTTCTGCAGTTTCTTTAATTTACTTTATTTTGTATACTTTTTAGTATATATTTTAATTTTTTGTTTGTTTTATTATTATTATTTTTGATTTATTTATTATAATGGAGTTTTATGGATTTCTTCAAAAGGTATGTATATAAATTTGTAGTGATAGTCTATATCAATCAGTCTACGCAAGTAGGATTTTTATTTACATTATTTATTTATTTATGTTATGGATAGACATAACTATGGATGCAGATATGTGTTACTATAACATGTATTTCAAATCATAGCTTTTTTGAGGGGTTATGTGTATTTGTTGTTTATTTTTTTGTTTTTTATGTTATGCCCGAATACATGCTTATGCGTCAATATGCTTTTATTATGGTACTGTGTTAGGTAAGTGGATTAGTTTCACGTTTGGGTATGAATATATTTTAAGATCCATTGCATTGTTTGATTGTTAATTTAATTTGTGTGAGTGTCTAAGTAGATTTTTGTTTGATTGTTCATTTAATTATTATTTTTATCTGTCTGGGCTTGTTTATTTATCTGTATGATTTAGTGATGATTTTGTCTTGTCGCTGGGCATCTAATGCTGTTGTACAGTAGCATGAGTATTTTATGATTGGAATGCATATCATGATTTTTGTTACTTTTTCTTTTGTGGGTAAGCTTGTTTTATAGAGCTGGGAGTAAATACTTTGGGGTATGTTCATTTTTTGGGGCTTCTGGTACATGCACTATTTACATTATTGATTTGCAGTGCAAAATATGCATGTAATGGTTTATGTATTAGATTTAGCAGTTTATTTAGATAACACAGCCTTTTATGTTAAAGTTTGTTGAATGTAGCTCTATTCTTTTCTCACAAAATAGTGAGGTTCTTAAAAGTAGATATGGTGTAATGCATATTATTTGTTTAGGAATATTTTATTGCCTCGTTTAATGCTTTTTTTTTTACAGTTTGATCTTTTTCATTTCTACTTCCCTCTTTGGTTCCCATTTCATGACTGACCAGTTTGCCTTACTCGAGTTCATACAATTATCCTAGTTGTCCACATGATAAGAACTCTGTGGCACATTCCTTCCTTTTAGGATGAATGCTGATCAATGAGAGGAGGTTGATTAACACAATTTTAAATTAGGGCTCCATCCATTCTCATTGCACATGTCAGCTACACCCCAAAGAGTGATGTGAAATAGATGTATGCAAGAGGTGTGTCTCTCACTGCAATGAGAGGGATTCCCATCAGTGGCCTGACACAGATGACAGCAAAGCACCTCTGGTGATCTTCCATTTTTATCAGGGATTCCACATGGAATTGTCACACTAGTATGTGCTCTCCAGCTCTTCTTCTCTGCATCAGCATTTTATTCTCTTCCCAACTGATCCTCCAGCTTCCAAGCAGCAATTTCAAAGATTCTTTTGGTTTAGTCAATGCTTTATCCCTTTATACCATTAGAGCTGTGTTTGTTATTTGGAGTTAAATGTGCTTTGTTTTGTTTCACCCAGTGTTTATTTTTTTCTTTTTCTTTCTGTGACTTCATGTTCATCATTCCTTCTTTTTCTGTTTAATAACAATTTTTTGGCTTCTTTGTATTTTCATTTTTATTGTTTGGTGTGATGATTTTTTTTATATTTTCTCTGGTCTTTGTTGTTGCTTTTTAAGTTGTTTTTATTAATTTACTGCTGAAGTTCATTTTTAGATTATTGCATGAAATTCTTGATCTTCAGTGCACAACTTGCAGTTGTGAGTGGTTGACTATGAGCATTATATGGTGAATTTTGCAATTATTTTGCAAATTCTGATGGTCATTTTAAATGTACTGATATGTTTTGTAGGGAGACTGCCTTTTCTGAATGTGGAGTTTGCACCCTCCATATGACTACCTTACTCTAATTTCAAAAGTCCTTTACCTTGGAGCTGTTGATAAGGTCTAAGATGTGGTAAGCTTGGACTAAGTATTCATAGGTCTGCATGTTCATATCTGTATTTCAAGAATCACTGACGTGGTTCTTGTAATTTCAACAGGCATCCGTTATTTGATGTGCTTTTTCTTTTTCATGCACAAGTTTGATTATCTGTACTTTTGGTTGCTGTTAGTTACTGATTTCTTTTTATTTTAATTTCCTCTGTTATTTTACAATTTTGAACAATGTATATGTTTTACTGCTTTGTTTCTCAGTTCTTTTCTTTCGATCTTTTTTATCAAAATATTTTGATATGCATTATAGAGGTACTTTTTGTTTCTGTATAAAGTGTGCTTACTTAGAAGCTGATGTGTGATTTTTTTTTATATATTTTTTTGTGACTAGTGGTTGTTTGTTTTTGTTACTGTGTTGTTATATGGGGTGCTAGTTTAATTTGTTATGGGCTTGTTTTTTACCATGACTGGTTGCATGTTGCAAAATGTGTAAGATAGAAATGGTACTAGATTATACAGAACCTCATATAAACATTGTGCAACTACAACAAATAGCTGAAACCAAGATGGTGCTTATGTTTATAAAGGTTGTGTGGAGTTATACTGATGTCCTACATGAGTATCTAAGATAATTCCTGACATCCTGCACAAATTTCTAGACATTGCGCATTGCTGTATCATGTTTATAACTCTCTGCATTGTCACCTAATACTGACATTTGCAGGCCTCCATCAGTGGTGAGCTGCAATGAAAATGAGTGGCATGCTATGCTATGTGGATACATCAATCAGATATTCACCAGATATGAAGGATTCCATGATATGATCCTTAGAGTGCTGGTACATAATAGACATCACTGTTGACTACTGTATATCTAAATCATTAATTTCATATGCCTTGTTATAGTGTGCTAACAGTTGCTGATATTGTTTCATATATCCTAGATTAGAGCAGTGGCCCTATACCTCATTCCCACTACTTGTACTTTATACTTTGTATAATGCTGCAGTTATTGTGGAAACATCTACATACAGTACATCATACTAATTACTTCATATGGCTCTCTGCAAATGAGTGTACCACTCCACATGTTGGCAATGTGCCATGAATTTAGCAATTTTACAATATAGGCCCTAGCATTGCTGCTCACTTGGAAGGATATGTACTGCAAGCTGCTGTTAAACTGCTATCCTTAAATATACAAGACACTAATGCATGTAAAATATTTATTTCCTTGTGTCTAGCTGACAGTGCAATGAAAGCTTTGCAGTAGAAAAATGAGATATTTTGCAGAATTTATATAAAAATTATAACACTCTGGTACACTAGGGAGGCCACATAGCCACTGTGAGTATCTGCAGCTGATATTTTTCTAGCATATTAATGGTGTAGTTGGATATGGTGGTCTGTGCAGGTTTGCAGGTGAATAGTAACTGCCATGCATGACCATACACTGAAAAAGATGAATGGATGTTACTGCTGCTGCACAGTGGGCCTCAGGTGCGATTGGATCCCTCCCTGCAATTATTCCTATGATCAAACTTTTGTAAATTCTGTTATCAAGTTTATAACTTACTGTCCTTCAAGAGACTTGATTGCTGTAATTCAATAATATTTCTATTTCCCATATACTTATCAAGATTTTTTTTTAACAAAGTTAATGACTGACTTTTGCTTCACCCTTTTCACCTTATTGATATGAGCTAAATTTAAACTTAGCTCTAACCCTTAACCCAGCTATACACCTTACCTGAAAAAAGACTTCCAGTAACACTACCACTCCACATGACAACCTGGACAAAGTACATACATAACAGACACGTGTTTGCAAATATACACACAGAAAGTCACACACACACACACACACACACACACACACACACACACACACACACACACACACACACACACACACACACACACACACACACAAAACACTTAACTTCTACTCTAACCCTAACACTCAGATACTCACCCAGACACTCTAACTATCAACTTACCCTATCTCACATACACACTTACAAACAAATATACTTGCATCCCTCTAATCTTAAACCCACACTTAACTCATAAATCCTGTGTATCTGGGGAAAGGAATATTTGACCTGGCAAATGTTCAAATAAATAAACATTTGATGAAATGCTAGTAACCTATACATATATATCTTATAGGTTTATAGGTTCATAAAAGATTACTAGGCTAACGTTTCAAGAGCCTTTACAAGCCTAGCCAATATATCCCAATATTACCCAATTTTACCCAGTATATGTCCTCTAGATGCAGGAGAAAGGCATAGGTTTGTGCCTATGCTTTGAGTATTTTACAAATTCTACATATTTTATAGATCCCTTCTAACCATTAAGGGACATGGGCTGCTGGGCTCCACCCCAGGTGTGAATTTATGATTCCCCATCGATCGGCCCAGAGTGGTCTTTAAGATGGCCAGAGAAGGACTTAGCTTTATGGGACAATGAGTCTTATTCCAAAGAAGTGGCAGTCGCTGGGACATGTATCTGTCTTCCCAGCAAGTTCTGTTTGACCTACTGGCTGTTTGGAACATTGGAATTCATGACCCTCATACTGTTTGACTTGTGGATATGTAGTAGCTCCATCAAGGCTGGATTTATGAGTACCTTGTAGGTCACCCCTTAATAGTCAATTGGAGATAGAGCAAAGGGAAAGGGCTTTCAGTCTGTTCACATAGGCCATGTAGTTTACAGCCTGTAGTTTCTTAGTGAGAACGTCTGGGGTCACTCCAGCTGCTGTAGGTGACTATATTCCAAATGGTGCATTGTACTCAATTATTTGTTTAATATAGGCCGTGTACAGCTGGACTATAATCTCCTTGAATCTGGATGCCATACCTTTGCTTATAAGTTGTGCCACATAGAATGATTTCCTCACCACTGTGGACACATGACAGTCAAAGTTCAGGCTGCTCTCTACCTGTGTACCTAGATCCCTTAGCTCTGAAGCTACACTTAAGGACATGTTGTTAGTGTTGTAGTTAGTAGAGATATTTGATTTTTCAAATGGTATGATTATGCAATTAGTTTCAGGCAGTGGTTTCCTCACCAAATGTTTGCCTGAGTTAGATCCTACTGAAGGATATCTACATCACTGGGAGATTCAATGATTGCCCCCAGCTTGCAGGCATTTTCAAACTTTATCATCCAGAGGCCTTCCACATTAGCTTTGGTGTCCAAGAAGTAAATTCTGAATAGGAGTG
Source organism: Protopterus annectens (assembly GCF_019279795.1). NCBI lineage: Eukaryota > Metazoa > Chordata > Ceratodontiformes > Protopteridae > Protopterus > Protopterus annectens. The sequence continues at coordinate 1,158,025,164 of NC_056743.1, forward strand.
GTCCCAGCAATGAGTCCTGTGGTACACCACTAGTAACTGGCTTCTTGCTGGAACTTGAATCACCAGCTTTGACAATATGTGTCCTGTCCTTGATCCAACTGGCTATCCATCTGGCGATGTAGGGATTTATGCCCAGTTTTGTGAGTTTATAGTTTGTGTTATAATACCTGGGTGGAGAATTGTATCAAATGCCTTGGCAGGTCAAGGTAGCCAGTATGCACTGTTTTGCCCTCATCCATGGCCTTGATGACCTTCTTAAAAAAGTCCACCAGATTTAGTAGGCATGACTTGAGCTTGACATAGCCAAATTGGGTCATGTCCAGTGTTTGGAAGTTTCCTCTGTCTTTATTTATCAGGCCCATGATTGTTCTTTCCATGGCCTTACAAAGAAGGCTACTCAAGCTTATGGGTCTGTAATTTCCCAGGTCAGTTGACAGTCCTTCCTTATACAGAGGGATGACCATAACTGTTCTCCACTCTGCTGGGACAAAGCCAACCCAGAATCTGTGGTTAAATAGAGTTCCTATTGGGCCTGTAGGTCCTGATTTAAACTAATTAAGAAGCAACCTGGTATATTGTTGGGCCCCATAGATGCTATTTTTTAGCTTTAAAGAGTGCGGTGGCTACCTGTTTATTAGTGATAATTTGAGGAAGAGTGGCAGAGGATATTTCTTGGGGTATAACTGGGGGAGCTGGGCGAGTAAAGTTTGAGTTGAATTTATCAGTCAACAGATTTGCTATATCTGCTGGCAGAGGATAGGACATGACTTCTGTAACTACTTCTGCACTTTATTGGGTATTGACCTTAAGACTGTAGATATAACTAAGGAATGCTGTATGGTTATCCTAAGCTTTGGAGGCTATTTTTACCTCAAAATTGACTTTCAGAGACTTTACTAGTTCCCTGATTCACTTGTCTATACTAATGAAGGATGTATTTCTCTGTTGGACACATTCCCTCTTACGTCTTGACAGAATTTTCTTTCTTTTGTTGTACAATCTATTAAGACTAGGGGTCCACCAGGTTGGCTTGTTTTTGTGGTTTAACCTGGACTTATTTTGGTTTGGTACTGCCATATCTATGCAGTTGTTTATGTGGTCATAAAGGGCTTTGTGTATTCCATTACATAACTTTCTGTGTTTTCAGAACTGGGGAAGCTTGGAATCTAGCTATACCGTCACTTAATAGGAGATGGTTTGCCTTAGAAAACTTTTTAAAGTTTTTGGGGTTCAGTTGGTGGGGGTATAATTTTACTTTAATTTCCAGAAAGACTGCTTTGAGATCTGATCTTACCAGTGAGGACATCACACTTGGGGTAGTGCAACACTCTGCTATGTTTGTGAGTACCAGATCTAGGATATTTGTTCTCCTGGTGGGAGTGCAGACCAGCTGTTCCAGGGTATTTGAGGTCACAAAATGTATGCTTCCCAGTTTATGGAGTGGTAGTTAAAATCACCCATGAGTATGGTATTGTGCTGGATGGTGAGTGATTCAAGTAACTCTAGGTATGATGTGTGGGTATACTGGTTCATAAAGGGGGACTTATAGCTAGCAAGAACATTGTAATGGATTTTCCCTTAGTTGGACATGGAGTAGTTCAAGTATGTTATTGTTTGACCAGCCTTGAGGTGATATTATCTTTTATGTAGGTATATACATACACCTCCTTTCACTCTTTTATTTTCAGTGGAATATATTATATGGCGTTATAGCCATGCACTGCTGGAGTGCTTTCATTGCTCTAAACCATGTTTCTGTAACTGCACAGATGTCAGAATTCTTCGGAGTGAGTAGAACTTCTTGGGCATGTAGTTTCTTTTTAAGACTCCTACCATTGAGTACTAACACTTTCAGCTTGTCCTGAGTAGCTTTTGTTATGTTGGAATGTTTGTCTGTTTGGCAGTACCTAAAAAGGCAAAATAGGGGTGGATAATGCTTTTGCTAATGTCCAAAATCTAGAGGTGACAGGTGGAGATCATCCCTGGCAAAGCATTGTGGTCTGTCAACCATGTCTTTGGACTGATACCAGTAGCGAAACCAATTGTTAAAATCAATAATTTTCTGTCTGTATTGTGGCATCATCCTCGGAGATGGTAGAATACTGACAGTGTTTGGCTCATAGCTGTCTGTGACACATATTCTGAGAGTTCAATCATGTCTCTGTTCATATAGTCCAGGGAGGAACATCTCATGTGATTTACGCCCACATGGACTATGACTCAGTCATACTGGTACTTAGGGTGAGTGACCTGAGTGCTTGTGTGATCTGCTGGATCCTGGTCCCTGCCAGGCAACTAACTTTAAACTTCTGTTTATTCAGCCTTGCAAGGGGGTCATCAGTGTCTCTCATAGTGGAGTTGCTTATGACTAGAATGATGAGTTGTGAAATGTTTTACCTCATGGGCTTGGTAGTAGAGACACAGTGAGATGTGGCTTTATTTGTCATGCTGGTAAATGTCTTGTTTGTGTGCATGTGGAGGTTTTGAGGATTTTGCTTGAGAGGTCTTTGAGGTTTGGGTAGGTTATATGTGAACACCTCCATATGTGTAGGTCTATGTGTATGGTCTTTAGTGGGTGCAGTGAGTGGTGTGTGTGTGTGTGTGTGTGTGTGTGTGTGTGTGTGTGTGTGTGTGTGTGTGTGTGTGTGTGTGTGTGTGTGTGTCTGTCTCTGACAACCTGTTTGTTGCATTTTGTGTCTGCATGTGAAAGTCTGGCTTCCAGTGACAATGTGTAAATACATCTCTCACATACTGTATTTGTCTGTTGGAGAATTAAGTTGTCAGTGTGTAAATGAGGCAATTGCTACATTGATTCAGGGTGCCCATGTCCACCAAGCCAGAAACAGACATGGTAGGAAAGTGCCCATCCATGGCTGCCAGTCTTAGTGTACTTGCAAAGGATAGGAGACTTAGTGGGTATTTATAACCAGGGTCACTTGATGAATCTGCAACTAACCTAGTCTACGATGCTGTCCAGTGCTCAAACCAACAGCTCTTTGAGCAGTGATAGTCCTAGGTCCTAAGATAGGTAATTTAATCTAAAATATTCATAAATGAGTGTATAATTGCTGCTTGCCAAACTAATACTTTGGTGAGTGTCGTGGGATTCAGGTAAAGTTTTGAGGTAGTTCTATACGGAAATTTACAATTTTGGCATTTGCTCATACACAAGGTATTGTAAATTTTCGTTGCACGGAGAATGGCTTTGTGCAAATGCAAGGCATAAAGACGCTTAGAAAAAAACAAGTTTAACACTACTTAAGCCAACAGGGCAATCAGATAACCACACAGTGAGCTTTGTATCAGTAACTGAATTCCCAGCTCAGATGAGTGAAATAAGCCCTCTCCTGCTACAAGAGTGCAGATTTAGATTCTCTTAATCTGAAATGACTGGTCTGGAGCCCATGCGTTGGGAACAACAGACAGATGCCTGGAAGTAATTTAACAGTTCAGCTAGATAACTGTATTTTCTTAGAACAGCCAGCCCTACAGCAGTTAGAAAAACAGTGCAAATCTTTGAAAAAGCACAGAAAAAACAATTAAATAACACAGCAGACCTTCACAGTGGATGAAGAATATATAGTGCAAGTATAAAAAATATAATCAGATTTGTTTTCTTTGCCTTGGATGGCTTCTGGTGCTTGCAAAATCACTCAAAGTCTCAGGCATCATCACCAAAAGATGAGCAGCTCTGGATAAATGAACATATAGTGTGCACATTAGTCATTGTAATAAAAGGAGTGCACTTGAACCAGAGGGCCAGGACAATGTTATAGAAACATGTGAGTTCTTATATTCTTAGTTTGTGCAGTATGGTATGAACCTTAACTGATGCAGTTTTTTTTGTAAGAAATCATTTTTAAGAAACCTCGCAGCACTTCCACATTTAATGCCAATGTTATATGGCACAAAAGCAAAGCTGTGCCTTACTTGCTAGCCAGAATGTTTTAAAAAAAACATGCCTTTATTTCTTATATAGTTCATGCAGTGTGGCAGTTAATGATAGATGGACTGTAGGGACTAAACTGGTGGCTATGTGAATGGGAAGGTAAGGTGCTTGTGGGCAAGACTGACATAGCATAGTCGTGCACAGTTTTCATAGCAAAGGGGAAAAGAAGTAGGTTGCTAGGTCTTTCTTCTGTATCACACACACACCTACTGACAATTTAGAGTCCCCAGTCCACCTTATGGTATGTCTTTGGAATGCAGGAGGAAAACAGAGCACCCAGAGAAGCCCACATGAATGACATACAGTCTGTGCACAATAGGCAACCCAGATGAGAACAGAACCAGAGAACCTGTTGCTGTGAGGTAGCAACACTACCTGCTGTACCTCTTGTGCTTACTTATTGCAGCTGGTCATTTTTGCTAAAAATCACATTAACACTTCTAACCCTGTTTATTCCAGGAACAATTGTTACAACAATAGAATTTTCAGAATGTTGACATTATTTTCAAGCGTTTCCTTTTAGATATTTTAGTTTCAGTTACATGAACAATGCACTAAAATAGTAGGAGATAACATTAATCAGGATTACAATAAGAAAATCTGTATTAATGTTATGTACCCATTTAACACTTACTTGCTAAGTTACTTGCAAAGTTAAGGAACTTAGTAAAATAAATCTGTATACTTATATGTATCTAGTATTTTGGCTTGTTCCCATTCTATTTTCCACAACAGAAAAATAACTGCATGGGAGCAGAATACTCACATCACTAATATTAGTAACATTACTACTTAATGGCAAATCACTAAGGAATTAATTATACTGTTTCACAGTAATTCGCAGGGGTGTCATCACCATGCAGTGCTGCATTCATCCATGTATGATTTCCACAATGCAACGATCCCATCTTCATGTGTCCTTTTGATAAGCATAGCTCCACTGACATCTAAACAAACACACAGAAGTGCACAACACACATGCACACATGTGCGTATATATATATATATATATATATATATATATATATATATTATATATTATATATATATATATATATATATATATATATATATATATATATATATATATATATATATATATATATATATATATATATATATATATATATATATATATATATATATATATATATATATATATATATATGTATATGGATTCACTTCAGAAGCTCGAATTTACAAAATCTCGAACTTCAAATAACCAAAACCAAAACATCGAGTTTTGTAAACTCAAACTTCTGAAATAAAACCAAAAAAAAAAAAAAAGACAAACTTCGCTTTTGCCCCTAAGCCCCATGTGGGGCTGTGCCCCACACCCCTGCTTAAATATACCAACTCCAAGATCGCACTACAGTGCGGAAATGGGAAAATCTCCCATCTTGTGCTGTGTATCGGAAGCGCAAACGGGAGATTTCTCATTTCCTGTCAACACCACACAAAAAAATAAAACATTACATACACAGAGAGCATACAAGAATCCTTGCCTCTGTGTGTACGCAATGTATTAAGGTAAGTAAACTTTTATTTTTAAACACTACACATATTGATTTACTGAAATCTCAATCATATGGTCTCGACCATACGAAATTCGAGATTTCAGTAATTCGATTATGTGAAGTGTACCCATATATATATATATATATATACATATATATATATATATATATATATAGAGAGAGAGAGAGAGAGAGAGTAGACAGATAGATGATACATTGACTGATTTATTTTAGACAGCAGCTCTGCATTTGACAAAGTTCATACTTTTACCTGCAAAATATGTGAATGCTGATTAACCTGATGTATACATCACTGCTGGCAGTACAGGAGCATCAAACTCCTGTCACACTACAGCAAAGTACTGTAGAGGGTGCTTGATAAATAGATATGCAGAGTAGTAGAAAGTAAGATGGGAGTTGCGTGGTTTGAATTCAGATCAGGATACAGCACAACTCACCAAATGTTTGCATTGGTGAAGAAAGGGTCTAACATGGCATTCCTAGATTTGGAGAAATCCCATCACAAGATCCCAAGAAAGATGATTTGGGCAGTCCTGTGTCAGTCTGAAGTCACAAATACATTGCTAGAGTTAGTGAAAGCTATGTAGAAGGACCCAGTGATACAAGTACAAATTGTGTTTAGACTCAAAGATGGGGTTCCCAACTTCCCACTGGGGATGATTGTGCATCATGTTTCACCTCTGAGCCCACTGCTGCTCATACCTGTGATGGGCTGCATTAGCAAATGGGTTGGAGGGGACAAATCAGCAAAGCTGCTGAATGCAGATAAAGTGGCAGTACAAACAGAGTCTGGACAGGAACTCCAGCAAATGATATGGGACTGGAATGCAAAACTGAAGGCAAATGAGACGGAATTAATTACACACAAGTTAGTAGTCATCACAGCAAATGTGGAAATTAGACTAAGCTGAAATTGAGATAGAAGGGGAAAATAGTAAACCAGGTTAACAGTTTCAAGTATATGGGTGTGTGTCTAGGAAAAAGGGAAATCTGAAAAAGGAGGTCAAAATTAGAATCAGAGTTACTTCAGCCAAATGGCACGAAGTGACAGAAGAATAGAAAAAAATCTGAAAAATAAGATCTATAAGACAATGGTGTGGCCAGAGCCTCTGTATGGTATAGAAACCTAGGTTGTAAGGGCAGAGCAACAGAGGAAGCTTGAGGTAATGGAAAATAAGCATCTGAGATGGGTGGTAGGATGCACATTGTGTGACTGATGAAGGAATGAGGACATCAGAGCTGAAACAAAGCAGCTGCAGATGCAAAGAAGGTCAAGGAGAACAGGTTACCATGGTTCAGTTACATGAGCAGGAAAGCAGAAAATGATTTGGTCAGGCACATTTGGTAGAGCCAGGAATACGGCAAGAGGAGATGAGGATATCCAGCCAAGGGATGAAAAGACCCAAGACATTCAGGCATTACGGCTGAAGAAAGTAGGAGAATGGCAATGAATTAAGAAGGGTGACAACAGTTAACATGACACCTCATGCCCATGTAAATAAAAAAATGGGAAAAGGGGGTTGATATTACATAAATTAATGGTTCTGATACTTAGACTGTTTAAGTGCAAATTGGTAATTTCCCTAAAGCTGGGTGAACACAGAAGATGTTATATTAAGTAAGGGAGTGTGGGGTGAAAACCCCTGCATGGGGTGGATAGGGAACATATTCCCCATTTCACCAAAGACAAGTTATTTTATATGGAAAACTGTTTTGTGTATACAGTCTGTGATTATCGTGGCACTCAACAGACAGTAACATAACAGAGTTATTCTTTGCATAACATTTTATAGAAGGAATGTTCATTCATTCTGAGAACACTTTTTGCAGCCTTTCTGTTTATGTATCTCCAGTGAATCAGATTGCTTCACTATTAATAAGAGATTTTGAAAATTGGGGTGAAATAGATTTTGTTAGCAGTTAGCAGTTAGCAGTAACTAATCTTTTTATCTCATGTTAGGTGTGAGAAGATTGCTTTAAATATATTGATTCTAGATGTTAAAGTAATTGTGAAAACTGCTCATAAAAGCAATGGGTTGTGGACCATTTAACCATTAAGATATTTCATGTTAAATTAATAAATTATGTAGTTAATATAAAGCATAACACTGATACCTATGTATGTGACCAGATACAGGACATGCCCCTAATTTCTATCTGATTGTGCCCTACCCTAGCAGCTCAACATTAGCTAATCACGCACATACACTAAAGACCCTCATGAGTAGGTTAGCAAGAAGCAACCCCATCCACTGAACCAAACACTGATCAAGAGATTAGATGGATAGCCAGACACATTAGAAAAAAAACATGAATAAGCATTTTTGTCTCAGAGAATGGAGAGGCCGTTCCATCCATACCGCCTGTAGCATACATATACATATATGGGTCTACGTTGACTCATCAAAATTACATTTCAACAAAATGTAAACAGGCAAACTGTTTTTCACAAAAGTGCATTTTTTTAGAAAATGCAGTTTCACAAAAGAGACATAAACTGGAAAACGCACACACACACATACACACACACACACACACACACACACACACACACACACACACACACACACACACACACACACACACACACACAACACTAACCACGTCTGTGCAGGGGGCAAGCCCCTCTGCACCCCCACACCCCTGCTACTTTTATATTCTCTCTCTGAGATCGCACTACAGTGGGGAAAAAAGAATATTCCCTTATCCCTGTTGTGCCGCGATCTAAGCAACAGCCCTCATTGCTGTTCACTTAGTTGCCTTTTCGAAAAAAATGCACTTTTGCGAAAAGGAGTTCGCCTGATTATGTTTCATTGAATCATAATTTCGATGGGTCAAAGTAGACCCACACACACACACACACACACACACACACACACACATATATATATATATATATATATATATATATATATATATATATATATGGATTCGCTTCAGAAGACTGAAAACCCACAATCTCGAATCCCCTAAGGCTGACACCCAAAATCTGGAAAATTCAAAATCCTGAGTCCCAAAAGACTGAAAACACACAGGATACAAACACTGACTATAGACAAGACAAAGCATATTATTTTCCATCAATTATGAAAAGGGTGCAAGCCCCCCTGCACCCCCACACCCCCTGCTACTTAAATATATCAACTCCAAGATCGCACTCCACAGAAAAAAATGTTGACCATACCATTATGTGTTTCATGGCTACCTGTTGTAACTTTAGTAATGTTCCCTTCTAACTTGCTATACTACAACATAACTCATGTTAGTGTAGTGAAGTGCAGTCTCGGAGTTGATATATTTAAATAGCAGGGGGTTTGGGGGGGTGTAGGGGGGCTTGCTCCCCTGCTCATACCTCGTGAAAAGTAATATGCTTTGTCTTGTCTTTGTTTCTCTGTGTGTCGTTGTACTGGAATATGGTCAGTATTTGTATCCTGTGTGTTTTCAGTCTTTTGGGATTCAGGATTTTGAATTTTCAGGATTGTGGGTGCCAGTCTTATGAGAATCGAGATTGTGGGTTTTCAGTCTTCCGAATTGAATTTTTATATATATATTTATATATATATATATATATATATATATATATATATTTATATATGGGGGGGGGATTGTCAAATTTTCAAATTACCAATAGTCTGAACACTTAAAATACTGGCAAAATACTTTGAGAATTTGCTTTTTATACTTTGCCTGTATATGGTTGTGAAGACTGCGGTATACTGGGGACTGTGAATTTGCCCTTTCCCCACTGCAGTATAATCTCACAGTTGGTATATCTATGTAGCAGAGTGTGTGTTTGTGTGGGCATTTCATTTATTTTTTCAACTACTGCAGATTCAATCATTTTGTCGATGTTTAAATTCTTGAACTTTTGACAGTTTCAGTGCTTGACATGCACGTGTGTGTGTGTGTGTGTGTGTGTGTGTGTGTGTGTGAGATAATTCTGAGAATATACAAGCACAAAGAAAGGGAAACAATTGGTACTGTGTAATGCCATCAGTTTACTCTTCTCCATGCATGAGCAATCCCCATTTCTGAAACTTAGCCTTGACCTTTTTGCTCTATGATAGAGATGGGATCACCAGCAGTACCCAATGAATGGCACTTTTTATCTGTGGGACCTCATTAATTAGGATTCACTGTGACATCTATGTTCTTTTTCCACATGAACTGCTTATGATGGGGGAATATTGCTTTAGATGCATATAGCTGTAGGGATTATTTTTCTATATATACAACCTAGTTGTATAATGTAAGAAGTTTGCATTACATGTCACCTCAAAACATTCCAGTAGACTATATTTTCTATTAATGTTGCTTGTAATGAGTAATGGTACCTCCTTACCATCTCCATCTTCAAAACTAGCAAGGTGGGGCCTTAATAAGGAGTATATCTTCCCTTACAAAATGAATTGACAGGAAATACAGTTTTCTGATTTGAGTGATAAGAATATATGTCTTGTAGCATGATCACTTCAACTTGAAAGATAATTAGTTGATATGACTAGTCTGTTTTCTTTGGGTGATGTCAGGAGCGGCCTTAGGTCAACTGATGCCCTAGGAAAAAGGGCTCGACGGTGCCCCCCATCACACCACCATCCTGGTCTACCTACACCAAATAAATACTGGAAAAGTGCCCCTGCTACAGTGGCACCCTAGGCGGCCACCTAGTTGGCCTATGTCCTGCAATATATGATGAACATCCTCTATTTTCAGGTGGTTTTGGAGACTTCCAGCATTGTGTAATAGTTTTTTCTTGTAACATTTAAATTAAAGTAAATAAATTAATCCTATTCTCTACCCAGCTGGATCACATGTATCTGAGGTATACCCATGAGAAACTCAACAGAAGTTAAATCTGTTTTCCTTGGACACCATTTGCTTATTAAGTCCTGTAGCTGTTTTTTTTTTAATTCAGTCTGCTTTGTACAATTTCAAAAATATGTTTCTAACAACCTAATTGTCCATGTTCACACCTCCAGAAAATAATAAGAGTAGAATTTCTTATGAAGGTATTTCAAGCCAAAAATATATACTTTCCTAAACTTTGAAAAGTCTTGAAGCCTTAAAAAAACATTTTCTAAGACTGTATAATGAAACAGTGAACCACAAAATGAAGCTGACAAGTAAAACTTTAATGGGTTAAGTGTTTTTGTTTGCTATGAACTTCATCAGAACAAATAAATCTTTTAGTTGCTAAAATAAATACCCCTCAATTAATGGCACATGACCCAAACCAACCAATACAACATGACATACATAAATCCATTGAACAAGCAATATTAAGACAATAGCTTTTTTTAAAAACTTGTTAAATATTAAAATGTGTTAAGTTGTACTAGAATCAATTATAAAAATTTAGCTAGCACCATAGAATTTAAGTTAAGTAAAGTAGTTATGGTGCAAGAGTCATTTAATCCAGTATAAGTAGTGGCATCCAATATTAACTGCCATTTAAGCTCATTTTTGTCTAAATGCTCATTGATGATCCTTCCTTGTATATCTTCTTTAACTTGTTCTATTATAAGACACTTGAAACTATGCATATTACAATTATCAATGTGTCTATACAATGCATTAGTCAACTTTTTATTTTTAATATTCAACATATGCTCATATATACTCTTTATGAATTGTCTACTGGTCTTACCAATATAGAATGCAGGATAACAATTACATTGAGCAAGATAAACAACATTAGAAGTATAACAAGAAAAATAACCTGCAATTCTATTATTCCTTATTTCTAATCACAAATCTATCAGCAGTGTTGATATAAGTACACTGAGAACAACTACCACATTTTAAAGTCCCTCAAAAATAACTCCCAATTTTTATTAATACAATTAATAACAGAGGGACTGTCCAAGGTATACGTAGTTATAAAACATCTAGTAGAATCATAATTATTAACTGTACTCTGCCCATCATCTCTAACCATCAAAGGTGTTATGGTCCCCAAAGAACCCAAAATGGGTGAATAAAATCCATTACTTCTTTTAGTAATTACTTCATTTTTAATGTCTACCAAAACTTGTTCTGGGTATCCTCACTTCCGAAACATCTCCAGGAAAATGTTACATTCAGAATAAAATGTATCTAAATTAGAGATCATCCTAGCTAAGTGAACTAGCTGACCTTTGACTTTTATATTTTTTTGGGTGGATACCAGAGATAAGCTAGAGAAATTTCTTATTGATATTAATAATTCTATAGATTTTTTTTTTAATTTACGTTTTAGTCTAGCGATGCTAAGATTTCCTCTTTGGATGTGGAAATTGGTAAAGACATGGAAAACAAATGTTTTTTTTCCTAATATTTTTAGGAAATCTACTTTTTCTAATATGTATCTACATTTTTCCAGCTGGCATCTTAGAGTTCAAAAGAGGGCAGTTGTCAAAAGTTAACTAGTTCATTTAGCTAGGATGATCTCTAATTTAGATACATTTTATTCTTATGTAACATTGTCCTGGAGATGTTTTGGAAGAGAGGATACCCAGAACAACTTTTGGTAGCCATTAAAAATGAAGTAATTACTAAAATAAATAATGGATTTTATTCACTCATTTTGGGTTCTTTGGGAACCATAACACCTTTGATGGTTGATGGTTAGAGATGATGGGCAGAGTACAGTTAATTGTGATTCTACTAGATGTTTTATAACTACTTATACCTTGGACAGTCCCTCTATTATTAATTGTATTAATAAAAATTGGGAGTTATTTTTGAGGGACGTGGATATGGTTGGGAAATTAAGAGACAAGTCATTAGTTACCTATAGAAAGGATAAATCTTTAAAAGTTTATATGGAAAGGAAGTGGAGTGGATTGGGTAAAAAGGAAAATAAGCTATCTGGCACTTTAAAATGTGGTAGTTGTTCTCAGTGTTCTTATATCAACACTGCTGATAGATTTGTGATTAGAAATAAGGAATATAGAATTGCAGGTTATTTTTCTTGTTATACTTCTAATGTTGTTTATCTTGCCCAATGTAATTGTTGCCCTGAATTCTATATTGGTAAGACCAGCAGACAATTCAAAAAGTGCATTTATGAGCATATGTTGGATATTAAAACTAAAAAGTTAACTAATGCATTGTATAGACATATTAATAAGTGTAGTTGTGAAGGCTGCCAGTCCAGCTAGCTGGACTTTTGTAAATAATTCTATGTCATTTGGGGATACTAATACAATCTATAGGCTTGTCTTACAAATGTAAGAGAACTATATGTTATGTATGTGTTAAACTGTATGTTCTGTACTGAGCTTCAGAAATGTAACCACAGTGCATCCTGCTGGGTAAGAGCAAAAATGTGTATACATTATATGCCTGTGCAAATGTGCGTTTTCATGGTAGATGGTGGAACATACAGAGATTACTTATTTTCTTAGAGTTTTGCTAGTTAAGAGTTTTATGATGTGTTATAAAGTTAGTTTATCTCAGCTAAGAGACAGGATGTTTAGTGCTAGGGGTTTCTTTCTATTGTCTTGAGACAAAGATAATTACTAGGTTTTACATGTAAAGTGCTTTTGTATTGCTCTGTGACTTCTTAGCAGCTGTACATCTGAAAGATAAATATTTTTAACAGAGACATGTTAAATTCTGTTAGTGTCTGTTTAGCCTGGGAAATAGAGGCAGGTGTCAAATAGTGATGTCATCTAGCTAACCCAGCAGTAATGTGTATTATTAATATAAGAACTAACTCAGAGAGAAAGTCTGTGCATTTTGTATCTTGTCTTGGACCTAGTAAGAGCATCCACTCATCTGTATTTGCCTGGCTCTGTAAGTAAGACATTTAGGGCATAGTATCTCTTAGATAAAGATAGGAATACAACATTCTAGAAGGAGGAAGCTACTACATGATAGAGCAAAATCCCAAAAAGGGAAGGCATCTCTGATCAGTATTAGCAAAAAACTACGGGCACTCATAAAATTGTCTAAGGCCAGCTTCGAGAGAAAAATTGCACAGGACACTAAGGATAATCACAAGGCTTTCTTTAGTTATGTTAGGAACCTGGGTGGGAATTCCCAGATATGCTCAGAATTAGTCCAAAATGACAAAAAAATACATCGAACCCACAGACATTGCCAACATCCTAGCTGACAGGTTCAGCGCAAAACACCCCCCCACCAAAAGGGCAAATATCTATCCCAGCAGAGTGCTTCCCCCCTGACATCTCAGATGCTCAGGTAAGAGCCGCCCTCTCCAAAGCAAAAAACACAGCATCAATGAGACCAGACGGTGTCCTGGGCTGCGGCCTACATGAACTCCAAGAAGAGCTAAACCCAAACATAAAACTACTGTTCAATCTCAGCCTTACTACAGGATATGTACCCAAAGAGTGGCGTACAGCAACAGTGGTCCCTCTCCACAAAGGTGGTGCCTCAACGGATCCTGGAAACTATCACCCCATAAGCCTGACTAGCTTGGTCTGCAAAGCTATGGAAAGGATCATCATGGACCTCATAAATAAAGATATTGGGGACCTACAGACACTGGATCCTACCTAGTTTGGCTTTGTTAAGGGCAGATCCTGCCTCTTAAACCTGGTTGATTTCTTTGAAACAGTCACCAAGGCCATTGACGAGAGGAAGGTGGTCCACACAGCCTACCTAGACCTCACAAAAGCCTTCGATACAATACCCCACTCGGGCATTATAAATAAGCTCACCAGCTTAACTATAAACCCCTATGTCACTAGATGGGTTGCAAACTGGCTCAAGGACAGAACCCACATGGTTAGAATTGCTGGAGCCATGTCAGACTCCAAACCAGTTACAAGTGGCGTCCCACAAGGCTCAATCCTGGGACCTCTCTTGTTCGGTATATATTTCTCGGAGGTACAGGACAACACGGAAGGACTGTGGCTGACCAAGTTTGCAGATGACTGCAAACTGGATGCCATAATCGACTCTCCAGCCAGCACAAGCATCCTCCAAAAGGGCCTCATAGAAACAGACAACTGGTGCCAGAGCCATGGCCTCAAGCTAAACGCCAAAAAGTGTATAGTCATCCCCTTTGGCAAAAACAAAGTGCCCACAAATTACCACATAGGTGGTAATCCATTAAGTACAGAAGAAGTAATTAGGGACCTGGAGACCCAAGTTGATAGCAATCTCTCATTTGACAACCACGTGGGCAAAGTGGTTAGAAAAACATTTTATATAGCCCACCTAATCATGAAGAGATTCACATCTAGATCAGGGGAGGTCATTGTGCCTCTTTACTCATCCCTCATCAGGCCCATAATTGAGTACAATGCCCCTTTTGGGATATACCTTACCAGACACCTGCAGCAACTGGAAAGACCCCAAAAGTACCTCATCAAGAGGATCAAAGGGCTCAAACAGATGCTATATTCTGTCCTGTTAAAGAAACTCCAGCTCTACTCAGTGGCATACCACCTGCTCAGAGGTGATCTGTGCCTGATGTATAAAGCCATATCCAACCCGGAATTAATGGACATGCTGCACCTCAGAAAATCCAAATACCATCAAGCTACGCACTCGAGAGACTTGAACTTCAGCACTGAAATAAATAGGACATGCTGGAGGGACAGATTCATAACCCAGAGGCTCCCTTCACTCGGGAATAAAATCCCAGTCCAGGTTAGGCAGAGTCCCTCATTGATGCTCTTCAAGAGGAAGCTTGATGAGTGGATGGGAGATCATAGGTTTACCCCGGGTATCACTTCTGTGTCACTGTTAGACAGAAGCACAGTATACTAACCTCGAAAAAGGGCATAGCAAAATTAATTTAAAATGGGTGGCGAAAGCCAAACACACTCTGGCTAGGCTTATACATGCCCTAGGGCAGATAGCCTAGTGTGGACCTATGAACCTATGAACCTATAAGATTAGTTTAAATGTTTTCTGTATTTATGTGAGACTGTCCTGCAATGTTGTTTTATTTCCTGTGGTTCTAAACACTGTTGTTACTGTGTTGAGTTATTGAGTATTGTCTTGTGCTTTTATTATTTATTATTAAATATATTTAAACTGTTTAATTGTGGCTGGTTTGTTTACAGATATTTAAGCTCTTAGAGTACTTGCATATGTATTTGGTGATACTGTACAAGCCACTCTTGAATAGCCTTAAAAGTTCTGGTCACACTTACCATTTGGGCAATAGTAAAATTACACAGTAAGATTGGGCACCCTTTGGTAAGGGCCTATGTAATAGCTGATAAGTAAGGGTGGTTGGTGGCAGTGATTACTACCTTATAGTCTGGGCAGAAGGGGGCATAGCTAGTAAACCTGTGCCAGTGGGGAGTGTATGTGGATTTGTATATAAATCAAATCTCAAAGTGTGTGTGTGCCAGCTACTTGGGCAAGGACATGAAACACTGGTTGCACAGAGAGGGTGCTGGAGGTTTTGGCTTGACCACTTGGCTGAGATCTTAATCCTATAGCTGTGCCAGTGGGGAGTCTTACTGGGGATCTGGAGAGAGAGGAAGAAACTAGCCAGAAACTGACTGTGATCTCTGTGTGCTCTTAAGGGAAATTGTACTTTACTGTGTGTGTACCTATCATCCTCCCAATGTGCATGTCCCTCACTCGTGTTAGCGGTGAGGATTGAGGCTCTTTGATTACTGGGCCAGTTGACGGGCATCACAGTAGTATGCATAGTTTCAACTGTCTTATAATAGAACAAGTTAAAAAAGATATACCAGGATGGATCATCGATGAGCATTTAGACAAAAACGAGCTTAAATGGCAGTTAATATTGGATGCCACTACTTATGCCTGGATTAAATGACTCTTGTACCATCATTCCTTTACTTAAACTTAAAGTTTATGGTGCTAGCTAATTTTTATAATTGGTTCTAGTACAACTTAACAATTTTTAATATTTTAACAAGTTTTTTTAAAAAAACTGTTGTTTTAATATTGCTTGTTTAATGGATTTATGCATGTCATGTTTTATTGGTTGGTTTGGGTCATGTGTCATTAATTGAGGAGTATTTATTTTAGCAATTAAAGTATTTATTTGTTCTGATGAAGTTCATAACAAACAAAAGTGCTTAACCCATTAAAGTTTTACTTGTCAGCTTCATTTTGGTGGTTCACTGTTTCATTATACTTTAGTTATTGGTTTGGTTCATCTTAACTGTGCGTGTAGGATTTTCCAAGATTGTATTGACACATGTGCATCCACTGTACAGGATAAATCCTCATTTGTTCTTAAAATTTAAAACTCCTTTTGATGCCTATAAAACTAAATAATTTTACTAATGATTTTCCTGCAGTCTCATCCCTAGATGTGAAATTAAAATATCACACTAAACCGAGTTGGAGAAATATGCTCCTATAGTGGGGTCCCATTAATCCTTTCCAGAAAATCAAATAAACCTCTATATACCAAGTCATCCCTTTTTTGAGAGACCAACTATTTTGACATTGTTGCTAAGTTGACAACAGCAAAGTGTAGAGAACATGGTTAAAGGCTGACCTCACAAGAGAAGAAAACCAAAAATGAAATTAACTAAAAGCAGAACAATTTATTTCCGGGTAAGTACTTTCTTGGACAAGGCATATCTTCAGACCATACAGACATAGTCATCAACTAAAGTATGTATAATAAAAACATTAAAGCAAATGATAGCTCAATCAAACAATTAATCATTTAGTCTAAAAACTAATGAAACAAGCTGTGTGACTTTAAAATTTGCTTTAAAGGTATATTGCCATTAAGGTCATAACCCCTATCAGCTTGTAAGGTAGTGATGATATATTTTATTTTATCAGTTTCAGTTCTAATTGATATGCTGCCCTGTCTCACATCTCTGTTAATCAGCTGTAAAGCCATAAAAGTGAAACTACGAGTTTCATGATCAACAATATGTTTGGTAAGAACATGCACATTTGTTTCCTTGGTATATCACTCAGATTTTCCAACATTCTTTCTTTGAGAGAGCGATTTGTCTTACCAACATAGAAATGTGAATGTTTTTTACAAGTAGTTAGATAAACCAAGTCTCTGCTTTTACAGTCAGCGTATATTTTAGAAAGATATTTCCTACCAATAGTGGGGTGTACAGAAAAATTATTAGGTGAAATAAAGTCACATGTTTTGCAGTTACAGCAGGCAAAAGTGCCTATCCTATCCGATTTAAAGTTTGAGCACTTATTGGAATTATAACATAGTCTCCATTTAAGAGATAGTCCATTTCTAAAACAAAAGGGTGGTATATTGTTCACAATTTTCTTTAAATTATCAATGACCATTAAAATTGGCCAATTTTTCCTTACAACCTCACACACAAGACTTATGTCATTAGAGTATGCAAGCGTCAATTTACTATTGCCAGAAAATACCACTAAGGAAACTGCATGTGAGGGAAGCATGCATATGTGAAAAAATCTTCAACCAAAAAAGCATCAACAATCTCAACAATCCCATACTATTATAGGAATATGTCCAAGTTCACAGAAGCTATCTATACATAGTAAACATCAGCATACATAATAATGAACACAAATGAGAAGATTCAGGTCAGTTCTGCACAAATAGAACTTAACACAGCTACTTCATTAAAGCAGGTAATCATGTTATCTACCTCATGAATTCAGAACACAGCACATCTGAACCAGACATATATAATTAGGTGAAAAGGTACAGATACAAAGTCGCAGAACTCATAGTTAGTTACTAGCTATGCAGTCCAGGAGACCATCGAGAAGCTTAGCCCAATTTCTCAATTGTCCCAAGACAATGTTAGGTTAAGTGACTTGCTCAAGGTTACACAGTAGGCAGATAGAGACTAAGGGAATCAAACACGGGACCACAGGAAGCAGTTCTTTAACAGCTCATGGTCTTAATTCTCTGAACCATTTGTCAGAAGGTTCTGGTGGGTTATTGATGTATCTGTTTATGTATCTATGTATCTATCTATTTAGTTATTTATTAGATAGAATACCTATCCTATGGACCCACATACAGGTTCAGCACAGGATAGTACAATTAAGAATCACAATGAACTGCAAAAATACCAGAGAACCTGAGTCATGTTTAAGAATACAGTTGTTGATAATAATTCAACAATAAAGTACAAAAGTGTACCAATGGCAGGTTTAAAAGTCAGCAAATATTCTAAGCAGTCATGATCAGAAAAATGTGTGAGATGCTGCATGTGTAGGACTGGGATACCATAGTCTTCATGAAACTCTAGTTACCGTATATGCTTACACAATATATACAAAGACTGTACACCTCCACATGGTTGTTTATCTACAATCACATCAGATTATAGCAGTGATAAAAGTATTGCTGACCTTGCCATGTGACCTACTTGTATATATACTGACCATGCAGCTAGCTGTATTCTACAAGTGACACAATAGAAATGCAAGGGATGCCCATTAAAACCCAGTCATGTTTAACCTGTACGGCTGAGCCAAGAAGACAAGCCTCCCTCTGCTACTAGTAAGGTGCATGACTGCCCTTCTATGCCATGTCCACTACAAAAGGGCAGGTGAACCATTTGTTCAAAATTAACATATGTCCCACTGTGCAAATCACTGGTGAGAATACAGCACCTCCTTTGGTATACATTCTGCCCTTGAGTTCTAAAACCTAAAAAGGGCTCAGAGTTTTTATCCAACAGAATTTATAATGTCAAATATTCTGATTATCGCTGCATAAGGAAGAATTAATTAACATCTTTAAATGTATTAATGATTTACACATTGCTTGAAAGGGATTTTATATAAGCTAGTATGGATTAGAAAATGCAGAATAATGTCAGGATTTTTTTAATGGGAATTAGTAACCTCCAATCTAAAATCAGCATATTTTATAACCACTTACCCTAAAAACTATATTCATCTTAATGACACATTTATTTTTATACATCTTCAAATAGTTTTGCTATACTCCTGATTACTGACACTGTATGACATTGTATTGCTACTTAATGCCTTGTAATAATCCTGTAACATTGCTGCTTAATGTTAATTTATAATGAAAATTGTATAATATGTTGAAGCTTTTCTCCCTGGGCCTCTGCTGAAAAAGGGTTCTTTAGCTCAGTCGTACAATCCCAGTCAACAAATGTAAAGTAAATTAATAAATAATTCTTTTCATAAGGTAGGAAAGTTTTGAAGCTCTTTCAAATGTATAAAACTCAGCTAATGTAAAATGAATGTACAAAATGAAAGCACAGATAAAAGGGCAGTGCAACTAATGTCTGTGACAATAAAACAGTGCATGCAGCGCATATGTCTGTTACAACCTACAAACACATTTCAGATTTTCAAGTTGTTTGTACAACCTTAGAACTAGATTGCTTATACACAATCTTTGAAGTTCAGGCGTACAGAGATTATCCATAGAAGTTCTAGCTTTGCTGGAGTTTTCATTTTGTTTTTACTGATAGGTTTTTCAGTGACCTTCTCACTCATTGCTTTAGTTTGTTGTTTGGGGTATTTTTGGAGTGACTCTAATGATAATGGACATGAGGTGGGTATAACAGCCCTGTGTTTCTAATGCTTAGTCAAACACTCTGCTTGTGCTGTGCTGATGAGGTCATAACAAGGCCGAAATATGCATATCCACAGCTGGGGGTGTCTTTATTGGCCTGAAATTGTCCAGTAAAACGACGAAACAAGTCATGGGCATTCAGAATCGCCAATGAGCTGAAACACCTGATGTTCATAAGGATTATTTGCATATATCCCATGTGCCTCTGATACAAGAGGTTTGGGAGGTCACTCAGTGGAAGTTCTAGCTTTGCTGGAGTTTTCATTTTGTTTTTACTGTATAGTAGTTCACTGTGGAAAGTATATTTCCTCATTGAAGAAATGGTGTAGTCTTACTGTCATCTGTTTTACTTTATATTATATTCATGTAACAACATTTCAGGAAAATATACTAGCTTTTGTTATTTGGCATTATACCAGCACACTGATCTACAGACAGATACTCATTGACCTTGTACTTATTTAGATAAGAAGTAAAAAGCACCAATCACAATTAAGATGCAAACTATGTATGCACCACTGTTTCCATCAGTGGCATTAAATGTGCACTTGGATGAAAGCCTTTTCTTTAATTTCTACAGATTTTTATATGTAGAATTGAAAAGTATATCTTGCTTGTTACTACTGTATATAACCCAGAGAGCTGACAAAGCTCTGACAAGGGTGACAGCACTCATCTCTTCCTTTAACTTAATAAACCATGGTTTAAAGAAGCAATGCCAGCTTGAATCCCGTTTTTTTTGTGTTTTGCCTATATAACCAATCACATGTTCATTTTAGCTTCCAGTGCTGTTTAAACCATTGCGAAAACAGGTTAGATGTCATGCCAGTGATGTATACAATCATAATTGTGTCATTTATGTGAAACTAGCATATTGTCAGAAAAAGGTGTGACTCGTGAGATTGTACTAAAGAGATGATATGAATACAGTCCTATTTATAGATATTACAAACCTTTTTATTATTCTTCATTATGCCGTTTTTGAGCTTACAGTTATGCATCATTTAGTTCAGTTCATAATAGATGTCCTCTTTACAAGTTAGATTTCAATAGAGTTGTGAAATGTGATAGCATTATTACAAAGAGGATTTTACAACAGTGGGAAAATTACCATTTTTAGTTGTGAATGATTTAGTTCCTTCTGATTTTTAATATGCAGCTGGATACTTAGATGGGAATTAGAGTATCATTCAATTGATTGAATGTATGGCTTGTTGAATACTAGTTTTGTGTTACAATTGGCTGAATGCATTAATTGTTGAGTGTGGGAAGAATCGTAGCCTACAAAACTGGATGTCAGTTCTGCATTTATGTTGAGTGTCTGTATGTGCAAGTGTTTGCAGGTCAGGCTTAGAGTAAGGTCTAGGGGAAAAGAGTGGCTTTAGTGTTGTGCTTATTTGTACATTAGTGTGTGTGTGTGTGTTTGCACCCATGTATGTGTTTTATATAGTGGTACTGTTAGAGAAAAGGTGTTATTACTATAATGTGTAAGGCTGGGGTTAGAGATAGTGATAGGGTTAGCACACATAAGTATAGTGGTACAGAGCAGGTGATGTCGCCCTGCTGAACCTTAGTTATATGTGTTAATCCTAACCCAAACCCTAGTCCTGTCCCTAACCTATGCCCTGCACATTAAGGTACTAAGCACATTATCCTTAAAAATACTTTGTGGACAGAGTGTGTTGAAAAAGGAAACTGTTTTCTATTTTGGACAGTTTAGTGGTTCAAGGAAATAGCAGTTTGAAGAAACGTAGACTAAATGTGTCTCAGTGATTAGTGTGCCTGATCAATAGTAATACACTTGGGAAATTAAATGAATGTTAAGCATTGTTAGTAAAACCATACTGCAAAATTTTTTTTTTTTCTGAATCCTGACTTTCCTGTCTTCTTACAAATGAGTGTGCATGAGCGCGTGTGTGTAGCACCTCATACTATAAATGCACTATATAGAAGCATCAGTTGGCCTTTAGCTCTCCTTAGCACAACTCTGCCCAAACTTGATAGAATGAATTAACATAAAACACAATTACAGACCTTAGACACTGAAATTTCAGCCCCGCATTATTGTTTATAATAATGTGTTAAGAATCTGTACAATACATAATGTAAAAACTGCAAAAAAGACCCAGCCTTAAGTATATACCTGTGTTTTAGCTACATGGCTTCTGAAGGCCCATGATTGTTTATACTTTTTAAATCTTTATGAATACATTTAGGGCAATTAATCCAAACTCAGTAGCTGTAGCCTTTTTCTGACCTCATCGGTAGTGGGTTAGACTTTAGAAACAAAAGGTTAATGTCAGGGCTGATGTTCATAAACATTAAGGTGCCTGCAAAATCCGGCAAACAACATTCATACCAAAGGATAAAGAGGTCACATAGACAAGCTATTCAGTAAAAACTGCAAGAATGACCCAGTCAAGCTAGGATCTTCAACCTCCTGTAGTTTAGGCCCATGGGATATTTTCAGATTACACCTCTGCAAAGCTGGCATATCATCATAGTACAATTCTGTCATTGTTTCTCATCAACAAAAAAAAAAAAAAACTGATAGCTCAAGTTGGTAGATTCTGAGCCAGAGAATTCAAACAGAAGTCCAGAAATACAATAAAACTCTGCTGAAATAAACCAAAATGGTGTTTATCAAATATCACAAGCTTTTTAACCAAATGCTGTTCTTCATTTTATTTAAAAATACTATTTAAAACAGGTACTTTAATAACACTCATCAAACCACCTTACCCCAAAAGTTTGATCTCTTAAAGCTACCTCTCTGTAGTATTTATTTTAGGCTGATAACCCATTTATTCTTGGTATTTTATCAACTCTTAGCAGAGTTATCAATTTATATTAACTTCTCTCTGTTCTAGTAAATAAATGCCACATACTTCATCATCTTTAATAATTTCAGGAATATTAAAACATAGTACATGTTATGCACCAACTTCATTGACATGCTTATGTAGTGTGTTAGCCAGATTCTTTCTTTTCTTTCCAAATAATGCTTACAGATTTATTCCTTTAACCATCTATTACATTTGCTCACAAAGGGAGTCACATGTTTCTTCCAAACAAATCTTGCCAGAGCGAAGTATAATTAATACCTTTCAAAGAATCCTTTCATATCTTCAAGGCATCATTCACCCACCTGGGAACCTGGACCCTATGGCGATTTTTACTTCTTACCTTTCATAGCACTGCTAATGATCTAGTGAATGCCTGTGCTGGTCGTCATGCTCTGCCCATAAAATTCAGAAGCCCTTACACTGAATTCACATTATCAACCTTGCATTTTTCTCTTGCTATTTAGTCACCTCAGCTTGCCCTTTGGCAAACAAAATGTTTGAATGCTGACATCTACCTCCAAACCCAATAAAACTAACTTCGTAAAGAATCCCTCCAGAATTTCAGCCACCAATGACACCTAACCCATTACACAAGTGCTGCAATTATATAACCCCCCGCCCCCCACACACATACACACACACACACACTCACACAAACACACACATCTTCCCTTTATTTTCCCACATTATCAAATATTATTTAAGTAATCCGCCCATCTTCTACTCATATCTCACTTTTCCTCATAGATCTAATACAGGGCTGCACCTAATTTTTCAAACAAAAGTAGCATAGACCACTTCATAGCTCATTGGCATGGCCTTATTAAAGTAGTATTTTCCTTGCAGTGAAATGCCCAGCATATGCCATTCTTGTTACTGGACTAAGGTCATTAGGTATGGATCATGAAGTGACCTTATCATCTTAATTGTATCATCTAGGGAAGCATAGAGCATCATAAAAGCCTCCTTATTTATGGTGTAATTTACTGACCCTCTATTTAGATAAAACAATGGTATATACTATCAAAAAAACAAAGAAACACAAAGCCTAACTAAGTACCAAGAACTGCACAACCGTGCAAAAAATGCATTAGGCTGGACAAAAAATCGTACTACATGGCATTACAAAATAAATACCAACACAACCCCCCAATATTTTGGAAAAATGTAAACCAGCTACTAAAAGCCACCCAAAAGGCTACCCCCAAACCAACCACCCCTAACACTAAAGTTCCCATCGAAACACAATTCACCTTCCACTTTGTGAATTCAATTCTATCCTTAGTATCACAGGACAGTTTCAAACTCACTATCCCCCCAACACAAATAACACTAATACAAGCTTTACCCTCAAAACAGTTTCCACCACTTCTATCAAAAGCATGCTGTCCAAACTAAAAACCTCATCAACAGCAGCCGACCTACTCCTCAGCTATTTCTTGAAACTGACAGCAGATGCTATTGCTATCCCAATCTCCACTCTCATAAACAGATCAGTTGTTGAAAACTATGTGCCCAAACTCTGGAAAATATCCTATGTTACACCCATACATAAATTCGGGACCTCCACTGAACTTAATAACTACAGACCCATTGCTTTACTCTCCCCCCTGGCCAAAATCCTAGAAAAATGCATCCATACCCAGGTGCTAAAATATCTCTTAGACAGCAACATCCTGTCACCTACTCAACATGGTTTCAGAACTGCCCATAGTACCACTACAGCCCTCCTCTGCTTCACAGACACAGTAAACCATCTAAAAAATGAAGGCCTGCAGGTGTCAACTCTTTTTTTGGATATGTCCAAAGCATTTGACACAGTCTCACACCAAATCCTGCTGAACAAACTAAACCAATATCATCTATCAAATTCCACTCTTACCTGGTTCCAAAGCTACATAACTGACAGGTACCAAGCTGTGAAATGGGAAAATTCTCTCTCTCCTCAGCTGCCCATAACTATAGGAGTCCCACAGGGTTCTATCTTAGGACCACTACTATTCTCAATCTTCACAAATGACCTCCATACTTCCACACAGCATGCGTCTATCATTCAGTATGCAGATGATACTACCTTAATCTGTGCTGCATGAAACATTCCCAGCCTCCTGCAAACAATTCAACTAGCATTCTCTGACTTTGAAAACTACCTTACCAAAGCCCAACTTATCCTAAATCCAAAGAAACCTCAGCTTATGATTATAACCAGTTCTAACAAAAACACTGATAATAGTCAATTCACTATCTACTCCACAAATGCTACTCCAATCAATCCAGTGGCACAGGCTAAACTATTGAAAATAACCATAGATTCCCACCTAAAATTTGATAGTCATCTCAACTTAACTATTAAAAAAGTGCATGCCAAACTGGGATCACTCTACGGTATCAAACCATTTCTTACCAACAATACAAGATCAGTCATTGCTTGCTCCCAACTTCTATCCACCCTACTCCATGCATCTCCAATTCTGATTAATCTTAACAAAACTGAACTAAGCAAAACGGAAGCCTGCTATAACAGAATTGCCTGCTTTGCTGCAAATTGCTCATATTGAACTCATCACTGTACTGTTTTGGGACAGCTCCACTGGCTTGAACTGCCCAACCTCCTTACCTACAATCAACTCTCCCTCTGTCATTCTATCTATTACCTCCCCAATAAGTGCCCTGCCCTCAAAAACCTAGTACAACATCACTTGGCCAAAAGACCTCTTAGATCATCAAGCAAACTACTACTAGAAGTCACCAACAGCTACAATAGCTTTGGAGACGCACTATATAGTAGTTCAGTGGCTAAGAAATGGAACTCTCTCCCCACTAGCATACAAAACACATTGTCCAAAGCCTCCTTTAAAAACCTCATTAGGCAACATCTCAAGCAAAGTTGGCAGTGCCATGACTGCTCCCCAGGCTTGAGAAAACGGATAAGGTATACATACTAAACTTAAAGTACTTGATAATAGTTTTCACTCTTACTCACAAACACTGGCTAATGTACAGTGTATGTACTGTACCTGTGTACTATGTATGTATTCTACCTATTTTCCATATTTCAACTGTACACCACAAATCTATTAATAACCTTTATTTTTAAATTAATATTTTGTTTGTTCTCTCCACTGTAACTGTTGATGTGCTGCATACCACTGTAAAAACATGTCTATTTTAATTTGTGTGTATACTGATCATGTCGAAATATCTAAATGTAGCTGTAATTTTTCTATGTGGAGCTTTTCTCCCCAGGCCTCTGCTGAAAAAGGGCCTTTTCGGCTCAGTCAGACACCCTGGTTAACAAATGTAAAATAAAATAAATAAATAAATATTAATCAAAGCACTCTTGGGTGATTTATAGACATCAAGATGAGAGGAGATATCATAAAATTCTAAAATGCAGGACCACAGTTTAATCTCAACAACATCCCAATGGTGAACTCTTTTTCCAGCAATACTCTATCTTTCCTTCCCCATGACTGAGTTCAGGGTTTTGTAGGATGTTCTTGTGACCAACTGATCTGCTTATAGTGAAAACCACTATATAAACTTTTCTATTAAAGTCCCAACTGATGTTTTCTCTGAATAGTTCCTCAAATAATTCTTGCAAAGTAGCTCATTTAAATGGGTCTGCACCTTTTGTCATGTACTCCTAAAGTCTGTGAACTCTCACGTCTGTCACTCCACAATGATTCCCTTGTCATGCTAATTAAAGTTTTGAAATGTACCCCTGCTCCCCCCAATTCTAAATTACTTCTTGCTGCTAATGGAACACCTGACTTCTTTCTCTCTTAAAGCACCTGAAATTTATGTGAGGGACTCCATGACTGGAACAAACTTGGCTGATTTAACAGTTGGCCCAGTCACATCTGGATGTCATTATCAATCAGCATGATTTAGTCTGTACACACATAGATACTCCCCTTTCCTGCCCTCTCAGGTATAAACCCCTTATGAATCGTAACTGCTAATCACATATTCCACCTTTACCAGTGTCACAGCCACCACCAGTGGCAGCCCAGTAAAGGGAGGAATAACAGCACTGTTTCCGACATCATCTCTGTACCTACCGTAAAAGGGTCTACAAGTGTGACATAACATTGGCCACCATTCAGCAGGCCTCCGATATGCATGCTACTCTTAGCCTCAACCATCAGATGTACAGAGCTGTAATCTGGGCATATTCTGCTGCAACGTGTGCAGAAATGAAGATGTTTGGTGCTGTCACTGGCCTTCAGGAGACAATGGAGTTTGGGCATAATGTTATTATTCGCCTTGTCTGCTTCATGGTGGCCTACTTAGGTGCAATGGACAGCTCCATTAAAATAATAGCCAGCAGTAATTAGTGTCTTACACACAAGTTTGGCTCTTGGTTGACAGTCTTTGCCTACTTATGGTAGATTCATAGGTCAGTCATTAAAAGGCACACAGTCTGCTCCTGTTGTGATTGACATATCCCCAATCACAGGGTGAAAACAGTATTTTCCACAATACAGACCCATTCAGGCAGGGACACTTTGTGTGCATACACCATAGCCATCTTATTCATTAATTACTCTGTATCTGTGCCTGAGGAACAGGTGGGACTGCTCAACCTTCACATTACTGGGACATTTTTGCAGGGTGCCATATAGCCTCTCCCACAGCTGCCATCTCAGACATTTCACTGCATAATCTCATAATGGGTCCCCCACAAATGAGGAGGTCATATTTGAAACGGATACCTCATCTCCTAATTATCCCCATCTCCACCTCCATTTTCCTGTGGTCCACCATCTCATAGTAGTGTAGATTGTAATGTGTTCCTGTGTCCCCATACACTTATGCAAAGGATGAAGAATGTGACTAGCCACACTTCCCTATTTGTGTGGTGTAAGTGGAAATGTCTAATGCAGTGTGAGTTCATGCACTGCCCAGCATAGCTAGTAGATGTCACTGAATGCATCATTTTGTTTTGTGTGACACCATGTTTACACTTTGGACATGTCAGGGTCCTTAGAAACAAACCAGATATTGCTGCTTCACCTGCATTGTCATATACTGTGCACAGTGCAATCTGGAGGAGTGTGTGCCTGCTGCTGGTCATCTGCAGGCATCTGAGTCACTGCAGGTCCTTCTGCTACACTGCTGGAATGCCTGGCCTTCTTACCAGTGCTGGATCATGTTGTACAGCATGCAGAATTCAATGTACATTTAATATGTTATAGCAGGGTGCATACTGCAGTACCCCCCCCCCCAGACATGTCCAGGCAGTGGAATAATGACTTCAGCAGGTCAAACACAGACTCAACCACATTCTTTGTTTGCATGTGGATGATGTTGCACTGCTGTTCAGCTACAGTATACTTTGTGGCTTCTATATGGTTGTCATCAACCAGGGCACTGAGCAAGAACGTGCATCATCTTTAGCACAGGAAGGAGAGGGGGAGACAGAGCATGGGGTGAGTATGGTGTACTTGCTGTGGTTCTGTATGCACACCAGTGTGCCTGCACTAAGCTATACTCCCATCCAATGAGTTTTCTCTATGCAGAAAGTGGTGACACAGATGACTTGTAAGCCATATATTGGAACCACAAATGCAGTCAGGGTGCTATGCAGACACATGGGTTATTATCCATACTGTATCACACTCTACCTGGCAGTTGATGGATACCTGTTGGGATCTTTATTGCCACATTGGTGCAATCTATGACACTAAGCATGTTGGAAAAGTGGGCAATATTGTAGAAGACACATATGAGTATGACTTTCTCTTCTGCTGTGTTGGAGAAACAAATGTTCTCATTCAAGGGTGGAAGCAGTGTACTGATGATGACAGCATTTAAACTGGATCTATATAGTTATAACTACACGTTTATCTCCCGGTCTCCTGATCCTGACCAAACTAATTTGGCTGCTAAAGACTCCATGAAAAAGTCTGATCATAGAGAAAAGTTTATGTTTGTTTCTATTGTACTGCTATGCAAAAAGTTAAATTTGGTTGATGTGATCAGAATGAATATGTATTCCCCTGGTTGCACTGATATTCGGGATTTTAATTACTGGCTCTACAGGCTTAACTAACAAAATGGCATTGGTTACCAGGTTACACCTATACTGCAGGGTGTCTTTGGGTAGTTGTTTTAATTATCAAGTGTCTAATATTTTGAGCATTTTTACCTAACTTCAGAGTGACATGTGTCACTAGTCTACGTCTGTGTGAGAGACATGACTCAGGGTGTTGCAGGTAACTAAATGTTACTGATTTTAGGTTTAGTGTGTAATTTCTAGCCACATGGTAGAAAGAGGAATAACATTCAGCTTGCTGTGCTGTTAAATCTGCAGGTTTGGTTCTTTGTCCAAGACGCTTAAACAGTTATCTTGTTTACGGATTTTAGTCTACAAGTAGACTACTGTGATATTGGTTAGTTCTCATCTGTTCAGGAACTTACTACTTCAGGGAAAACACAAGAGATTTCCCTTCTTTAAGAAGCAGCCATTGATAGACATTGATCCTTATAAAGTAGGGCATTTGTTGGGGGAGTCTACACAGCATGATGTGGGGGCAGTTTTGGGGGAACTTTTTTTCTTGTTCTAGAACCTTCACTTTGGATAGGGATAATGACTATAAGTGTCTCCTTGGGCTCTCTCAGCTCATAAAAAACTGTTAAGTTCAGTTGCTCCCCCCATCTCTTCTGTCTTTTACGAAGCTGAATGTGACTTAGGGGAAGAATCACAAAAATCTTCTCTTCTAATACTGAGAATACATTTTCTCAGATTTCTGTCTGGCATTGTTGCTAAGAGGAAACTGCAACATATTTTTCATTTAAACTTCTTTCTCGTTTTTATGCAAAAGCATGTTATCCTCAGGGTTATTCTGTTTTCATGCAAAATTAAAATGGTAAGTTATAGAGAGTGGTACCTTTTCTGCCTTTGAAAGTACAAGTCACAGATTCTTTCTTGTATCTCATTAGAAACCATTCTTGGATTTCTCCAATCTATTTAACCATAAAAAGGTGGAAAAGTTCAGGCAAGGAGGATGTAAATCACTTGACTGGATCTGACACAAGCCCAATTATAGGTTTTGAATTTCAAGTCTTAGATTTTTCTGGTTTGATTTGAGAGACCCACATTTCTGTTTGCATTTCCTGCTTTGGCCTAGCTAATGGTCTTTGTTTTCTTAACCATTTGTATAACACCAGCAGTTACACACCCCTAGCTGATGGGAATGACTGTCTCCAACACACACACACACACACAATTAAAGATGCAGGTGTTGAGTCATTTGTAGTTTATCATCATCTTGGACTGCATGGTTCTGGTGATCAGCAAAAGAAGCTAGGATTTGTATCAGCCTCTATATCAAATATGTTTGCTGGATTCCTGTAATGACCTTTATTGAGAAACTTGTTTTCTCCACCTGAGCAGGTTGCTACAAGTACAGATACTGTTCCAGGGAGTGGCATCACAGCTTTGGTTAATGTAGAGAGCATCTCCATCTTAATTTTACACTTGCAGCCCAAGAACTTGGCATCACAGTCCTGGTTAAGGTACAGGTTTTATTTCTCTTACTTGCACATTGTAGTCCTAGAATATGGCTTCATAGCCTTAGTTAATATACAGAGCTTGTCTATTTTGTTTGCATAGAGACCCGGGAATCATGCTGGTTTTATGTGCTTTATTCTTCTTTGTAATGCCTCCAGCAACTGCATCGTTTACCAAAAATGATGTGGGCAGGAGAAGGTCATTTCACTGGATAAGCAGGAGATACAAAGGCCTTCTTGCTGTTATGAAAGAAGATGATGATGATGAGTATCTTTATTTTGGCACTGGAAAATACATCGCAAGCCCAAACCTCCCCAAGTTATACCTTAGCATTTGACCCCCCCCCCCCCACACCACCACCAAGAAAAATAAAAAAAACTGAATGCATCATTATAGCAGGATACTCAGGAGTGGCTGCTGTGCATACATCTTTAATCAATGTGCTGTGTTGTATATACATTTCATAACAATATTTCCCTGCAGATTTAAGTTTATGTGCTCCAACCAGAAAGGCAGTCAGGGATGTCACATATATTGCACACTGTGCATACTCTGATTTACTTAGATTTTTTTGTAATAATATGACATTTTTAAATCCTGCATACCTGAAACCACAGCTGAAAGGAAACCATTTTATAAGTCCACTACTCCAGTTATCAAACAGTAACTATACAGACAGAATGCATGCTTTCTCTTACAAAGCTAGCATGAGGCAAGCACATGAGAGGGAATGCCATTAGACTTGCTGACACACGCAGGCATTTAAGTGCTGCTTTGATATCAAGCTATTACTTGTTCAGATGAAATGCCTAAGACTAGTGAAATCTTTTGAAGAGCTCCCACTGAAATCTCTGTCAGGTGACTCACAGTAGAGGCTATTATGGGTCTGCCCTGGAAGCAATGCTGAACAGCACTGTTTTGTTTTGCTCAGCCCACAAATACAGAAATTACCTTGATCAGGACTGTTCTGCTTCTCTGAGCCCACCAACACAGCTTTTCACCCAAACAGCACCATTCTGTTTTTCTGTACAAACAGAAAGTAATTGAATAACTTAACTGCCCATAGGCTACCTCATCTGAATTTACTGTGAAACACCATATGTAACTTTTAATGTTTTTTCTGAATGCATATTTGAGATGCAGACTTTGTGAAAAAGCATTACTGCTTAAAACTGAATATTTGATAAACAGAAGTGGTAAATAAAGCACATCAGAACACAAGGTTGTTATCCTCTGAAGTTACAGAATTATCATTATATATTTAATTTTACTGCATGCTGCTGACTCCATTTGTCAGATAAAGCACTTCAGGCCTTTCACATTGACAAGTAGGAGAATGCAATAATGTGAATCTTACATGAACTACTTAGCACATTGTTTTTAATGCAGTCTGTGAGGTACATTTATTATGTCTATATGGTATACAGTAAACACTTGTAATTAATATGGATGATTTATAAATAAAAATTTAAAACATATCACAACAAAAAGAGTACAGCCCAGAATAGCATAACGAGGGGAAAATATTGATAAGTGCAGAAAACAAGACAGCAGAAGACACAGGAAGCAATCTATAAACATGCTGGGAATTAGAGGCTGAAAATACCACAGCAATTTCCTTTTCTTTATGGGGATTAGAAAAGGCTGATTATTTATTTATTTATTTTTGCACTTGATTGTTAATGTTTGGAAATCTGATCCAAAGACTTTTCACAAACAAGTTCTTGTCATTTATGCCTCAGTTTACAGGAGTTTTTTTTTCATACAGTCATTCATAATAAGAAAGCTCTGTGCTAGCACTGAGCAAAACAATTAATTCCAATCTGACAGTCTGGGGCTAAGAGATAGTGTTTATAAGGTGGGTGGGAATGCTTCTCTAGCTGGATGTGGAAGCTGAGGTTCTTGCTTAGGAGAGTGATGACTGTGATACCCTTTCACAAATGCAGACAAAAGCAGGGTGGCAGGAATAGACTGAGCATGCAGAGAAAGAAGAAGAATAAAGTAAAGGCTTGTGTGTGTGTGTGTGTGTGTGTGTGTGTGTGTGTGTGTGTGTGTGTGTGTGTGTGTGTGTGTGTGTGTGTGTGTGTGTGTGTGTGTGTGTATGTGTGTGGTGCGTGTGTGTATGTGTGTGGTGCGTGTGTGTATGTGTGTGTTTGTGTATAGGGAGATGTTTACAAAATAATTCAGCTAAGGAGATGTCTGCACATAACCTTGAAGGTCAAATGCTCAAAAACAATGCTTGGCTGAAATAAGCATTCATTAACTGAGGTCAGAATTTTGTAAGGTATGCCCTTTCCCTACTGTGCAGTGGCCCCGCACCTCATCCATTGAATAAAACTTCTAAGGCTGTGTACTGGTTTCATATTTCTCCAGGAGTTGCACCAGCTCTGCTAAGGCATTCTGTTGGTAATGGCCAGAAGTACCACAGGTCCTGAGGATGTAATGTAATGTTATTTCTTCATCTTAAATTTCATTAGTCCTGCTCCTCACACACTGCGGCATGAAGTTCAGTTGGATAACAGTGATGGCTTCATTCCCAGTGGAATACCACTGGTTTTTTATTTAGACAACTATGAATTAGGGATAACAGCCACACTGAGTTTGAGACTGCCAGTTACAGCGGTAATCATCCTTTCTGGGTTACCATCAAGCTGGAAAGGGGAAATGGCAGGAACCAGGCAGAAGTAATAACAGGCTTAGTAGATGTTTTATACCTTCACATATTCCTAAGATGAAGTAGTCACTCTGACATCAGTAGAAGTTGACCAGGAGACTGCATAAAGTCTTAACTTAAATTTGGGGACTACAGAGTTTTGATGGACGTATGATTTGTTCCATGTTCTAGTAGGAAAGCTGTAGAAAAGTGACAAATGTGGAAAAGAGAAGATTTTGAAACAATAAAAAGGCTTGAGTAACATACTGCATAGAAAAGTAATAATGTGATGCACTGAGAGGAAATGGCTGGAAAGGAAAAGGAATGCAAGGATAACCTAAGAAGAGATAAAGTAATTTGACAGAACAGCTGTGAAGCTGATGCCGAGACTGGGTCTGCGGACTGGGATAAATACTAGGATAAAATAAAAAAAAATACTGCATGAGTTATAGGGGTGCAGTAATACTGATATCCACCAAATGGACAAATGATGAGAAGGAATGAAGCAAGACGAGTATATACAGGAAGTAAGATGCTGTCCAGTTCGATTCTCAGCTAGAGCGTCTTCTGCGTGGAGACATGCGTGAATGGGCGTACCTTCGTTGAAGGTTGTGCATCAGGGCTGGTAATTCGGCACGTAAAAATCAACTACCAATCATTAGTGGACCAGAGTTCCGCTGTGGCGACCCCTAACCGGAAAAAGCCGAAAGACACAAACAAACGATGTAAGAGGGATGGTGAAGTACTTGTCAGAGAGATATAACCTCAAATCATGTAATCCACAGGAGACAGTCAGTGGAATTTAAAGGCGTGTTGCTATGTTTGGCACTCCTGAGAATTAGCAGTTAGCAAATGTGTTTAGTCTAACAAAACACCTTTACTCAAAGAATGCAAGTGTTAGTGGGTATGTGTGTGTGTGTGTGTGTGGGGGGGGGGGGTCAGAAACAGAGAGAAACAGACAGAAAGAGTGACAGTGAGGGAGACTGACAGAGACTGACTTTTTGGAGATAGGTGTATGCAGGAGAAACAAATACAGGAGACTATGAAATGTCTATACAGTATTTCACATAACAGCATTGTTTGCTGTATCTTGGAGTTTACTACTATAGTCTGATCTGACATAGTTGCTATTAGCACTTACTCCCTTGGGTATTTCCACAACCTGTAAGAAAGTATTTTGTTCAATGTAACAAAAACAAGACTGCCAAAATTAAAAACAGTAACACGCAGTGTGATCTCTTAGCAGTAGCCAAATCATAATAGGTTTGTTATAAGATAAATGGTTACGGTTACAACTGTTATGAGCTCAGTAGTGCAAACTTCTTGCCTACATAACCGATGAGCCATGATGACAATATTTGTGTATGTCTTTTATTTTTTGGGTGTTTTTTTGTTTGTTTTTATCCATACAATGAAAAAGCAAAACAGTGGAAAATTCTCAAGGCAATTGTAAA
Source organism: Protopterus annectens (assembly GCF_019279795.1). Lineage (NCBI taxonomy): Eukaryota > Metazoa > Chordata > Ceratodontiformes > Protopteridae > Protopterus > Protopterus annectens. Next base: position 1,158,059,602 of record NC_056743.1, read on the forward strand.
ATATGTAATATTATGACTGGTATGTGCCTGCTTTGCACTCATTTATACACTGCCGAAAAGATGCAGTCGGTCATTATTCATTTCTGCATCTCAGGTCTTCTTAAAATACTACCAGAAATCAAAGTCAAAGTATTTGGTCATATTTATTTTTTTACTAGTAACATTCTATTTTCTTGTATCACTGTGATTTTATGCCCCCCCCCCCCCATACATACAAATTTTCTTGAGTCTCTATAGTCTTCATCTGTACAATTATCATTCACAGTTGTTTTATCGGAGATGACTTCCACAGAGAATAGTCCTACTCCAGAGTCTTTACACAAAATGATTCATCTGTTCGTACATTGGTTCATTCAGTCATTCACTGTTATTATTTGTAATTGAATATAAAAACTCTTTTTTTCATCTCTCTTACAATTTGATGTCAGTCTGTACTTGCAGTAGTACTGTACTTTTTGCAAATATGTCACCAGCTGGCTTCTTTTTTACATTTTCTTATTATGTACTACTGTTTCCACATAAAGGACAGCCAGCTTCATTGTGTTGTAGAAACACCCATAATAGTTATTGCCTTTAAAGTGTGTGTGTGTTTGTGTGTATGAGCACATGTGCACATTTGTGTACATGAGCATAAAACTCTTAGTTAAATTTAAACAACATAGCTAAACTGTCCGAAGAGAAGCACACTGAGATGTTTAGAGTGGAGCGTTACTCCAGCACAGTTGATAAGACTATTTTATTCAAAGACCATGTTTCTACACTATTATCAGCTGGATGGAGCACAGGAATTCAGTACCACTCTTTTGTTTCACAGGCCATTAGCAACAACTACCACTTCCTTATTACGTGCAGAAAACAGTCATGTGAAAGTTGTGATCATTCCCTAACGCAGGCTTCTGTGGTTGGAAAGAAATAGGATGAGTAAATGACAGTTAAGAAATGATGATTATGTCACATTCCTTATGCTACTTCTGCCTCATGAAATCATCTTTTAAAGAAATATTGTTTTTGCAGTAATAGTTACTGTAGTTTCACCTACCCCAAATCACTAGACATAATCATTTCTAAATAAAACATTCATTCATGCACTATTTACATGTGTTAGTATTAATAGTTTCTATTTCCATTTCTATGACATGTGAATTACTAGGCTGGCCAATAGGATTCAGTCTCTAGCAGTTACTTCTTCATTCCATTTTTTTAAATGTCTTGCAATTTAGTTCTGTGTTATAACTCCTACTTCCGCGAAAAAGATAGGTTTTGATCAATTAATCATGCTGAGTGACATTGTCTTAATGTTGACTATTAAACAGTCAGGAAGTACTAACCAAGCTTCTAAAATTCGATATACCTGTCGTGCTACAGATACCAAAGTTTATTAACTATGAAAAATTTAATGCAAAATGATTTTCTATTTAACATGGTGAAACAAAAATATTCACACACAGACAGACATAACATATGCCTTGGTCTTCTTGTCATTGTTTCTAACAATCTTGAGTGTTATACAGTGTCTGCCAAAATCTGGTTAAGCACCGAGTACAATAAAAACCATCAGAGTGTTGTTTGTTTAGTCACATTTTACCCATAACATGCTTTGACACATCCCAGAGTATACGGAAACATGATGTGCACAACAAAGTACTTGGGCTTACTTTTGTTTGTATTTAGTCCAAACAATAGCGAGATTTATAAAACAGAATTGCCTAATGTGAGTTTCTGCACTAACAGTCCTCCTCTGCAATTGACAGTGCACAGGACAATGCAAGGAGAACACTCGGCACCTAACTATTTACTGGCAATGGTTCTAACCTAGAAAACACTAAAAGATATTTTTTAGTCAACACTCTTAGTATCAACAACAAAATAAGGCATAATAATTAGCCTTTTTTGAAATACTAAATTGCACTTGCATCAAAGAACATTCAGTACAAATCTAAAATTGAAACAGTGTTTCCAATGAAAAAAAAGTCATTCACAGGGAGCATGACCCCTAAAGTTGATACTTAATTTTACCCAAGGAGCTTGACATTCAGTGAGGAGCAGAAGGGCCAAAGCCTTAGAATATGCAGAATTCAGAACTAGACTCTCTTCAATTGTTATGCTACATAACAAGTGGTCCATCTGCAGCACAATAAGAAAGTGATGACTTCCATCTAGCACAAGTAGCACAGACACAAGCCTCATGGGATGGCGCTCATCAGTAGTTAAGAGAAAATTAAACTGCTCTTTAAGTGGCATGATCTTCTTTAGCTGGCATAATCTTGTGAAACAGAAATATACTAGACAGCAAGTGCTGTTGTTGATACACTGGACACAAAGCAAAGAAATGTCAGCTGATTACTGATTGTCAAGTAAATAGTGCACTATAACGAGCTCCCTGCTCCAAACACATGACAGTGAGTAATGCATGAAAGGAACTACCTCATTTACCATGTATGTGAAGATGGGGTGATCTGCATATTATGGCAATAAAAGGAGCAACTGGTATACTGGTTCTGGTGGGAATGAGCATGATAGATTTAGTTTTTTGTTGTTTGTGTGTGTGTGTGTGTGTGTGTGTGTGTGTGTGTGTGTGTGTGTGTGTGTGTGTGTGTGTGCGCACGCGCGCATGTAAGGTCCACAATAGGGTTTTGCTGCCTCCTTGCATTTCTTTGAGTAGAAGCCTGTCGTGCAGACAGTTCACAGCAGAAATCTTGAAAGACAGGGTTTTCTGCAATACAGTAATAATTTCTGTTGATACTCCTGATTCTAAGTATCAAGCCTTAGCCAACCCACCCATTATCTCAGCATCAGAGGGCTAGATAGCTCTATGTCTGGCTAGATAAAGGTCTGGAAATTGCAAGGGATCCTAAGTGGAAGCACAGTTAATTAATCTCCTGAGAGAGGGGGTAGTGTGATGGGGCCCAGAGAGAGCTATCAAACTCTGTTTTATATTGACTTCATTACATGGAACATGTAGAGAGGAAGAATTGGAACAGAAGAGCTCTCACTAACTCCTAGACTCAGCACCATAGAACTATGCTCTGTGACCAGAATCATTATTCCTTTCACTGCAGCTACCCCACAGCAACCAGGTGTAGATACTTGGCAACTTGGCCTGCATTTAACAAAATTTCTGTAATTTGCTCTACAATGAAAATTGCTATGCCAGAGCACACTCCACGCTGCTACATTTTTTACATCATAGGCACAGTTTCCCTATGCTCAAAGACGATTGGAGATTCTTATTTTTATTAAGGCTTTTATACTCTGCTTTTCACCCCTTGGAGGATTTTTATTCCATGGGCACAGAAAGCCTATACAAAAGATACTGAGGTCTAAACCTTTGCTTACATGTTTCCTCTTACTTGTGCACATCCATGACCTCTGTAAAAATGAGCACTGTGACTTGTTTCTACTGTAAGCCATTTCTCTGGACACATGTATTGATCAAAAATGGAAGATACCTAGTGTTGCTCAAAGTGACTACCTCCACTGCATATAAAAAGTCTGTCTTCATCAGGAAGAAGAAGAATGGGGATTGGTCACATTAATCATGTATAGGAGTCTCTTATAAGCAGTCATTTTAAACCTTTTTGCTATACAAGAGAAGATTAGTCTTCCATAATGTATTTCAGGAGATAGAGCCTCGTAAAAGTGGGTACAGCCTCTCATATTACATGTGATGCAAGCATTGATAAGTACAAGTCAGACTGGGAAAATTTCTGTAATAAAGCTTTCATAATAAACTTCAAGGAATACAAGCCCTACAGAGGCAGACATGTTACAAAACAGGCCAATAATGTCTGGTGATAACCTCATAAAAGCAGGCATTTTCAATGATCAAAGTGTAAACCACTCTGTTAGATGGATCTGATAACGCTCATATGAAAGTTTTTTTTTAAATATAGTTCCATAGTGATAGCTCATGGTGTGTTGTCATGTTTTGTTTGGTAAAATTAAAAATAAAAACCTTTTGAACTAAAAATGAGTTTCCACAGACTGCTGATCTGGTAAAACCTCACAAGTCTTTTAGGAATATTCCAATAAGGGACTAGCTTCTGAGCTTTGTCATTGGCTCCTTGTTTTTCCATCTCCCAGATTTTCCTCCAGTCATCTCTCCTGGTGCTTCCCACTATTGTCTGTAACTGCCTTTAAATAAATGATCTGTTGAATGTAATGTACTGGAATATGAACACTTGTCCAGCTACCTACTTAACTGAATAAACTACCTGAAACTTCAACAATGTGTCTTTGTTCCTCCCACAGGGAGTGTATCTGAGAAAGAGTCTCCTAGATCTGCTGGTTTAAGTGATTTATCCAGACTAGTTCTTTATATTCTGTTTTTTGTTAGTCTTGTTAGTCTTGTCACCTTCTGGGTCACAGCTGGGATATCAGACTTGCCTCAAGCCTTCTGGATTATCTGTTTTGTGTTTAGCTGCAAATAAATCAGATAGCATGAAGTCTATGAGTTTAATGTTAATATTTTACCTATGAATACATTTTTAATTTAGCTTACTTTTTTGCAGGCATACAGTTGTGAAGTGCACTGTTTGGGCTACAATGGTTGAGTAAGGCTAGGAGCTGTTAAAGAACTACTTCCTGCAGCACTAGGGTTGATTCACTCAGCCTTCATTTATTTTCTATGTGACTCTGCCAAGTTACTTCACCAGACAGTATTCTTGGGCTGCCACTGAAAATGGACACTTAACTCCAGTGGGCTGTCTCAGCTGTTAGCATATGTGTTATCTACTTTTGTTTTGAATTCCTCCACCCTTCACATAGACATTAATTAGTATTTTCACAATATGCCATGTGAGTATGAATCCCAGCATATGCTTTGTACTTTACAGGTTACCAGATGCATTTTCACTAAATGTGTGTTTTAAGGGAGTAGAAGTTTACTATTTCTCATAATTTAGTCTGTTTTCAATGTGATAATTTTGTTTTACTTAAAAATATCTGTTAGTGTAATTTGAAAGAAAAGTTTTAAATGAAATCCAAATCTCTGTGATAACTGCTATAGTAAAGAAGAAAGTAATATTTACACTTACATGTTTAAAAAGTGTTTATGGTAAGGAGGGACAGCCAAGTATTGGTGTGCATAGTGGGGGCCTGTTTTGTTACCCTGCATAGGGCTGTATTTTCCCATGATCCAGTTCTGTGGACTTTAGCAGTGTATGCAGAAACAATGCAGTATTATTAGCCATTCAAGTAGGTCAGGGATGTATTGAGTGATGTCAAAGGGCTAGCTGTTATTGATGACATAGAAAACAAAGGGAGGTCAAAATGACATGTTGGCATCCTGCAAGCATATAAAGCATGTAAGCCCTCCCTCCAAAACAGTATATGCAGTAATATTTCTGGCGGGTTTCTGTATGATTTATATGCTGCTAAACAAAAGCTGATGCAGCATTTATATTGTCTGTAATTGTTTTTCTTTATTCATTGCCCTCAAGAATTAATTCCTTCAGTAGTAGGCCTGGATTGTATAATATAGTCTAAACTTGTTTCATGTTAGTAGTCTAAACATGTTGCACTTTAGTAATTTATTTGCAGTACCTTCTTTATAGACTCTAGCAACTGCAAAGCAGTTGTCATTTATCAGGATATATAATCTGCATTATTTGGAGTGAAGATCATTACTGTCTGGTCTTCAGCATCCATTATGTAGTCATTGTTACATATTACTGTGGTACAGTTTTCTGTACAAGATCAGATAGTAAAGGATGTTTGCGTTTAGTTAAAAACTGCTAGTGTGATAATTTGTGCAAGGGTCTAAAGCTCTGACTTATTAATGAGCTGCTTCCTGTAGCAAGGGCACAGGGTTTGAATCTTTACACCTTTATTTACCTACTGTGGAACACTGAGCAAGTCACTTAACCAGACAATGGTTTGGAGCAATTGGGAATTTGGGCTAGGGTTCATAATGATCTCCAGGACTGCATGCATAGTAACTATGAAACTGTTGTGGTTGTTTGCCATTTCCTGTTGCATGGCTGATCTAGTTTAGGAAATGTTATGGCAATATTAACAGCACACCATTTTTTTTTATTGCAACACAAGCAATTTATTCTTCAAAGACAACAGGCACTACACTTGCAGATGAAACACTGAAATGCAAAGTTGTTTTCCATTAGCATCCTCTGTATTAGTGATAGTTCTCTTTAATGTGGAATTATTGAGATGACTTTTACTTTTGCAAAGATTGTGCATATTGACTTAAAATACATTATTAGGTGGTTAAAATTTCTTATGCTGTCATAAATACTGTTCTATTTAAACTGTGCTACACATGGCTGCATCATATGGCATGATGCTAGTGATCTTTATACAATTTCATGTAGTTCATCCAAAGCCAACAATAAAGTACATGTGATTTATTTCTTCATAACAGGATGTACACAGTCAACAAAGTGGCTATAACTGCTGGTGGCAGTAAGGGCTCTCTGTGGATGAAAGTACCTTATGCTCTAATCATATGGTCACTTTTAAATAGCATTTTAATCTGGCTTTACAAGACTAGTGTGTGTGTGTGTGTGTGTGTTGTGTGAATTAAGTTGTAATACTTTGGCTAGTGTGTGTTTGTATGAAACTTATGACACTTTGGCCATTATTATTGTTATTTTTTTCTTTACACAGATATCTGTGAAGGATGTAGCCAACAATGTACTTTTAATTGCTAGGTTTGGCAGTGTCTTTATTTAAGAATGGCTGACTCTGCTAAGCTAATAAAGTTAAAAAGTCATTAGTCTGTATTTACAGGACTAGTATGCATTTGTGCAAAGCAAATTGGAATACTTTACAGTGGCCATTTTGTTACAATCAGACATGTGATGTGTACACAGTTGATAAAGTGTCTATAACAGCCGAGTACAGACATTAGTGGATTATAATGATAGCAGTTTGAGTGGCCTTTTATGGTTGAAATGAAATGGAATCAGTACCTTTGCCACTGTTGGTTCATACATTTTGTTTCACTGCTTGATAGAAAAAATGTTCAAAACTACAAATTAAAACATATTCTAACAATTGATGCTGTATTAAATGAATCAAAGAACATATGCTTTTATGCGTGGTCTAAAAATGTGTGCAGGGGGCCCATGCTTTGAAAACAACTCAGGTCATAAGGTACACTTAAGCTACCACTGGCTAGATACATTTTCAATGAATATGAGTTTCAAGGAAAGAAAAGTTTACTGTTGCTCACACTAAGTCTGTTTTCAATGTGAGATTGTTTTGTTTTATCTAGCAAATTGCCATCAGTTTGTGCAATAAAATTTGAAATAAAAGTTTTAAATTATATCCAAATTTATGTAATCATTGTAAAAGTAAAGAAGAAAATGGTTCCTTATTGGCACTCAAAATGCAGAATGCTGACAAGTCAGAAAAAAAGGACCAAAACTACTGGAGAAGAATGACTTTCAAAGATCACTTTTCTCCTTTAAACTTCCTTTTTGCAGGGGGGAAGCCTCCTGCATAGCCAATGTGGGGGCAAGCCCCCACCCAAACTTATATATACCAACTCTGAGATCAGCATCCAGCAGAGAAAAGGAAATATTCCAAGAAATGGCCATCTTGGACTTAGTATATGTAAGTCCATTTTTCAGCCATTCAGTCTGTCAGGACTCAATCTAGGGAGTCCTGATGATTCAAATGGTTACCAAAGAAAATACTATGCACACCAACAGGTCTGAACAGTGTTTATGACAACTGGAAAGAGATAGCCAAGTAATGGGACACTGGAGTGATTGTGGGTGGCCACGGTCCATTATCTTGATTATGGCCCAATTTGACCATGATCCAGCTCTAGTCTCTGTAGCCAGCTTGGTTGAAATGGGCATCCAGAAACCAATGAAGAAAGTTTCTCATGTTTTCTGATAGCCACCCAATTTGCAAGCAATCTGATGCAGTATGAGAGAGACGCACATATGCTCTCTGGATGCAAAGCTCTGACATGCAGCTACTGCAATACCAAACAAGTTGTTAAAAACACAGAACACTGCACAATACCTGACACATATACACATAGACACACACACACACACACACACGCACTACAAGACAAGTACATAGATCCATATATGCTGAGGCTACTACAGATAAACTACCCAAACCTCAAAGGCCTTCCAGACACTGTAATGTCAATAAGTATCTTCAGCATCCTCCAAAACACACTAACAAAAGCAACAGCTACCACAACACATTCAACCTTAGCTCATAATATCTTAAAGTCTATGTCCATTAGGCAGGCAACTACACAATCCAACATTTGTGTTGTAGCAGACAACATTGTGAGGCACACCAATGTCCCACTCACCAGTCTGAGTAAGGAGAGGGTTATGGTTAGTTGCCTATAAAGGGCCAGGATCTGTCAGATCATGTGTGCTTGCACTCACGTCATTAAACCCAAAAGTACCAGAATGATGTAGTCATAGTCCATGTGGGAGTAAATGATTTGAGATACACCTCCCTGGATTATATGATAAGAGATATGACAGAGCTCTTGGACTATGTTACATGCTGGTATGAGTCTAGTACTCAGCAGTAGCAGCAGCAGCATTTTTCTACCTTTTCCAAGGATGATGCCACAATATGAACAAAATTTTTGTGACATCCAAAGGGGATACAATATTTGTCAGCCTGGAAGGATATGGTTGCAGTCCACACTGCTTTACCAGGGATGGTCTGCACCTGTCCCCTTTAGGCTTTTGAATATTAGCTAAACCCTTGTCCAGTTCTATGTGCCTGTGTTATGCTTTGCCAGCCTGATAAGCCATTCATCATAGTTGAACCAATGCAGAATAATTTAAACATAATAAACAAAAACTCCACTACCTGCAAGTTCTTCTCACAGTGCAGAATGTAGACACCTGTGTAGTTATTGAGCCAAGGTTTAAAGCCGCTGAGAGCACCCTGACTGTGTAGGGCTATAATGTCTTTCACACATTTAGAACAGTTGCTGCACAGAAAGGAACAAAAGGTGGAGGTTCTCAATTTACATCAAACGCAAACACACATCAGCGCTGGTCAAGCAGTATGATACACCTGTGCTTATTCACGCACAACTCACCATAAGCAAACATCCTTGCATGCTATAGGTGACTCTCTATGAACCAGTAAACCCATACCACTTGCTAAAATGACCTTGAGTTGTTCTTCATTCAGCCCAACACACTATTCATGGGTGACTTCGACTGCCCCACTAAAAACTGTAATTCATACACCGCCTCTAACTTGTAAGCCCAAACTTTTCTGGACTATATCAACATAAATGCCCTGGACCAGCTAGTCTGTACACCCACTAGGTGGTCAACATCTTTGATCAAGTACTCATCAGAATGGGGGAGCATTGCACCCCCCCCCCCCCAGTGTAATGTACTCACTGGTCAGGTCAGACCTGGTCTGCTCAGATTGTACCATAAAGCTGTCTTCTTTGAATTAAAAAATAAAATCTGGAACACAAGGTAACCATGGAAATTTTAGGAATTATTCCAGGACATACTCCATAGTGGACAAAATTCAAGCCCTCCCCTCCCCAAACCCAGGGAACCACTGCCTATGTGCAATCATTCACAAACAAAAAAAAATAGTCATGTACAAATTTGCTGAGGTAGCAATACCTTCATAAAGAAATAAGCATGGGACAATCTCAAAAAAACAAGCCAACATGGTAGAATCTCATCATCAATAGGGTGTAAAACAAAAGGAAGAAAGTTATGGCCAAAAGTAGGAAATGCAATGTCTACCAGGGAAGAACTTCCTCATCAAAATAAATAAACAACTCAGCAGACTAACTGTGTCAGTCAAAGCCAAATTTGAGGTAAAAGTAGCCTGCCAGGCTAAGGCAACAACTAAGACATTCTTTAGCTATGTCCAAAACCTCAAAGGCAATACACAACAATGTGCTAAACTAATCATAAATGGAGCCAGCTAAACTAAGCTGGAGGATATAACAAAGCTACTGTACCATAAATTTAACTCCAGTTTTACCTGCTTTATCTCCTAGATACCTGTCAAGAATTACCACCAACCATAGTCCCCCCCCCAAACTATAACTGGGGAAGAAGTCCTCAATGGACTCTCCAAGGCCAAAAGGTTTCAGTGAAATCTGATAATATTTCAGGATAGCTCCTTGATGAAACATGACCTATCTGGCATATTAGAAATATTCATAGGTAGGTACTAGGCTATTGGCCCTAGGGCCTATATAAACCTAGCCGAAAAGGTACCCTGGCTTTCGTCAGCCAAGAAAATTATTTTCCTGTGCCCCTGTCGAGCAGAGCCACAGAAGTGATCCCTGGGGTGAATTTCCTATCTCCCATCCAATCATCAAGATTTTTCTTGAAGAGTGCTAATGAGGAGCTTTGTCTGATATAGATAGGTAGTTTGTTCCAGAGTATGGGAAGTCTCTGGGACAGGAATCTATCCCTCCAGCATGTTCTGTTTATTGTGATGACAAGGTTTAGGTCCCTAGAGTGCAGTGGGATTAGGATTTCTTTAAATAGAGCATGTCCAACAGCTCTGGGTTTGACATAGCTTTGTATGTTAGGCAGAGATTGCCTCTGAGTAGGCGATATGCAATGAAGTAAAGCTGGAGTTTTTTGAGATGGTCTGCGTAGGGCATCTGTTTGAGTCTGGTAATCCTCTTTGTGAGGTATTTCTGCGGCCTTTCCAGTTGTTGTAGATGTCTTGTGAGGTACATACCAAAAGGGGGTGCTGTATTCTATAATGGGTCTAAAGAGTGACGAGTAGAGGGGAACAATGACCTCTTTTTTCCTGGATGAGAAACCTTTTGTGATGAGGTGTGCCACGTAGAAGGATTTCCTGACTACTATGGCAATGTGATTATCAAAGGAGAGACTACTGCTCACCTGTGTCCCAAGGTCTCTTATCACACTTTTGGTGTTAAGTAGACTACCGCCTATGTGGTAGTTCATGGATACAGGTTGTGAAGATTGGAGGAAGATGGGCGAAGGCTGCCAGCCTAGTCAAATAGAATTTGATACATAATTATATCAACTGTATAAATAAATACAAAATACAGGCTTGTGTTTTTAAATGAAAGAAAACACTGTAAAATGTGAACTTCAAAATTATTCAACATTGCCATCTGCTGTAAGGATAAACAAGCCAAACATTTCAAATGTGTCTTTTGAAATTGAAAAGATCTTATGAAGCTCTTTGATGTTTTACAAGTTGGCACCAGTGGGTCTGGATGAAGGTTTCATGCCCATTGTTTTAAGGTTAAAGTTAAGGGCCAGAATTCACATGTGGAAGGTGCTTTAATGCTCTGGTTTATGCTAGAGTGTATATGTGAAATGCCTTGTACTGTTGTAGTTTCCTGAGCAGGTGTTAGCTTGCTAAATAATTGCAGTTTGTGGCCTGAGAAAACCTAAGGGTCAAAATGATGTAATTTGAGAGGGCCTCAGCAGAGCTGCTGGTTAGTGTTTAAAAACTATTGTTCAGTGAGAGACTGTAAGCATTTTGATCTTGGAGATCTAACCCAGCACTGTTTCTCTTTATGTATGTAAGTAAGATAATAGCACTGTGATTTCTCTTAGGAATAGTTAAACTTAGAAGAAAGTTAGACTAAGTATTTTTCTTTTGAAATCATATCTTTCCTACGATATTATTTTAAGTTTCTGTTTGATCTCTGAACTTGTAGCATTGTACTGTAGTAGTTTTGTCTTGTGTTTTAATTATTTATTACTAAATATTTTAAAACCTTTACCTGTGGCTGGTTTATGTAGAGATAATTTAACCTCTAAAGTACATTACTTATTTACAGATTTTACTAAGTCACTCCAAATTAAGCCTTGACTGTTAGTCATACTTCCATTGGATTATAATATTGCACAGTAATAATAATTGGACACCCTTTTAAGGGCCTTTTAGTAGCTGATAATTATTAGCTGGGTGGTGGCAGGAATTACTACTGTATGGACTGAGTAAGGGGCACAGCTGGAGAACCTGTGCCAGACTTATCCCAGGAGGGTCTGTGTGGTTGTATAACCTCTTCTCTAAGTGTGTGTGTGTGTGTTGTGTCAGCTACTTGGGCAGGGACACGAAGCACTGGTTGGACAGAGAGGGCACTGGAGGTTTTTGCTTGCCCAGCTAGACTGAGACCTGGACCCTGTAGCTGTGCCAGTGGGGAGTCTTACTGGGGACCTGGTGAGTAAGGGAGCAACCACCCCAGACTGACTGTGATCTCTGTGTGCACTTAAAGGAAATTGTACTTTACTGTGTGCATTAGTTATCCTTTCCTCTTCTATGAGTCGCCCTCTCTGATGTCAGTGGTGAGGATTGAGGCTCCTTGATTGCTGGGCCATTGCCCAGGCATCACATATTGGTGGCAGTGGTTGGGATATCCTATCATTGGTTTGCTGTGGTGGGATCCACATCATATATTGATTAGTTGGCAAGCACTAATTAGCTTGTAGTGGTGTGAGTAGAGCGAATTCCTGTAGCTTATGTACAGTGATCTCTAAAAGTGTTTTGTACTCTAAAACAGCCACGCAGTGTATACTCAAAGTTCAGATCACAATTGTTTTATTTCTTTTGTTAGCTTAGTGTTAGTCAGGGTGAGCAGGCAGCATGTCAGCAGAGGTGTATGGAAAGCTGACAAGGAGCCAGCTGGCAGATATGTGCCAGGTTAGGGGACTGGTGCATGGAAACCTGACTAAGGCAGACCTGATTGCAACCTTGGTTACAGCTGCATCAGAAAACAGCAGCCTGGTGGACAGACTGACAGTGGAGATACAATATCCTTGAAGAATGGACAGCTCAATCTTTCTGCAGTGGACTTAAAAATCCAGCTGGAGCTAAAGAGACTTGATTTGGAAGCCAGGCATATGGAACTAGAAGCAGCTGAGAAAACGAGGAGTCTACAAGCTGAGGAAAATGAATGGCAGAGGAGGCATGAGAGGGGAAATGCTGACTCTCTTCGCCAGAGTCATGGAGGTAATGGGGAAGGGAGTAACCGGACTCCAGAAGCAAAAAAGGTCAGTAAATTTCTTCCACAGTTTAAAGAGGGGGATCATTTTGATAGCTTCATTCATATGTTTGAGTGGGTATGTAAACAGTATGAAGTTGACTGAGGGCTGTGGGTGCAGTTCCTGATCCCCTTACTCCATGGTAAAGCTGTAACTTCTTTAGCAAAAATGCATGACACTGACTGTTTTGATTATACTGCTGTAAAAAGACTTACTTGGAATGTTTTAAGCTAACACCTGAAATGTATAGGAAAAAGTTTGAGCATAGACGCAAGGCAGAATAAAATGTATGTGAATATGTTGCTTAACTGAGCACTTATTTTCATAGCTGGGTGAGTGGATGTCAGGTCACCACTTTTGAAGGGCTGGTAGATCTTTTGGTAAGGGAACAAGCCCTTAGCACTTTGCCTGAGGACATGAGGATCTGATTAGCTGATAGTCAGTGTGCTACTTCAGAGGAGTTGGGGAAGAAGGGAGACCTATACCTAGCAAGCAGGGCAGCCCTGCACATGAAAAGGACTTCCAGTACTGCTCATGGGTCTAAAGGAACTCATGGTGGGCAGCACAGACTGCCCCAACATAATCCACCAGTAGCAGGGGAAGCCACAAGTCCAGGTATACATCCAAGAGCTAGGGTTAAATGTTTTGAATGCAACCAGTGGGGCCATGTGGCATACAGGTGTCCACGGGGGCAAGGCGGGGAACAAAAGGTGAAAGAGCCAGTAAGTGGGAAAGACAAAATGCCAACAGTGGGTTGTCTTGAGACAACAAGGGTATGGAACTACCATCCTGCAGATGTCCTGAGAGGGAAGGATTTGGATGAGGCAGTACTATGTACTTATGCAGTTACATGCAGTGAGGCTAGGAGACAAGCATGTGGGTCTGGTAGCCTGGGGGAGACCCAGACAGACTGCATACTTGCAGCCAGGACTGCTGAGTTGGTTACTTTAGGGAGTGAGCTATGCTGTAGCAGTGAGACTGAATGTGAGCCACAGATACTTGTGGGTACTGATGTTCCCTTGGACAGGGTGACTGCAAAGGAAGAGGTGAGTTGTAGTAGTACCCAGGCTGACATTGGGGCACCACTGTCAGAGGATGCCAGACTTCCTGTGGAAGGGGAGCTGGGAAGGATTACAAGGAGAGTCTTGAGACAGGCTCAGCTCTCAGACCCTACATTACAAGGCCTGAGGCCGGTAGCTGGGGAGGCACTTGATTCTCAAGGGAAGGGGGAATCTGTATACTGGAACAAAGGGTTACTGTACAGAGAGTGGACCCCTGAGGGAGGGCTAGAAGGTGAAAGAGTACAGCAGTGCCTAGAGCTTACCATCTGGTGCTTCTAGCCATAACCCATGATATTCCCTTTGCAGGTCATATGGGCATAGAAAGTACAAAGAGGTGTATTATGCAAAACTTCTATTGGCCTGGAATTTCCAGAGATATAACAGGGTACTGCAGGACCTGTAAGCAGTGCCAAAAGGTAGGCAAGGCAGGGGACAAGGTGAGACCTCAGTTGATGCTTTTGCCTGTGATTGAGGAGCCATTTCAGAGGGTAGCTATGGATATTGTGGGTCCTCTGAGTATCCCAAGTTCCACAGGGAAAAAGTATATCCTAGTGATTGTAGATTATGCTACACGATACCCTGAGGCAGTGGCTTTGTCCTCCATTGAGGCAAAGAAGGTGGCAAATGCTTTGCTAGAGATTTTTAGCAGGGTAGGTTTAGGGTAGGTTTCCCAAAGGAAATACTGTCTGACAGAGGTGCCAATTTTATGTCAGACCTGCTGGCTTGTCTGTGGAAGTCCTGTGGGGTGAAGCACATGAAGACCACCCCCTACCATCCACAGACTAATGGTCTTTTTAAGAGGTTAAACTCTACAATCAAGTCCATGCTATGGGCATTTGTAGATCAGTTTAAGAGGGAGTGGGACAAATATTTGCCCCATCTGTTGTTTGCTTACAGAGAGGTTCCCCAGGAATCCACAGGTTTTTCACCCTTTGAGTTGCTGTACAGGCATAGGGTGAGGGGACCTCTAGCTTTAATGTGAGATGAGTGGGAAGGTGAGTGTGAGTCTCACAAGCAGTCTGTTGTGGCATATGTCCTGAACCTCAGGACAAGGCTCAGGGAACTCATGGGCCTGGCCCAGGAGAACCTGGCAGAAGCCCAACAACAGAAAAAGGTGTGGTATGACAGGAATGCTCGAGCTAGAGAGTATTCTGTAGGACAGCAGGTGATGGTTCTCATTCCTGTCAGACACAACAAGCTGCAAGCAGCTTGGGAGGGACCCTACAAGGTGGTAAGAAAGGTAAGTGATGTTAACTACATGGTGGAAGTGCTAGGCAGATGGCAGGGGCACAAATTTTACCATGTTAACATGATGAAACCTTACCATGATAGGGAGGCCCTTGTGTTGAGCATTTGCAGTGGATTGCAGCAGGAGTCCGAGAGAGATCTTGTGACTGATCTCCTCAGTGAGGCTCGGGCTGACACCTCAGTGGAAGGGGTAGCAATGTCCCAGCAGCTATCTCCTACCCAGGTTCAAGAAATCCAAGCAGTGTTGCAGGAATTTGGGGATGTGTTCACTGGGAAACCAGGGTGCACCCACCTAGTGCAGCACCAGGTGGATACAGGACCCCAAAGGCCTATCAGGCAGACCTCTTATAGGGTGCCTGAGAGAGTCAAACAGACTCTGACGGAAGATGTACAGGAGATGTTGGAACTAGGGTGATTCAGGAGTCCAGCAGTCCCTGGACCTCCCCAGTGGTACTGGTGCCAAAGAAGGATGGCAGCACCAGGTTCTGTGTGGATTACAGGAAATTAAATAGTCACACAGAGGCAGATGCTTACCCCATGTCTAGGACAGATGAGGCCCTAGAGCAGCTGGGTGGGGCTAAGTATCTTACAACCATTGATCTTACCAATGGTTCTGGCAGGTGCCCTTGACTCCCAGTGCTAGAGAGAAGTCAGCCTTTGGGACTCCTTTTGGCTTGTACAAGTTCACAAAGATGCCCTTTGGGATGAAGAATGCCCCAGCGACTTTCCAGAGGCTGGTGGATAATATCCTAGCAGGAGCAGGAGGGTTTGCCCTTGCTTACCCAGATGATATTTCCATCTACAGCCATTCCTGGCCAGAGCACCTTCAGTATGCCAGGGAGGTGCTGGGCGGACTACAGAGGGCAGGGTTCACCATTAAGCTGAGCAAATGTCAGGTGGGTATGGCAGAGGTCTCCTACCTAGGACATAGAGTGGGGAGTCGTAAGATAAGGCCAGAATCTGCCAAAGTGGAAGCCATTCAGGCATGGCCTGAACCTGTTACCAAAAAGCACGTGAGGGCATTCTTAGGGACAGCAGGGTACTACAGAAAGGTTGTCCCTAATTATAGTACCATAGCTGCTCCCCTCACAGACCTGACAAGGAAGAACAGGACAGATAAGGTAGTGTGGACCCCAGCATGTGAGTAGGCATTTCAGAAGCTTAAGGAAGCTTTGGGAGGATCCCCTGTGTTAGCCAGTCCAGACTATAGCAAAGAATTGGTTGTGCAGGTGGATGCTTCAAACTATGGGGTGGGGGCTGTACTTGTCCCAATTTCTTCAGAGGGAGAAGAGCACCCAGTGGTTTATCTCAGTCATAGGCTCCAATCCAGGGAGGAATGCTATGCAGTGGTAGAAAAGTAATGTCTAGCCATAGTGTGGGCACTACAAAAACTTCAGCCTTATCTGTATGGAAGAAAATTCACTGTGATGACAGATTGCAACCCTCTAACATGGTTAAACAGAGCCAGTCAGCAAAATGCCAAGTTGCTATGATGGAGCCTGGGGTTGCAAATATATGATATGTCAGTGCAGCACCACAGTGGGAGTAGCAATGCCAATGCAGATGGGCTCTCAAGACAGGGAATTGAGTGAGGTACACCCAGATAGGCCTGACACTCGCAAGCAATGTTTCTCAAGGGGCACTTGAAACTTGCTTGAGTTCCCCAGGGGGAAAAAGATGTGAAGACTGGAGGAAGACTGGTTAAAGGCTGCAAGCCTAGTCAAATAGAATTTGATACATAATTGTATCAACTGTATAAATAAATGTAAAATACAGTCTTATGTTTTTAAATTAAAGAAAAGACTGTAAAATGTGAACTTCAAGATTGTTGCAACATTGCCATCTGCTGTAAGGAAAACCAAGCCAAACATTTCAAATGTGTCTTTTAAAATTGAAAAGATCTTATAAATCTCTTTGATATTTTACAAGTCGGCTTCAGTGGGTCTGGATGAAGGTTTCATGCCCATTGTTTTAAGGTTAAACTTAAGGGCCAGAATTTACATGTGGAAGGTGCTTTATTGCTCTGGTTTCTGCTAGAGTGTATATGTGAAATGCCTTGTATTGTTGTAGTTTCCTGAGCAGGTATTAGCTTGCTAAATAATTGTAGTTTGTGGCCTGAGAAAATATAAGTGTCAAAATGATAACATTTGGGAGGGCCTCAGCAGAGCTGTTGGTTAGTGTTTAAAAACTATTGATCAGTGAGAGACTGTAAGAATTTTGATCTTGGACATCTAACCCACCACTGCTTGCTCTTTATGTATGTAAGTAAGACAATAGCACTGTGATTTCTCTTGGGAATAAATAAACTTAGAAGAACGTTAGACTAAGTATTTTTCTTTGAAATCAGATCTTTCCTACAATATTGTTTTAAGTTTCTGTGTGATCTCTGAACTTTAGTAGCATTGTACTGTAGCAGTTTTGTCTTGTGCTTTAATTATTTATTATTAAATATTTTAAATCCTTTACCTCTGGCTGGTTTATGTAGAGATAATTTAACCTCTAAAGTACATTACATATTTACAGATTTTACTGTCGAAGTCAATCCAAATTAGGCCTTGACTTTTAGTCATACTAGCATTGGATTATAATATTGCACAGTAATAAGTGGACACCCTTTTAAGGGCCTTTTAGTAGCTGATAATTATTAGCTGGGTGGTGGCAGGAATTACTACTGTTTGGTCTTGGTAAGAGGGGCACAGCTGGAGAATCTGTGCCAGCCTTTTCCCAGGAGGGTCTGTGTGGTTGTATAATCTCTTCTCAAAGTGTGCGTGTGCTGTGTCAGCTACTTGGGCAGGGAAACAAAGCACTGGTTGGACAGAGAGAGAGTACTGGAGGTTTTAGCTTGCTCAGCTAGGCTGAGACCTGCACCCTATAGCTGTGCCAGTGGGGACTCTTATTGGGGACCTGCTGAGCAAGGGAGCAACCAGCCCCAGACTGACTGTGATCTCTGTGTTCACTTAAGGGAAATTGTACTTTACTGTGTGTGTATTAGTTGTCCTTTCCTCTTCCAGGAGTCGCCCTCTCTGGTGTCAGTGGTGAGGATTGAGGCTCCTTGATTGCTGGGCCAGTGCATGGGCGTCACACAGATTTTTTACCAAAAGGAATGACAATGCACTTTTTGGCATTGAGCTTGAGGCCATGGCTTTGACACCAGGCATCTGTCTGAGTGAGACCCTTTTGTTGGATGTCCCCATCATTAGGAGTTTTGATTATGGCTCATAGTTTGCCATCATCTGTAAACTTCATTAGCCAGAGACCTTCTGTGTTAGCCTGTACTTCAGAGAAGTAGATACCAAACAGGAGAGGACCAGGACTGAACCCTGTGGTACTCCACTTGTCACTGGTCTGAAGTTGGATTTGGAGTCTGCTACTTTCACAGTGTGGGTTTTGTCAGTGAGCCAGTTGGCAACCCTTCTTGTGACATAGAGATTTATACCTAGTTTAGTGAGTTTATCTATAATTCCAGAGTGGCAGATGGTGTCGAAAGCCTTGGTGAGATCTAGATAGGCTGTGTGAACCACTTTACCCTTGTCTACAGCTTTGGTGACCACTTCAAAGAAGTCTATCAGAGTTAGGAGACATCATCTGCCTTTTACAAACCCGAATTGGGTGGGGTCCAGAGTTTGGAGATTACCAATGTCATTGTTTATAAGTTCCATGATGATACATTCCATAGCCTTGCAGACCAGGCTCATCAGGCTAATGGGGCAGTAATTCATGGGTCCGTGGTGGCTCCCCCTTTGTGGAGTGGGATAACCGTTGCTGTGTGCCATTCAGTGGGCACAAAGACTGAGGTGAGGCTATGATTGAACATGGTACTTAGGTGGGGTGGTAGTTTGTTCTGTAGTTAGTGTAGAATGAAGCCTGGGATGTTTTCAGGTCCCATGGATGCTGTGTTCTTGGCTTTGAAGAGTGTGCTTTTTACCTCTGCAGCTGTGATTACAGGAACTTTGCATTCTTCCGGTATAGAGATGGGCCCCTTAGGGTTTGAGAGGGGGGTAAAGTTAGCACTGAACCTAACTACCAAGATGTTGGCAATATCAGTTGGTTCTGTATATTTAGTGTCATTGTGCTGTAACTCAGAGCAGATCTGAGTGTTGCCATTGAGATTCTTGACATAGATATAGAATGCATTGTGGTTGTCTTTAGAATCAGTGGCGATTTTGTTTCTTAATTAGCTTTGCAGGATTTTATGAGGGATCTCAGCTTCTTACCGAGTCTGACCAGGGTGTTCCTCCAGTCATGGGATTTTACTCTTTTTTTGCAACAGTTTTTTTCTTCTGTTGTAGAGTTTGTTTATTGCAGGGGACCACCAGATTGCCTTACTTTTTTTTGAGGATAGCATCTTGGTTCTGTTAGTGATTGCACGATCCATGCACTCGTGTAAGTGCTTATAAAGTGCATTTGTGTAAGATTCAGCCATCGTGCCTCTATTGTCTGTCTGCATGGGTGTCATGAAGTTTGCCACTTCTGTCTTAAGAAGTGTGAAGTTGGCTTTGGAGAAATTTTTTTACGGTGGTTTACCTAATGGGGGTGGGGGCGAGATGTGGATATCTAGGGTGATTAACTTGTGGTCAGATCTGACCAACGAGGAATTGACCTCTGATGTGGAACACTGGTTGCCCATGGTGGTAATGACCAGGTCTAGGATATTGCTGCCCCTGGTGGGGGGGGGTGTGGATAAGTTGATCCAAGGCATTGGAATTTATGAATTCCAGAAAATGTTGAGCAAAAGAGTTGGTACATGAGTAGTTTTCCGAGTTATTGGGGGGGGGTAGTTGAAATCACCCATTATTAGGGTGTCAGGTTGTGCCCTAATATTTTTCCGTGTATCAAGAAATGAGTAGTGGGAATCCTGAGGCATGGTGAGGGATTGTAGCAAGCTACAATTTGGATTGTGGTCTTGCCCAGAGTTAGTTTCACTTGGATAATCTCGGATGCATTATGCTGAGCCACTAGCCTGGAGGTGTAGATATCCTTAATGAATATGGACATGCCTCCACCTTTAGTGTTTCGGTCTAAGTTAGGTGGCCGAAAGATGTGGTATGAATTATAGCCTGGTAATGCAGGGGTGCTCTCTGGAGCCTTGAACCAGGTATCTGTCACTGCACAGATGTTGATGTTCTCCATTTTAAGGAGTGCCTCGAGTGAGTGCATTTTGAGGTTTAGACTTCTAGCATTCAGTAGCATTACACTCAGATTTTGCTTGCTTGTACCTGTTATGGAGGTAAATTTGTCATTTGAACCTTGCCTAAAACAGGCACTATAGGGGTGGCAAGAGCCTTAGACAGTATCCGGAATCCCAAGGGCGAAAGGTGTAGGCCATCTCTGGCGAAGCATTGTGGTCTGTCAATCATGTCATTCCAGGCAGACAGATACTGGATCCCCTTAGAATGACACCAGAAGCTTAGCCAATTGTTGAAGTCAATCATTTTGTCCTTGTACTCTGGCATCATTCTGGGTGATGGCAGGATGCTACTCAGGGCTAGGGTCATACCTGCCTGGGCTACAAGATCGAACAGCTCCTTCATGTTTGTTTTCATGTAGTCTAGGGAGGTACATCTCAGGTCATTCACACCAACATGGACAATGACAAAATCATATTTGTACTTGTTGTGGAGTGACCTGAGTGCATGCGTCATGTGGCGGATCCTGGCACCTGACAGGCGGCTGACAGTAAATTTCTCCTTGTTTAGCCTGGTGAGTGGAACATCAGTGTGCCTGACTATAGAGTCATCTATGACTAGAGTGTTGGGTATGTTGTTATGCCTTATGGGCTGTGGTTGAGTGTCACACTTGAGTTTGTGGGCTATGTGTCATTTGGGTTGTGTTGGGGGGTGGAGGTTGCTTGCGTTTCTGCTTTGGAGGTCCCTGTTGCTTTGGCAGATTTTTATGTAAGGAACCACTGTTGGAACTCTGGTGTATGTGCCTGGTCAAGTTCATAACAAAGGGGGCATTGTACTCAATGATGGGTCCATGAGGGCAGAGTAAAATGAAGCAATTGCATCCCTAGACCTAGATGCAATACCCTCGCTTCTAAATGGTTCAAGGTAGAAGGATTTCCTTATTAACAGTAAGCACATGATGGTCAATGGCCAAGATATTGTTTGCATGCATTCCAGAGTCCCTGACTGCAGGGTCAACTCTCAGGGGTGAATTATCACTGCAGTAATTTCAGGGTGTGGTCATCGTTCTGAAAGATGCTATTGTGCATTTTTTTGGCATTAGATTTTAGACTGTGACTCTGGCAACAGTTATTAGTTTGTGTGAGACCTTTTTCGGGGAAATTTGACTGCACCTAGTATGCAGTCATCTGTGAACTTTATCAGCTAGAGGCCTTTGATATTGGTCTTGACCTCAGAGAAGTAAATGTTAAAAAGGAGCATCCCCACCACCAAGCCCTGGGGGACTCCTCTAGTGACTGGCCTTTTTGTGGAGGAAGACTCCCCTGACTTTCTGTGTCCTATCTGTGAGCCAGCTGGCTATCCATTGGATGACGTAGGGGTTTATATCTAATTTTGTAAGCTTGTTTACAATGCCTGAGTGGGGTATTGAGTCTAATGTTTTGACCAGGTAATTGTAGGCAATATGCACTGTTTCACCCTTGTCCATTGTTTTGGTAACCTTCTCAAAGAAGTCCACCAGGTTGAGTAGGCATGACCTTCCCCTGACAAAGCCAAACTGGACTGGATCAAATGAGTGAAGGTTTCCTTTGTTGTTATTTACCAAGTCAACGACTATTCTTTCCATGACCTTACATATGAGGCTAGTCAGGCTTATGGGTTAATAATTTACCAGGCCCACAGATGGATTGCCATTGTGCAGAGGGATAACAGTTACAGTCCTTCATTCATCTATAAAGCCTGTTTGGAGGCTACAAAAACTTGTGAGTGTTTCTGCCATTTCACACTGAGCTAATTGGAGGAAGGGCATTGAGCAAACTCTGATCTGTGATATATAACATTAAGTATCCTGTTTTTTGCTTATTTTTATGATTTATTTATAGCACTTTTATTGTCTGTTGCATACTTTTCTAGCTAATTTCACTGTGTGAAGTATTAACTGGAAATTTTCTACATTTGTTAAGCATCTGTTTGGGTTTGTTTGTTCCGATTTCCTGCCAAGGAGTGTATCATATAACTTATTTGTTATAGTTAAAAGCATTCCCTAGAGTCTCCTTGCTCCTTTATCTGTTTAAAACTTTCATTTAAAGGCTCACTGCTGCTTTTCTGCTGTGAAAAACATTTCTGCAGTTTTTTTCTACCTAAGTAGTGTGGGTGGTTGTAGCATTGTCCATATTCAGGCTTGTGTTTTGGGCCTGTTGTTTATTTGTAGAGGCTGTGTGTCTGAGCACATGTTCCAGGCCATTTTTGTTTAGCTAAAGCAATTCTTGCATTTCAGTGAGAGGGAAGTGTTTATGGTCATTGGCTGATTGGGGTTACCTGGACTACAGCTTGGAGTAAGCATCTCATCTGTTCTTTCGAGTTTTTTTTTAAATTGTTTCAGGTTTCAACTTTCTGTTACTTAAGAAGTTAACTTGTGAGTGCTTCTGCCATTTCACACTGAGCTAATCGGAGGAAGGGCACTGAGCAGACTGATCTGTGATATATAACACTGAGTATCCTGTTTTTTTGTTTATTTTTACATGTTATTTATAGCACTTTTATTGTTTGCTGCATACTTTTGTTTCTACATCTATCCAGGCAGGGATACCAAGAAGTCTGACTGGTATCTTCTTGAGAATATGGGACTTCAGTGCTAAGAGTTTAGCATTTCTGAGTAACAAGAGTTCAGATCACCCAGTGGCACAACAGCTTCTGTGTTCAGATGAGAGTTTCATCTTTCAAAACCATGGGCTAAGAATTCATAGATGCAACTTTATTACAACAAAAGACTAAGTAGACTGCCTCAAAGCTTTGTCCTTTTACTCGGTCTCTTACAGACTGCTGAGATGTGGTCTACATCTGGCTTACAAAGCATCCTCTGATCCATCTGTTACGGACCGGTTGTATATCTGCAAAACCAATAGCATAGCATCAGGAACATCTCCTCTAGGGACTCATCTGCAAGATAAATAAGACATGTTGGAGGGAAGAATTTGTGTCTTAAAGACTGCCTTTTTTCTGGGACAGGCTTCCCAGCCATGTGAAGCAGAATTCCTACCTGCACTTATTCAAGCACATCTTGGATCAATGGATGGGGAACTGTAAATGTACCCCTGGTCTTCCAGCTATGTCCCTATTTGAAAGAAGAAGCATGTAAATGCTCGACCACTCCTCCCCAAGTTATACCCCCTATAAAATGAGTGATAGCATCACTTGTCCAATACATTCAGGAAGCATACTAGGCTTAAAAAGGCCTTTTAGGTTCATTTGTCAAATAATCACCTATGGACCTTTTAGGTTAGTTGGTTACATGGGTACAAGCTCCTCAGCTATCACAATGTATTAAATTTAAAGTACTCCTTCAGCCACAGAATTAGAATACATAGAGTCAGAGTCCTGTATGTTGACACATGAACAGCTCCCTCATTCATTTAGCTGAGGGGTTGTTAAGGTGGAATCAAATGCAATCCCTGGTTATTAATGCATTTCTGAATTACTTATTCCACTGAATGTATTCCAGGAACTAAAAAGAGGGACTGCACTAAAAGAGAAGAAATGAGAGAAAGTGAGAAACAGAGGTAGAGAGAGAAATAAATTTTTTAACAATATTTAAAGGACAACAGTGCTGATCCTGTAACCAGTCATAGGAGTAGATACTTGTACGTCACAATTCCAGCTGTGGTTTCATCCGCATGCTTAGTCAACCTCAGTGGTTTTTGTAATTCGTGCTCTGTGCTGGTAAGGAATGTTTTTATGACTACACACTATTCTACAAACAGAGGCACAGATTTTGATAGGCTCAAAACAGGAAGAAGGCAAGGGCAAGCGACACATTGTGGATGCAGACAAAACCAATATGCTCTACCTCCTCTGTGCAGCCTGCAAGCTTACCTGTATACTGTTATCTTTGTCAGCCCCCTACCCCCACTAAAATAATAATTCTATATTTCTCCTATGTACAAATGTAGACTTGTAAAGAAATGCTTCCTCACAAAGCTGTTTCTAAGCAGCAGTATTGTTTTACAAACAAAAGCAATTTTGTTGTGCAATTTTAACCAATATTTAAAGCAAGGTTAAAGAAGCAAGTCTAGGGAGCACAGAGATCCATTTATAACTAAATATCAGGTTCAGTGTAGCATTCAATTCACGTAAGGAGAGAGAGAAAGTTTGTCACTGAGATGAGTGGAGGAGGGGAAAGAGAAAGAGAGAGAGAGAGAGAGAGCATAATTAAGGAAGCCCCACCTAGTTTAGTCATACTTAAAAAAACCTTTACTGAACAACTAAACTTCAGTGTTGGCCAAAGGAGTTTCTCCTAAGGAAGAAAGGCAGACGCTCACGTAGACAGAACAGGGTAAGTTACAAAACTTTTATATATTTCTCTATTTTGCTTAAGCAGCATTTATTTATTTAATTCTCATTTTCTTTTAGAGGTCCAATAATTATGTAGGAGAAAATACCTTAGTTTGTAACAAATGTTGTGAGCTTCTCTGAAGTACTGTGTTTGTGTGCACCTTTGTGAACTGTGCTATAATCTACATAGAAACAAGAACTGTATATACCATGAAGATCGAAGCCTGTGCAGTGGGACCCAAGAGAGTGTGTCAGCATGGTGATAGGAATGGTATGTTTGCCCAGGGGGCATAACTGATGGGGTACTTGGCTGCTGCAGTATATGGGAATGGAAGGGGGGTGCATGGTAATATAAAGCCTGCCCTGGGAAGAACTATAGTGGGATTATCACAGCTGTTTTGGACAGAATGAGACTTAGTACTTCTGTTTGTAAAGAAAACTTGAATATTTGTACTTTTGTAAATCAGTGAAACACTCTTTGGTTATGAATGCAGCTGGTGAAGCTTTGATTATCAAACATCTTTTTACAAATGTGGTGAAAATTGTACTTAGCAGGGGAAATAAATGTACTATGTCTGGAGACAAAATAGTTTTAAATCTTTTGTAAAAACAACTAGAGAGAGATAAGGGGAAAGCAAAGAAACTGAAGCGTGGACCTAGTCCATGCTGTACATACATGTTCACACAAACGGAATAGGGCTGGCACAGTGGTACAGCAGTTGTAGCTGTGTCATTGTACTTAAGACCCTGGTTTTATTCCAAGCTGGGGTGCCTTCTTTGTGGAGTCTGCCTGTTCTCCATGTGTTTGCGTGCGTGTTTTTCTGGGGTTTTCAATTTCTTCCACCATCTGAAAGATATGGTAATAAAACTATTACATAAAATATGGGACATAATTATGTCCGTGGGACAGGTGGTAACCCTAGGTAATAAGCATACTGAAGATCCCCTGAATTACATGTATTTGCATATGTGCATGAGCTTGTGTGTACAGCCTCTGCTGGACTTCCTTCCTGTGCATGACCAGTTCTTTGCCTATTGCTTACTGTTTGTTGGGATACACTGCATTTCCCTTGTAACTCTGACTTTGAAAGGGCGTGTACTGAAAAATGAACAAAAGAATGAACGATGAGTGAGTGAATGAATGAACTATACCCATAGTCACTTTAAAGGTAATTATAAGAATATTTTTAAATCTCATTTTTGAAAGCTTGCCATAGTACGCTGAGCACAGGAATGAAAAATAGTTTTTGTAAGCTTTCCCAATAAATGATTAAGACACAATCACATTTATAGACAATAAGGGTAAATGGTGAAGTTAGCAAGGGAAGGCTTTGGATGGGATTGAATGAGAAGGGCAGGTAGCAAGGGTAGATAGACAAGCATAAAACACTGATTTGTACAGACAGGGGTGGTATATACACAAAAGGCTGGGGGGGATAATAGATGGACACAGATGTGCAAAGGATGGATAAATGTTGTTGGCAAGGGGTGGACAACAATTAAGGAAAGAGGCATGACATAAGGGGGGTGGTTCCAGAATGGGGAGAAAGTTTTGTTCTACTATGTTTGGATGCCAGGCCAGCATAGAGAGCAACAGACCCAGGTATCATTCACTCGAAAGGTGGATGCTATGAGACAGTGGTCTGATGGTCATGTGATTCCACCAGCCATTTAAGAAGGCATTCCACATTGCTGAGCTAGCATCAAGCTGCCGCCACACATAAGCAGCCAATAGTTTCCACAACTGATGCTTGGGATGTTAAGGTTGTCCCCTTTGGACTACTCTCAGAAGAAGAGCTTTCACTTCTCCCTCCTATGAAGCAGCCATGAAAGATACCATTGATGTTTTCATGTTACCAATAGTATGGGAACCATCATAACCCTCCTAAGAAGCAGCCATGACAGTCACTGGAGGCCCACTACCAGAAGCTTTGGTCAGCACAGACTGAGGTGATTGTGGCCTCACTTCCTTCTCTTCAACAAGCAGACCTTCAGAAAATTGGCACAATGGGAAAAATGTTAACTAATATATGCTAAAAACATATAGTTGACTGGCATGGGTTTTACATACAGAGCTGCCAGGAGAGTCGTTGTTTTTACAGTGTTGCTGTTAGCTTCTCTAACTTCCACACATTAAGCTCATGTTCACCCAGAATCGGCAAACAAAATATGCACCAAGTATACATGTAAATGTATAAAATACATAGAATACCAGTTGGCAATAGCACTGCTAAAAATACATGTGTGTGTGTTTGTGTGTATGTGTATACATCTATATCTATTTTTATTTATACACACACACATATATATATATTATTTATTTAACATTTGTTTACCGGGAAAGTCCGACTGGACACAGGTCTGTTTTCAGTGGAGGCCCGGGGAGAAAAGCTCCAAATACAGCAGAATATAACAAATACACACTGACACACTGACAAGATAAATCCTACAGGAACTCTTTACAGTTGAGCATACTTAGCAGAAATTACATTTTTTAAAATAACTAAGAGTGAATAAATACTAAAATAGCTAAGAGTGAGTAAGTACTTTGCAGAACATTTTTTTGCATAGAACTATAGGGGCTTTATCCTTGGGTAAACAAGCAGAGAATGGGAGGTGGAGAGCCACCATTTTGTAGTTAGTAGAATCCCAGCAGCAGTGAGTTGGTATGGCTTAACCTGAGGGGTGACCTGGGAAAAGCCAGTTTTTTACATAGTGTGTTTTGAGAAGTTTTTTAAATTGGGAAGTAGAGATTGTAGAGGTTAGGTGATTTGGGAGTGCATTCCATGTTCTGGCACTAGAGCAGGCAAAGAAAGATTTGCCATATATATATATATATATATATATACACTTCTGAAAATATATGTGATATCTGTAGCTATCTATATATCTGTATTTCAATACACACACACACACACACACACACACACACACACACACACACACGTATACATTTAAACATATATATATATATATATATATATATATATATATATTTAAATGTGTGTGTGTGTGTGTGTGTGTGTGTGTGTGTGTGTGTATATATATATATATATTTAAATGTATACCTGTGTGTGTGTGTGTATTGATATACAGATATATAGATAGATACAGATATCACATATAGTTACAGAACATTTCTGACTGTCTCTCTCCCCTTCCTAACCTCTAATTCCCACAGTCAAAGCAGGTCAAGCAGACACCATGTCCGGTCTCTGTTGTAAAGGTGGCACTGATCACCAAAATTGATGATTTCAGTAGCATTGGTTACTATCCTTGCAAGCTCATGCCAGGTATCGGCCTTCCACAAGGGTCTGTCATATTGCCCTAATAGATGCTCAGAAACTTCCCTTGCAAGAAGGACAAGAAGATGCTGTTCTTCCTGCTAACAATGCAGAATGTCTGCATTACACAGCACCTAAAGTAGTCATGGCAACTCACTCAGGCATAATGGTAGCCCTTATACATGGCTGCATGTTTGGCTGCACTATAGTGTTACTCATACCTCTCAACCTCTTAGAGCAAGAAATCTGGACAAAGCTATAAATAAAAGTGGGACAAAGGCCACAAAATAGTGACAGTTTTTAAATATTGCTCTTACAGACTTAGAAGGTTGATAGAATAACAGATTTTGCATTAGCATGAATTTTCTAAAGGGTAGGAAGTCTGAAATTCAAATGTCTGTCATTATTTTCTAACTTCAGTCTTTAATGATTTGCCACTAATTTGTCAGAAAATCAAAATTATGAGGCAAAAATCTGGACCTTCTGTGACAATCTGTATAGTTGAGAGGTATGGTGTTACTGTATCTCCCTAGCACTGAGCTGTGGTGCTGCATATGTCTGGAGTGGTGCCTCATTGTGCTGCAGGCCTGTGCATGCCATGTGCACAACCCTGCTTGCCATATTATTTGTGGTCACTGGAAAGTGCATGGCTTCAGTCTGCATGTCTGCATAAAACAATGACCTGTGACAGCAATTCAGACACAGCTGTACTACATAGCCTTATTAGTGTAGTCTCCATGCTAAATGGTGATTGTTAGCATGATATAAAGAGCTGGTGCCATTTTCTCAAACCTGTTCAGTACTGTGGAACACAGTAATTTCAGTAGAGATTGTATAGAATAGCATTCTTCTCTCTGTTCAGGGTGTCAGGTGACTTTACAGTATTTCATAGTTCAGTTATACATTCTGGTAAAGTTCTAAAGCAGAATTTCTCTCTTAACGTTTACTCTTATTGCACACAGAACCTCATGGGACTAATTTAAACTATTAAAAGTTTAGTTTCCCTGGCTTTATCACTGATGCTGCAAATCTGAATATAGGTCCCAGAGGGAAATATACAGTAGCAAGTTAATTTAATTCAAATAATAAACAAAAGTAATTCAACACTGGAAGTGAACAGACATGGATGGAACAATGAAAATAACTTATTTATAGAAACAAAAAATGCTAGATTTTGGACTTCTGAAACAAATTGCCATGTCATTCATCAGA
Organism: Protopterus annectens; assembly: GCF_019279795.1. Taxonomy (NCBI): domain Eukaryota; kingdom Metazoa; phylum Chordata; order Ceratodontiformes; family Protopteridae; genus Protopterus; species Protopterus annectens. The sequence goes on from NC_056743.1 coordinate 1,158,088,839, forward strand.
CACTAAAAAGCACTTGGTAGTAAAAATCAGTCTTGACTACACCTGCATTATTTATTTATTTAATTTATTAATTTTACATTTGTTTGCCAGGGATGTCAGACTGGGCCAGTGGCTCTCTTTCAGCAGAGGCCCGGGGAGAAAAGCTCCATTACAAAAACACATTACAAGCAATACAAGAAATCAATAACAATAAAAAAATCATAACTTTGGCAAATATAGGTGGTAAATAGTTTATACATACAGTAAACAAAAAAATGAGAGGATAATATAAAGTGGAAAAAAGGAAAGCTTACAAATAAACTAGCATGAAATAGCTTGTGCCATCAGAGAGAAATGGCTGATCAGTAGATCTATATCATGGTTTTGGTGGTGAATATTTATGAGATACATGTATGGTATATGGACAAGAATATGGCTGATTAGAACAAGTAACACTAGCATAGCAACAAACAGTGATAGCTAAGGCAATACTGAGGTGAATTACAAGAAGGAGGGTTATGATGAAACTATGATGAAACTGTAGGAAGCTTGTGATAGATAAAGATAGGAGCAGTAGTGAGCTTGAGATAGGTAGAGAGAAACTGGAATTCCATGAGAGAAGGGAGAGTTTGGATGTCAGACTTTAGTAAAGGTAGAGATATTTTGGTTGTAAGAACATGGAAGGACAGAATGATCTGCCTGGATTAGTGCAGTTTTTGGTTAGGCGTTCCTTAAGCAGTAGTTTAAATCTGGATGGGTTGCTAGAATTGAATATTGTCTGAGGCATGGAATTCCAGGACTTAGATATATGGTGAGGGAATGAGAGTTACTGTAACAATTATTAGATATAGTTACTTTAAGTAGTAGCTTGTTGGAGGATCTTAGTAGCCTGCCATTTGAGTAGGGCTGCACTAAGCTCTTGAGGGCTGGACAGTTGTCTGAATGGTTGAAGATGGAATGAATGAAAGTCAGTTGGTTGAGGGATAGGAGATCGGGTAGCTCAATCCAATTTAGATTGTGAAGTGCTGTGCAGTGATGTGATCTGTAAGGGATGTTAGTAGCAAATGTTGCAATTTTGTTATAGCAGGACTCCAGTTTGTTTAAATCTGATTTTCTGAGATTAATGAATCTTGGTGAGGCATATAGAAAGGTAGAGAGTAGAAGAGAGTAGATGAGCCCTAGCTATGGAATGTGTAGTGGCCTCTGTTAGGTATGGCTTGACTGTGTATAGTGAACCTAGCTTAATGTTGACCTTTTAGATAGTTACAGTGACTTGTTTGTCAAATTTTAGGTTGTTATTGTTACTCAGAAGAGTTTGTTGTGCTGGACAAGTTTAATTTTAGTTTTATTGGCTAAGTAGATGGTGAAGGGGGGAGGGTTATCAGGAACTTTGTTATCAGTGAAGACCATAAGTTTTGTTTTATTTGGACTGAGTATGAGATGAGAGTCTGAGAGGTATTTTTCAATATCTTGGAAATATTGTTGGGTTGTTTGTAGGAGTTCTGTTAGGGAGGGAGCTGAACATGTGAGGGAGGTGTCAGCTGCATATTGAATGATGGTTGCATGCTGGGTGGCTGTGCCGAGCCTGTTGGTGACTATGGTGAAGAACATTGGACCAAGAAGTGAGCCATGGGGTACTCCTACTGAGACCAGAGTGGAAAGTTCATTTTGCTGCTTAACTGCCTGTTGGCAGTCAGTTAAGTAGCTGAGAGGGCTGGCTGGGCTAGGTCTAAGGAAGCTAGCTTATTTAGTAGCTTTAGGTGGGATACTGTATCGAAGGCCTTAGACATATCAAGTAAGATAGAGGAGACTAGCTGGTTGTCATTTCTAAGCTGGTTGGCTGAGTCTGTAAAACTAATAAGGGCAGTGGTTGTACTGTGTTTAGGTCTGAAGCCATGTTGAGATGCAGATAGGAGATTATTACTTAGTAGATAGTCAAGGAGTTGTCTGTGCATGCATTTTTCAAGAATCTTGGCTATGGGAAGGAAGACGGCAATCGGCCTGTAGTTTGAGAACTCAGTAGAGGAGCCACCTTTGTGAAGAGGGATGATAGAAGAGACTATCCAGAGTTTGGGGATGTACTATTCAGCAATGGAGTAGTTTGTTAGGAGAGATACAGGGTAGGAGATGGCATCTGCTGTTAGCTTTAGAAATTCATTGAGGAGTTGGTCATCTGTGAGAGAGGAGGACTTAAGTTTGGAAAGATGATATTTGATGGTATTAGTTTGAAATGGTTTGATTGAAAAGGAATTGAGGGTTCTGACTAATTCATTAGGAATAGATTGGGGGGGGTCTTGCAATTGTTTTTTACTAGGGAGAGTATAGAGCTGATAAAGTGTGAATTAAATTGTGAGGAAATAATCTGTAGAATATGTTGTGGTTGTAGCTGGGGTTGTGATCTGTCCAGGCTTTAGTAGTTGTTTGGCTCCCCAAAATTTCTGGGGATTGTTTTGGTGTTTTTGTTGCATTGTTGTATAGTATAACATTTTGTAATGCCTGATTTGTTTTTTGGCAAGCTTGTGTAATTGATGGTAGGTAAGAAGGGAGTCTTGATTTTTGGTTTTGTGGTATAGGGACCAGGCTCTGTCTCTCTGTTTGGGGAGCTGCTTGGCATCATTTGTAAGCTGTGGTATATGCTTGGAGTTAGAATGAGTCTTTCAAAGGGGAGCTAGGTTGTTTAGGATATTGAGGAATTTGTCACTGAAGTATTGAACAGCAGAATCAAAGAGCAGGTATTTTAAAGAGAACCAGTCACACTGTTGCAGGAGGGATTGAAGACTTCATGGGAGAAATACCTTTTGATGTGGACAAGTTTGTAAATTACATTTTTAGTAGGGCAAATGTAGTGGTTAAGAATGTAAGTGGGTAGAAAGTTTGTAAATGACATTTTTAGTAGGGCAAATGCGGTACCTAAGAATGTAAGTGGGTAGGTGATCACTTGACTGTCATGGAGACAGTCAGATTGGTGACAGAGAAAGGGTTTATTTGCAAGTGTTAGTCGAGGATTGATTTTATTTTTTGCTATGTTTGTCAAATCTGGTAGGGGATTGTATAGTTTGACAGAAACCATGGAGATTAATAAAATAGGAGGGATTTTCCAAGGAGCAGGTGTACCAGTCCATGTTGAAATCCTCCATTATTATTCTTTCTTGACTAAAAGTTGAAGCATACTAGCAAAGAAGTTCTTCAATAATGTCTGGGTTGTTACCTGGGGGTATATAAATAGCTATTCTAATGATGTGTTTATTGAAGTTTAGTTAAAGGCGGGTGATTAGAATTTCAGAATTCAAGAGGTCTGGGGGGTTGATTTGAAGTCTTTCTAGTTTTATAGTATTTTTATATATTACAGCTATGCTGCTGCCTCATTTATGAGTCCTGTCATGTCTTTAGGTGTTATAACTATGGGTTAGAATGTCACTATCCTGTATGTGGGGTTTTAGCCACGTTTCTGTTAGGACTGCTAATTCGGGAGAGTATTGGGTGATAAAAAATAAAAATAAAAAATCCAACCACGTAAATAAGAAGTAGAATTTATTGTACACCACCAAAAAAGACGAAGCACTTTCGCTAAATTCATATAGCATCATCAGAGTCATTTTGGTATCAAATCCTTACTGTTTAAAAAGAAGCAGCATCCAGTCATTACACACAAGTAATTAATTACATAATTTCCTATTAATTTAAACACTTTTACCAACTATTATATATAAAATCATACATATTATAATTATAATATTTTTTAGAAAATACATGTATGAATACCTTGCATGTATGCCTCACAAATTCACCATAAATCTATTTTATTACTTTTGCCCATTGTTTTAGTAATGGTTTCAGGGAAATGTTGTCATTCAGTCCTGGTGAATTTTGAGCATTTAAACGCATCTGCCATTTCATTTCTTTTACTTCTACTTCATTTTCTATATCCCCTCCCCTACCATCTATAAAAACTCTATCTATTATAAAAAAATAAACTTTTTAAAAAAAATAAACTTTATAAAGTTGAACCATTTTTTACTATGAAGAAATAAAGCATTACATTTATTTTATTTTCTAATTGCTCTTAAATGTTCAGCTATTCTATCTCTTAGCCTCCAGTTTGTTTTGCCAACATAAAATGCTTCGCATGATACAAAGGTTGCCACATATACTAACTTAGATGTATTGCAATTGCATTTTCCTGGGAATGCAATGGTTGCTCCATAGGAGCTTATCACCACATATGGCCCATCATTTATATATCTACAATATCTGCAGGTTCCATATTTTGCCATTCTACAAATATTTTTTGTTCTATTTTCATTTCTGTCCAACTATTCTTTTATATTTTCCCCCTTCTATATATCTTTGGTTTTGCTTCTAAAAGGGCGTTTGTTTCCCCTTCAAGGCAAGTGACCCACTTTTCTGTCAATATTCTAACCAGTTCTGGTGTCACCCAATTATAACTTAAAACCATCACATTTGTTTTTCTTTCATTGGATTTAATTAATATTTCATTTATGTCCATTTTCTTCTTAAGAATAGGTAGAAAATTTGTATTTCTTTTATTTATAATTTCTTTCCTCACTTTCAATAACAGATTTAATGGGTATCCCCCTTCTAGAAACATTCCTATAAGTTTAAACAATTCTCTCCCAAATTCAATGTCATCACTCACTAGCATGAAGCCCTCACCATCTGCCTTTTTACTATGCTCTTAAACTGGTGGTGGGGGGGGGTGGCAACTAGTGAAGTGTAGTAGAGAATTGGAGTAATTTTCTTTTCTATATAGTTTACTATTTAATACATTGTTTTTCTTACTCAAAGTGATGTCTAGATAGTTTTCAGTCTCATGATAAGTATATGTGAACCTTAAAAATGACGTTGTTGAATTAAGGTAATTAATAAATTCACTAATCTCTTCAACTGTTCTTTTCCAAAGCACCAGGGTATCATCCAACAATCTGTTATAAATCATTATTTCCTTCATATATTTAGATTGAAATGCAAAAAGGTTTTCCCACTCTAGACGTACCATATTTGCAAAAATGGGAGCACATCTTTCTCCCATTGCTATTCCTGATTTTTGGCGAAAGATCTCCCCCTCATATCTCAGAAAATTATATTTTAGTATCAAATCCATGAAGTCCACCAACAGGTTTATTTTACTTTTATCTAATGTTTTACTTTTCAACAGCCTCTCATGAAACATATTCATCCCTTCTTTATGGGGAATGACAGTAGATAAATTGATAACATCAATTGTCAAAAAAACACTATATTCACATTCCCCCATATTTCTCATTCTCTCCAAACAGTGCCAGGAATCTCGTAGCATATGTTCTGCTTCCCCCAACACTCCTTTGACATTATAATCTACGTAAGTAGCTAAAGGTTCTGTTTTCGACCCCTTAGCTGCAACTATTGGTCTAAAGGGTGGATTTTTAACATCTTTATTAACCTTTGGTATACCGAAAATTACAGGTAGTTTGGGGTATTCTACCTTCAGAAATTTATAGAGTCTCATTGATGTTACCATCCATAAATGCATCCATCAGATAACAATCTATCTGTGCATAAGCTCTATTTAACTCATTTATAGAGACCCTCTCATAAGTCATGGTATCATTAACTATTTTATACATTCTTACTATATAACCTATAGCATACATGACTACCGTCCCTCCTCCCTTATCCGGTTTCATGTATCTAACATCTTTGTTTTTTGAAATATCTTACTGTTCTCTCTTGTACTGACAAATTGTCATCCTTTAGACTCTGTTGTTTCAGTATTTCTCTGAATTCAATCTCACAGTTTTTTTCAAATAACATTATATCTTGCTTATAAGGGGGAACAAACATGCTTTTTCTCTGTAATACTTGGTTGCAGTTATTAATTAAGTGTAATGAACTAGTCATATTAGCAAAATGACAATTTAAATTCAGTTGTCTAACATATAATTTCAAACTTGTTAATACATCGGCAACATCAACCTTATAATTAGGAACAAAAGCATTTCCTTTGCTTAATAATTCAAAATGTGCATCCTGTATTAATGTGTCGGTATCGTTATAAATGGTGTAACCTGCTTTGTGTTAATTATCACTTCCATTTCAAAATTTACATTTTCACTCAAATCAATTATACTTTCACTTAAATCCATTTCACATTCATTTTGCCAAGGAAATACAGTATTTAATACAAATTCATCGGTACTATCAGCATTATTTAGTGAGAGTTTTTCTTCCCCCATTTCACATTCATTTTGCCAAGGA
>NC_056743.1:1158107572-1158260072 GCF_019279795.1 Protopterus annectens
GCAGAGATCGCCTCAGAGTAGGTGATATGCTACGGAGTAAAGCTGGAGTTTTTTGAGACTTTCTGCGTAGGGCATCTGTTTGAGGCCAGTAATCTATTTCTGTGGCCTTTCCAGTTGTTGTAGATGTCTTGTGAGGTACATACCAAAAGGGGCATTGTACTCTATAATGGATCTAATGAGTGATGAGTAGAGGGGAACAACAACCTTTTTTTTTTTTGGATGAGAAACCTTTTGTGATGAGGTGAGCCATGTAGAAGGATTTCCTGACCACTGTGGTGATGTGATTATCAAAGAAGAGACTACTGTCCACCTGTGTCCCAAGGTGCCATCACATCACCAGCTATGTGGTAGTTCATGGGTACAGAATTTTTACCAAAGTGGATGACAATACACTTTTTGGCATTGAGCTTCAGGCCATGGCTTTGACACCAGGCATCTGTCTCAGTGAGGCCCTTTTGTAGTATGTCCACATTAGGAGTTTCGATTATGGCTCCTAGTTTTCAGTCATCTGCAAACTTTGCTAGCCAAAGACTTTCTGTGTTAGCCTGTACTTCAGAGAAGTAAATACCAAACAGGAGAGGACCCAGGACTGAACCCTGTGGTACTCCACTTGTCACTGGTCTGAAGTCGGATTTGGAGTCTGCTACTTTCACAGTGTGGGTTCTGTCCATGAGCCAGTTGACAACCCATCTTGTGACATAGGGATTTATACCTAGTTTAGTGAGCTTATCTATAATTCCAGAATGGGGGATGGTGTTGAAAGCCTTGGCGAGATCTAGATAAGCTGTGTGAACCACCTTACTCTCATCTATGGCTTTGGTGACTGCTTCAAAGAAGTCAATCAAGTTTAGTAGACATGATCTGCCTTTTACAAATCCAAACTGGGTAGGGTCCAGAGTTTGGAGATTACCAATGTCTTTGTTTATGAGTTCCAGACCAGGCTCGTCAGGCTAATGGGGAGGTAGTTCCCCGGGTCTGTCGTGGCTCCCCCTTTGTGGAGTGGGATAACTGTCGTGGTGCGTCATTCAGTGGGAACAAAGCTTGAGGTGAGGCTATGATTGAACATGGTATTTAGGTAGGTTGCCAGTTCATTCTGTAGTTTGTGTAGAACGCAGCCTGGGATATTGTCAGGTCCCATGGATGCTGTGTTCTTGGCTTTGGAGAGTGTGTTTTTTACCTGTGCAGCTGTGATTACAGGATCTTTGCATTCTTCTGGTATAGAGATGGGCACTCTAGGGGGTGAGAGGGGGATAAAGGTAGCACTGAACCTATCTGCAAGGATGTTGGCAATATCAGTTGTTTTTTTATATTTAGTGCCGTTGTGCTGTAACTCAGAGCAGATCTGAGTGTTGCCATTGAGATTCTTGACATAGCTATAGAATGCTTTGTGGTTGTCTTTAGAGTCAGTGGCAATTTTGTTTTCGTAACTAACTTTGGAGGATTATATGAGGGATCTCAGCTTTTTACTGAGGTTGACCAGAGAGTTCCTCCAGTCATGGGATTTTACTCTTTTTTGCAACAGTTTCTTTCTTCTGTTGTAGAGTTTGTTTATGGCAGAGGACCATCAGATTGGCTTCCTTTTTTTGGAGGATAGCATCTTGGTTCTATTAGGGATAGCATGATCCATGCACTCGTGTAAGTGCTCATCAAGTGCATTTATGTAGGATTCAGCAGTTGTACCTCTATTGTCCGTCTGCATGGGTGTCATGAAGTTTGCCACTTCTGTCTTAAGAAGTGTGAAGTTGGCTTTGGAGAAGTTTTTTACCGTGGTTTCCCTAACTGGTTTTGGGGGTGGGATGTGGATGTCTAGGGTGATTAGCTTGTGGTCGGATCTGATCAATGAGGAATTGACCTCTGGTGTGGAACACTGGTTGCCCATGTTGGTAATGACCAGGTCTAGGATATTGCTGCCCCTGGTGGGGGTGTGAATAAGTTGATCCAAGGCATTGGAATTTATGAATTCCAGAAAATGTTGAGCAAAAGAGTTGGTACATGAGTAGTTTCCCCAGTTAATGTTGAAATTGCCTATTATTATGGTGTTGGGTTGTACCCTAATACTTTCTAGTGTATCAAGAAATGAGGAGTGGGAATCCTGGAGCATGGTGGGGGGTCTGTAGCAAGCTACAATTTGGATTGCAGTCTTGCCCAGAGTTAGTTGCACTTGGATAATCTCAGATGCATTATGCTGTGCAACTAGCCTGGAGGTGTGGATATCCTTAATCAATATGGACACGCCTCCACCTTTAGTGCTTCGTTCCGGGTTAGGTGGCCGAAAGGTGTGGTATGAATTATAGCCTGGTAATGCAGGGGTGCTCTCTGGAGCTTTGAACCAGGTCTCTGTCACTGCACAGATGTCGATGGTCTCCATTTTAAGGAGTGCCTCGAGTGAGTGCATTTTGAGGTTTAGACTTCTAGCATTGAGTAGCATTACCCTCAGATTTTGCTTGTTTGTACCTGTTACGGTGGTGAATTTGTCATTTGAACCTTGCCTAAAAAGGCATTATAGGGGTGGCAATAGCCTTAGCCAGTATCCGGAATCCCAAGGGTGACAGGTGCAGGCCATCTCTGGCAAAGCATCGTGGTCTGTCGATCATGTCATCCCAGGCAGACAAATACTGGATCCCCTTAGAATGACACCAGAAGCTTAGCCAGTTGTTGAAGTCAATAATTTTGTCCTTGTACTGTGGTATCATTCTGGGTGATGGCAGGATGCTACTCAGGGCTAGGGTCATACCTGCCTGGGCTACAAGATCGGAGAGCTCCTCCATGTTTCTTTTCATGTAGTCCAGGGAGGTACATCTCAGGTCATTCACACCAACGTGGACAATGACAGTGCCATATTTGTACTTGTACTGGAGTGACCTGAGTGCATGTGTTATGTGGTGGATCCTGGCAGCTGACAGTAACTTTCTCCTTGATTAGCCTGGTGAGTGGAACATCAGTGTGCCTGACTATAGAGTCACCTATGACTAGAGTGTTGGGTACGTTGTTATGCCTTATGGGCTGTGGTTGAGTGGCACACTGAGTTTGTGGGCTACGTGTCATTTGGGGTTTTCTCACAGAAGAAATATAATATGGATGAATAGGATCATGCCAGAAAATTGTAATGGGGTTATCATGAACAAGAAAGACAGAGAGGGAAATGAGGGAGTTCAGGCTGTAGAAGGGAATGAAGGTGTTCAGAAAGCAGATAGTAGAGAATAACTATTCCCTGTATCTCTGAAAGTAATTCTTCATGGAGTATGCGGAAGACCCGTTGGACTTTCAGAATCAGTCTTGAAGAGGAAATCCACAAATATATTCAGTAGGGCATGGGGCAGCCAGATGAAGGTTGAGAAGAAAGGTAAGAATTAATGGAGGCATAATTGTAAATGCACTTAATTAAAAAACTACATAAGCTTAATGACTTCTGCCACCTGGCAAAGGTATTGTGCTACAGCAGGGGGCAAATTGCTGAATGTGTGCATACCTCTAGAATGTGCATTAAAATCCTTTATATACCCCAAATGTCCTTACACACTGGAAAACTCCATTAAAATTCTTTAATCCATAACCTTTTGAGGTATGCAACATGGTTGTTTAGTTACTTTATTGACAGGATAAATGCTACTTAGCCTGTGGTCCTTTTGTCTGGGTGGCAAGGAAGCAAAATATTTCAGGTTAGATATAGACCATGAAATACTGATTAAAAAGCTGTGAATTCTGATAGAAATAATGTGGTTATTCACAGATGTACCGTTTGATTGTCTGCTGGAGTGCCTTCTGTGTGGAGTCTGCATGTCCTCCCTGTAGTCAAATGATGTCTAAATACATGCAGGTAGGTGTGTGAATGGGTGTGCCTTTTTTGAAGGTTTGGCATTGGGCTGGCAGCTCAGCACCGCAAAAATCAACTGCCAATCATTAGCAGACTGGAGTTCCACTGTGGCGACCCTTAACAGGGATAAGCCGAAAGACATACAATTCACAGATGTACTGTATCAAGATCAATAACTGTGATGCAGGCAGTACAGCTGCAGTTAAACATGGTAACAGCCAGTACACTGTTAGGACAATAAAGAGTAGTGTGAGATGCAGCCAAGTTGCTAATTTGTTAGTTCATTGTAAAATGTTTAGGGTAGTTGGTGAGAAAAGTGGCTGAGGACATATAGGCACAAGGGAAGGAAAGAAAACAGACAACATGTCAAGGCATCATCCCAGAAGATTGCAGTTTTCACTTACATGGATTCTGAGGTTTGCAGTAGTGAGTCCATCATCAAGGGTTGAGTGAGAATAGTGATAGCAAAAGCATTTACCATTCACCACCATGTGATCTTTCTTTTAGTTTTAGTACAATGGATTTATTGGTGGTTAAGTAGAGGAATGTGGGAAAAGTTTTATTTCATGGTAACTGCAGGATTAAAAGATTTGCTACCTGGGTTGAGTCAGGTTTTGAGTTTCTAGTAGAGTGGTGTTTGAGGATAAGAAAAAGAGAGATCTGGTGGTGCTTTTCTGTGTATAGGTTTACAGACTGCATTGCCATACTTATGGTGTACTGACCTCCTGGAAGACTGATTGCTATCTTTGTGTCTATGAGTTTCTTGGTATTGTGTATCTGTCAGATTTTTTAGAATTTATTCCATAATCTGGGCAATAGCTATATATTGCATCTCTCTATTTAATTTTTCAAAGCCTTTCGAGTTTCTAATAACATGATGGGAATGGACACCATTCTTAAGTCAGGGTATGATAAACATTCATGAAATTAGTATTGTTTCAGTCTTTCATGTTCGCCAAAAGAGCTCTTCGCAGCACCCACAATGTGCTCCAAACTGACTCCTTCTGTAACTCACATGGAGTTTTATGTATTGGTAACAAATCTAAATACAACTGTACATTCTTTATTAGATCCATTGCTCCTACTACTGTTGGAACTGAATGGTAATCTTTTTTTTTTCATGTTACTCGTATTTTATGACTTTGTGAGCTCTGTACTTACACTGTAATCACTGGATTACTTGTTTGTTTTGCTGGTTATTAATTACATTGGTAATGCTTTGTGCCATTGTCCTTGGATTATTTTAATCACTAGGTGTAGTAGTTTCAATGATAAATGCTTTTGCCCTTCTTTTTCCTCCAGGCTACAATTAACTGTTTTTCTCTCATCTATTCTTATGAACTGTTGCTAATGGGTAATCACAAAGGATATAAACTTCATAAATGTTTTGTGATTCATGTTTCCATTTGTTCTCAACTACTTTAATATTGTAGTGCTTGCACAATCCCCAGTGCAACAGTTTTGCTGTGTTATTGTGCATTTCAGTATACAGGCCCTCTACCATGAGTGCATCACACTCTGCAACAAGGTGTACAACTGTTTCCAGTTCTTTTTTATAGAACCTGCATTGTTCTATTTCTCCCACATGTTCAATGGACTTTGCAAGCCATTGTGTTGGCAGCCCACTATCCTGGGCCAACACTGTTGACCTTTAATCTTTTGATTTTAATTCAGCTCTCCTTAACCATTCCTGTGTCAAATCCTAATCAACATGAGGTTGTTCTAGGTGATCTCTATACTTCTCATAATCGTTTTTTTTTTATTGCTTTTCTTTCCAACTAATCCAATACATTTTGGGGCCAGACATTCCCCCAGAATTGTAAGTTAGAACAGGAACAGGAAATTGGTTTATAGTTTGGACTTTATTAGCTGTCAGAGCTGTTTTCAGTATTTGTGTTAGTCTGCTGATGACCTGATGTATTCTTTTATTAAGTTTTATTCAAATTCCTTTCTTTTGGTATTGCCAATGTTAATGCTTGCACCCACATTATGTGGTCTAAACCCAGGCTCTCAAAGAGGACCAGCAATACCTCAAAAACAAGCCAGATATCTTTACATAAGAAAGTGAGATTTTCTCTTGACTGTCTGGATAGCTTTTATTTTCTAACCTTTGGATATTCTTTTCTTGAGAATGTTTAATTGACTGTCTGGATAGGTTTTATTTTCTAACCTTTTGCATATTCTTTTCTTGAGAATTTTTAATTGACTGTCTGGATAGGTTTTATTTTCTAACCTTTGGATATTCTTTTTTGGGAATTTTTAATGCTTTCCAAGATCTTCTTCATGTCTAATTTGTATAAGTCCGTATTATAACGAATGACAGGGAAGACTAACGGGAGATATCGGGTAACCTTAACTTCTCTGTTTTGAATAAACATGTCTTGAGTATTATTTATGCAAGTAGTATGCTTTTTAGGGTTACTATGGCCACTTTTTGATAAAGTTAAGTATAGTCTCCACTATTGTTCTTTAGTCTCCAAACTTGCAGTTTGCCCTTAATGGTTATACAGCTGTCTTGTAGTCAAAATACATCAGACTGCATTCATAAGCAAATGCAGTCCATTGCCTCAACAGCAGAAAAGCAGGTCAGTATGCAAATGGGGAAAAAAGGCTGCATGATATGGCAAAAATTAAAGCAAAGCCATTGATAGGTGTAACAGAACATATGTGCAACAATACACACTGCTGTTTTTTGAATGGTGTGACAATTAACATGGTAGATTTATTGTTTTCCATGAGGGCATTTTGCATTATTGTTATCATGGTGATTGATGTGCTGCTGCTCCAGTTGCTCAAAGAAGAGTATCAAGTGATGGTATAAAACTAAATCCAATGTGATGCTAACCTGCTGTTTCTTCAGCTGAGCCATCCTGCCTTTGATTCCAATGTACTGCAATTTTTTTTTAATTTTAACTGACTCATCCTGCCTTTTATTCATAAGTAGTACATTAAATGAGAGAATACAGTGCCTCTTTTTCTGTAAGATATACTCATTTCTTGTTTTGTTCATGGTTATGTTTAGTGATAACTGCATCACAGCACTCATTCAGCCATACAAGCAAAGCACCCCGTGGCAGTATACAAATCTTTCTTCTCAATCACTGCAAGTAGACCACTGATTAGAAATGTAAAACTAAAACCAGTCCACTGCAAATATTTTTTAGATGCCCAAAGTAGTTTGAAGGATTAACATCTTCATTTGTACTTGGTGTGTACCTCCCTACTTTAGCATTTTATTGACCTTGCAGCTTTATTATTACTGTGCACCAGGTGTGCATGACATAGAGGGATGAAGCCCAAACTATGACCCAGATAATCTGAGTCTGAATAGAGGTTTAGATAGTTGAAGGGCCTTGCAGAGAAGGATGGGAGTGGGCTGCTAGCAATGGCTTACCCATCTTTGAGGGGGGGGGGTGACCAATTGCCATCATGCAAACTTGCATGGCATTGAAAAACATCCAGCACCAGGGACATAGGCTTAGCCATCTCAATCTGATGAAAGTAACCCTCCCTTACTGTGTGGGAGGAGTTGCCAGGTTGCTCCACAGCAATCTGTGTAAAGGCCACTCTGGTTCCCTAAATAAAGTAAGATGAAATTAAATAAAAAAGGCATTTCTATGTGTTGAAGTAATCTGTAATGACTAGGGAGACATAACATAACTCTCCTCCACATGCAGAGTAGCATGTTGCTGGAAGAAGATAAACTGGCTTGTATTGTTCTTCACAAGGCAGGCTAGAGTTGAGCATAAAAGAATGGTAGTGGGAGTGCTGGTGCACTAAACATGTTTGGGAATTGAGACTATGTATGGTAGCCAAGGAGAAGAGAGGAGGAAGTGCTGAACACAGAAATGAAAAGCAGAGGAAATAGGAGCTAAGCAAAGAATGGAAAACCAAAATCATGCTTGCAACACAAGCAGGTAAGGAAAGTGTACAGATGCACAAGATTGGGTAACTGTAGTAAATAAGATTAAAAGCCCCATTTGTAGATAAATTTAGATTACTGATGTTGCAAATGCTTTCAGGAAAGTTGCTCCTGTGTCATGGAAGAAATTGTCCCAGCAGGTTAGGAATTCTAACTTATTCCAAGCTAAACAGCATTAGCATTTATTCTCTTGTCTACAAATGCTAGTTTTTAGGGATGAGGGTTGATCATATGTTCAAGCAAAAAGCAAACTGGTAAATACCCAGCATAGACTTCCAAACAAAACAGTCCAAGAATAAAAAGTGAAAGGAACTAACAAATTTTAATGGCAAAGCTTTCGAGATAAAACTCTTCTTCAGTGCTTAAAATCATACTAAAACACATTTTCATACACACACCGTGTGACATCCCCATGCTAGGCCAGTAGCCTGAATCCTCACCACTGACACTGGAGAGGGATGTTTACTTGGAATACAAAGGAATACTCTCAGTATTCCTCGATGCAGATCTCTCTGTATCAAGCACAATTTGCCTTAAGAGCACCCAGGGAACATGCTGAATCTAGGAGATGGTTCCTGTCTACATCTGTCCAGACCTTCACTAATACTCCCCACTGGCACAGCCTAGAGTTGAGTCCTTAGCTGGGATTCCAAGCTAAGTCCTCCCAAACTCTCTGTGTGCAACCAGTGCTATGTGGCCCTGCTCCAAGCAGCTGAGACACATACTCTTTGAGATTTGATTCACACACACACACACACACACACACACACACACACACACACACACACACACACCTGGGAAAGGCTGGCACAGATTCATCTGATGTGACCCCTTCTGCTCAAACTATAAGGTAGTTATCACTGCCATCAGAACCCCTGCCAGCTACTTTAAGGCTTTTACCCAATAATACTGAGTGAAATTAATATCAATACAAATGGTAATGTTGAGCAAACAGCAAGGCTTTTTCAGGAGTGGCCAGAGTTATTACTAAGTAAGTACTCTCAGATCTTAAATAGTTTCTAAAAAGGACCAGTCACAATGGAAAGTTTACATATACTTAATAATAAATAATAAAAGAACAAGAAAATACTAAATATCTATTTACAGTAAACACCAGAATTTCAGACACATTGAGATTTAAAAATAACACAGATGGAAAGTGTCACACAGTTATAGAAAAACAGTATTTAGCTAGTCTCATTATCTATTTCTGATTGACTAAAATAATTACTGTTCCTACTTACTGAATAGAGCAAGGCAGGATGGGTGAGTTGTCCATGTTGTCAGATCAAGGCAGGATGGGTGAGTTGTCCATGTTGTCAGATCCAAGACAGACTACAGAATGCTGTTGAAACTTCAGTCTTCTCTAATATTAAAACATTATTTCTGTATGGAATGACATTACACACATCTGGTCATCTGATTGTGTTTCCCACAGTATCCCCTTCACAAAAAGCTACCAGGGTTTAAAACCTATGTGCTACAATACTCACAGTTAGAGCACTGCAAAGATGTAGTGTAGCTGCTGGAGGTCAAAAAAACATAAAACCATTTCATTCTTCCTACAGGAGTTACCAACTATTCTCTAGCACAGACACTGAATCTCTGGCGCCATACAAAACTGTGGGATAACGTCTTTATGGCTTAACCCATAAAGTAATTTAATTTCAAGAATATTTTGCAAAGTCAGGTGGGTTAAGATTAACCTCTTCACTTCCAGTATATGCTGTTACAATGTATACATTTAAACAGTTACGATAATGCATGTACATTTCTTTTCCTTCCAGCAGGGTACACTGTTGATACATTTTAAGACAAGTAAACCTCACAAATACATTTTCACTGCAACCATCTATACAAATCAGTTTGATATACAAATGACATATAATTATTTGCAAAATTCTGACTGGCTGTGCTGGTATATATTACAGATCCACTGCCCTTTCTCTCCTGGCATGGCTAGCAGTACCTCCTATCATCACACACCAAGTGAACAAATTCAAACCAATAATTAAAATAAACAATTAAGTGCTTGTTCCATTGAAAAAAAGAGACCTTCTCTTAAGAACAGGTTTTAAACTCACAGTTATCATTCAGCCTAGTGGGCATATCTGCTTGAAAGTAATTAATCCATCTACACTTAACAATGTCCCCTCCACTAATACTTCTTTCAATGTTTTTTATAACCCTAAATGTAAAACTGTGCTTTATCTGAACTTACAATATGTTTAGCTAAGGCATTTGTCTCCAACTCCCTATGTATGCCAGATAGTTGTTGGGCTATTCTTTCTTTTAACATCCTGTATTTTTTTCAACATAAAACGAAATACATTTTTCACAGGTGGCTAAGTAAACCACATTTTTCGTTTTACAAGTGGCAAACTTGTGAAAATAAAATTTCTTGTATTAGGGTGTACAAAAACATTGCCAATTTTATCGCTATATAAATAACAACAATCATAGCACTGCACTGTATTTTTAGTTTTTATTATAGCATTCTTAAAACACATCTGTAGGTCATAACAAAGCTGTTTCAGATTTCTACATTTCCTAAATGCAAAATTAGGTGATGAACCTACAATTTCTTTAACCACATCAGATGCACATAATATAGACTGATTTGGTCTTGTACGTTGTTTAACCATATTGGTATGTGCATTATATTGCATAATATATCTAAACTTATTTCTGAAAGTAGTACCCATAATATTATTAACAGTCCCATTAGTTGGAGTCTCTTCTATGTCTAAGAAATATGGTCTAGCTAGGCCATCTGTTTCACTAAACTCTGTGACCATCTCATCTAGCTATTTGATACAGTCAGTTATATCTGTATTTAGCCGACTGGCTCTGAGGAGTGGATTGCGTACAATGCCTTTGTATATATGGGGGTGAATAGTAGTGTTGTGTAAATATCTAGCTGTTTGAATTTCTTTTTTTATAAATTCTAGTACCTATTGTATTATCTTTGATACGTACATTAATATCCAAAAAGTTTGTCTGATGTTAAATAAGTAGGTTTAAACTTCAAGAAGGTAGTGGTGGAATCATATGAAAAAAGATTCTAAGGTTTCAGTATTCCCCTGCCAGACTAAAAAAAAAAATCATCCACAAAGCGCTTAAAAACTTTGTTTCTAACAGAGACACTAGTGTCAGAGAATATATTCTCAACTTCCCAGATGGAAAGTGCAAGTTTGGAAAAAGTGTTGACAATGGCTGTACCCATTGCCACTCCTTTCAACTGATGGTATAGGATTTTATAGTACAAAAATACATTATTACATAGTACAAGTTTTAATAGAGCACACAGAGCTTCTGCTTGAGTGCTACTCTTGTTTGTGTACATACATAGATGGCATCTAATAGTTTAAACTCCATAGTCATTAGGTATGAGAGTAAATAAACACTGTCTTTAAATGTATCTGTTACAGAGTCAGCTTCATTGTTTAGTTGCCACTTATGTAACTGCATAATAAAGTCTCTTGTGTCTTTAAATTTCAGACAAGGTTTCATGTTTTTTTCCAGAAAAATGGATATGAACTGTCACCCACCCAGAGACTAAAACAATTGGTCTCATTGGGAGCTTAGCTAGATCTTTATGGATCTTAGTTAGACCATAAAGACATATGTACAGAACATTTCTCCCAGGGCCTCCACTGAAAATTGGCTTCATTCCAAGTTGCACTTTTCCGGTAAACAAAAGTTGGTACTTATATTAACACAACCACAAGTTAGCCAACCAAGTTTAAGTGGACATGTTTGCTTTGTTGCACTGTTGCATGTTTTTCGTAGATCTCACCAAATTACTTTTACAATACCTAATGTACAAATGTACAGTCTGTAAATGATGAAACCATTTACCAGGAGTTGAGGATACTACCAACTTTCAATGATGGTACGCTTTTCATTTTGACTCCAGGAGCAATTTGAACTGCACTTTGCTTTATAACATTACAACCTTTTTAGCTTTAACTGAATGTTACAGAGGTGTACTGAGTAATGTTCAGTGCACCACAATTCCAACCATGTATCTCTCGTTTTGTATGGGGTTAATGTCTGACATAATTTTCAGGGTGCAAATACAATAAGTAATGTATATAAAGTCCTTCATGTTTCAATGAAGGGTATGAGTGACAATGTGCTTGTATTCCTTTCTCTACGTGACAGTACTTACTCAGCAGGCATACCTAAAACAGAGAATGGTAGCTGCATCTTAACTCCATTGAAGTTTTCCAAAATCAAGTAATAAATACATTAACTAGGCAGTTATAATATGATTAAAAAAATTCAATGTGCAACAGGAATTGCAATTAAGGAAAGCAACATCACCCCATTTCATTAACATTTCTTACCATTCAAGGCATTATGTAGTGGGGTTGAAATAATTTTGTGGACAAACACAAAGCCACTGACATTTGATAACCATTGACAACTAAGTTGAAAAAGAGATATTTGCAGATGAACACAGCACGGCCAGAGGGTTAGCAATTGGTCAAACTGAAATCATTCACATTATTTGGCGAATTATGAAAGATTTGATTCATGGTTGCATTAATACGCAAGTACCCAAATGTTAAATAAAATAAGTAAAATAAAATAAATAAATAACAGGTATTACAGGATACATCACTTCTACATATATATATATATATATATATATATATATATATATATATATATATATATATATATACACACACACACACACACACTCATCCAGAGTAATAGAATGTGTAAGTTGCATACTGTATAAATGTGACTTACAAGCAAAAACCACATGTTGATAATTTATAAATTATTCTTTGTTTATGTTTTATTCAAGCTTAATAATGTCTGTAAGCAGTGTTTGCTTGCTTTTTTTCCATTGTGCCATTGGTCTACATCATGACTGAAAAGGGTTTCTGAACCAGCTCTCCTACAGTTAATAGAAAGATCTGTCTTATGTGTTTATCTGTCAGTCCATCACTTTACTGAGTGGAGCAGACTATGAGCCATTAAAAAGTGAAATGAAACTAATACTTGTATACATAGATAAATAATCCAACATATTACTGAGTGAGGCAGAAAGTAAAGTAAGGGAGCTTGGCCCTAGATCTAGATTCTGATGTGCTTTACATTAATAATACTTGGTTTCAGCCCTATTTACCTCTTATGACAAAGATCTTTTCTTGTTGCTGTAATACAGAGATAAGAGTTGTGCCTAGAATAGGAAGCCTGTATATAACAATCTGTAACTTAGAATACTATTGTGACTGAAAAAGGTCCTTTACATCATTTTAGTTTCCTGCTTGGCAATTAAGCATTTTTTAAAGGTCACATTGGACTTAAATATTTGAGAAATAAGTATCCCAACATATCTGGTACATTTACCACAGAAGATTATGGGTGTGAGCTGCTAATGAGCTTTATCCTGCACTCATCATCCCCCTCCTCAATTGCCTTTTGACTGCTGTGTGACATTAGATGTGTTTCTGGGCCTCCACTGCCAATGGTCTTTAAAATATTTTATTCACAAGATTATCCAACTAGTTTGAAGTCACTTAAGGTGCATGACTTGTAGTAAAATGTGTGTGTGTGTGTGTGTGTGTGTGTGTGTGTGTGTGTGTGTGTGTGTGTGTATGTGTGTAAGCTTGTGCCACACTCTGAAGTGGACTGGCATTTTTTACAGATTTATTTTCTCTGCCTTATGCCCACTTAGTGCTGGGGATATGCTCTCACTCTCCATACAGTAAAAACAATTGTACCATGATGCCTGAGGATTGGGGGTTGAGATCTGAAAATGGCCATTGATTTGCCAGATAGGCTAGACAGTGAGCGAAGCACAAATCACTGCCATTGTGTCATACTGTAAGAGACTAGTCACCAAGGGAGCCCGCAGGATTTTTTGCAGGGGGGTGCAAACCCAAGCCCCGCCCATGCAGCCCCACCCCCTCTGCTGCCCCGCCCACTCAACCCCCCCCCACCCACGCAGCCATTCCAGTGTCCCATTACTCGGCTATTTCTCCCCATTTGTCATAGACACTGTTTAAATCTCTCAGTGTGCATACTGTTTTATACTTTACTTCTACAATGATTACAGATATTTGAATTTCATTTACAACTTTTATTTCAAATTTTGTAGCACAAACACTGATAGACATTTACTAAACCTAAACAAAGCAATAGTCTTACAATGAAAAGAGACTTAGCATTAAAACTTCTCTACCTTTGAAACCCACATTCACTGAAACACTGAAACCCGCATTCAAAGAAAATGCATCTGGCCAGTGGCAGGGTAAGTTTACCTTTGGGCTGTTTTCAAATCATAGGCTCCTTGCACACATTTTTAGAGCCATGGAAAAGTTATTTAATTCACCTTCCTGACTGTATTAATTATACTATATATGTGAAAGTTTTGCTGCTATAAGTAAGTGGAAATGGCTAAAATGGGAAATAAAACCTGCGAAAGAGTGGCTTCAGAAATTGTATTGGTTATGTACTAGGCATTTTTTATGTCACAGAAAGTTGACAAAATATGAAGCAGAATGAGCATAAACATATATGAAAGAAGTATAACAAAAGAATGTAAACCCTGGGACAAACACTGTCACATAGAAAATTTCCAGTAATAAGTGAAAAGAAAACGGGCTGTAATGGTCAATAGGAAACAATGGAATGAGAATTTGTTTTTTTTAAGAGAGTAAAAGGCTTTTGGAAAAATAGACAAAAAGTTGCAAGTGTCAAGAATGAGCAATATAAATGAGGCAATGAAAATGTATGTGAAATACAATGGAAATGAATATCTGTCTCCGCACCTTAACTTAGCTGCACTTTCATTGCAATGTGATGGTCCTAAGTTATGTATGGTTTATGTGGAAAGGCACACGTGAAACAGTAAGAAGTGGGAAAAATAATGAATTATTAAAAGAGATTTTTGACATCTGTGGATGGATGGGAAAAAAAGAACAAATAAATACAATTAATTTCAAAATGTTGTCTTGGTCTCATAATTTTATTATGTCTTTCCTTCCTTATCTTTTTTTTTTCTTTGTGAGAAAAATGCTGATGCTATCTTTGGAAGGTCTGAAGTTTCACTGTTTTTGCTATTTTTTTTTTTTTTTTTTGAGGCTATATGTGTGAATTAAAAATGAATGGAAGAGATATATTGTTTCTGTAAATAATGCAAACAGTCCCCTGCTCTCCCAATGCTCTTTTCAGTAAATGCCAAGCTGGATAGGACTTCTTTGAATGACGGCCTCTCAAAGTGCATCAGGCCATTACTGTCACATGAATCTAAGCACCTGTTATGGAGCAACAGAACCCACAGGCTTCTCATATTCTAGGCATCAAAGGAAATTGTGCTACCTGCTGCACCATAAAAACTGATAAAAAAATATGCCAAATGAACACCTAAATAAAGCAGTGGGACAGCAACTATATTATTCGATCTGGAAACTATACTGAGGTGTGAGATAGTGGGGACATGAAAGTGTAGTAAGGTTTAAGGTATTGAGAAGAGGTTAAACTGCAAGCAATACGAGTAAAAAAAGTAAAAGATAGTTAAAATATAAAGAAATAGTGATGATGAGCTAAGAAAACATTATCTAATTACATGTAGTTTTACAACCAGTTTCAAATACTGAGCTACATACTTCAGTATTCCAGCTGGGGAATACTTTCATACAGTAAAAGACTGGTTAAATCTCTACTTCCATGTCATTGCCACATTGCTTTATCTCCATTAACATGCACACTCAGCTTTACTTAGTTGAATGGAAAGAGTGAGTAATTATCACATGCAGAATGTGGTAGTTACTCTTTACAGCTACTGCTCTATCCAACTTGGTGAGTTTATCCCATTTCCTTCAAATTTTAAAAGCTTGGTGTTTTGAGGCTCCTAAGTGCAATTTCCATGTCTCCACACTTGTGCATATAGTAACTTGTATTGTAAAGTTGAGCAACATTCTTTTACTCGAATAGCAGCAGTGGGATGAAATACAATTTCAGTTGAGTATGATCAGTAGTAAGGATTTGCCATCTCAGAAATTACTGCATTATGAGTGATGGGTAAACCATTCTACATGAAGGTATGGAGGGCTTTCCCCCACAGAAAAATATCCATATCAAAAAGTAAGGTGTTGGTTTGCTTTTAGCCAGCTTGCCATTGGAGGAACTATATGTTGGCAAACTGAAACAGAGGAGTAGTAACTTGCTTTTAAGCTCAGAGTGCACTCATGAATGTGTGTATAAACAATGTCTAAATCTTTCACAATGACATACAGAAATAGATTATATTAACCATATATCTCAAAACAGCCTCTAAGTTAAGAAATTACTATCAAGTATTGACATATCATTTTAATACTTAGATACTTTTTTTTTTAACATACACTCCATTTTGTCAGCGATACATACACAGTGCTAAAAATTTCTCAGATACATTACTTGGAACCTTAAAGCACTAAGCTAAGGATTCTTTATGAAGAACCTGCTGAATAAATTCACATCATATTTGTATATTTTCATTGCTACAAAGAGGAGTGTCTGGGGACAGTAACTACGTCATTACAAATGTGACCTTCTCAGCAGATAGTTCCTAAAAGAAGCGACATGCTAATATAAATTAAACATCATATATATATATATATATATATATATATATATATATATATATATATATATATATATATATATACATACACATACATATATACACACACACATATATATATATATATATATATATATATATATATATATATATATATATATATATATACACACACATACATATATATTCTTCATATACATATATACATATTCTTATAGCATTAACTTCACTTATTCTCTGTATTAGCATGGACTATGTATGATCTGCAGCACAGCTATACACCTCTGCAAAAATTAAGCTCACAGCTTGCCTAAAAGTACGTCTATTAACAAGTCATCATTAACTTCCCCATGCATGGCAAAGGATACTCGCATAACTAAGCCTCATTCAGGTTCCTGAGAGGCAAAATCCTGTGTTTAATCTAGATGAATAAACATTAATATGTACAGCAAGAAGGCTAAATTGTGCTGCAGCAAGTAACATTAGTGAAAGGAAACTGCATGGAAACCATTTGCATTTCATGCCCTGCACCTTCCATTCTTACAACTGTCGATAAGTATTCTGATTAGGTGATGGAAACCAAGATCACTGTACTTTAAATGTGCTCCCTACTTAGAGTCACTGTGCTCTTGACCCCTTGCTAAGACCAGGTGCCTTAAAACAGTGAAGGCTCCTCAAGTAACAAACAATTTATGGGACACAGGCTTCTAGTAGTCAGAGTTGCACTTGTAAAATAATGCCTCAGAGGATGCAGGAACTGTGACAAACAGAACTCCCTCCACAGCAACAGTCATGGCGCATTTGTCAGATAAAATATTTTGTATTTGTTCTAGGTAAACAACAAGAGAAAGCAGCGTACAACAACACAGGTTTACCATGCACATATAATATAGCCCTTTCCAAAGGAATCTCCCTTTCTTTTTCTGGCTAAAAATAATATAAATTCTAACTACAACTATAAGCATTTAACTGTCCATGAGCCATGCCTGTCCAACCATAAATTGAGTTTTCTTTACTGTCACCCCAATATGTAAATCATGTTCACAAGGGTCCTTTCTTAAAAAAACGAGAAGAGTAAACTAAACTAGCCTAATTTATCTATGGTATCTTCACAGCTCAGTGGTATGGGGAAGCAATACATGCTTGTAAGGTTAGTTGTTTTGACACATGTAGCTGCTTGGTTTGAGTGGTGGTGAACTATTTACAAGCATAGTTGCTTCAGCCGATATTTATGAGCTACGGTAATAACCCTCTAACAGCACACAGAAAGAAAGCAGGAGTACTTTTAGAAATGAAATGGAGCACAGCTCAGTCTGCATCATACCTCTCAACCTGGAAACATCAAAAATCTCTACAAAGGCCCATGAAAATAGGTACAAATCTGTACGCTGATTAACAAACATTTGCATACATAAATATGTAACCCCACGCACTCCAATGGAATTGTGGGATATCTACTTTCAAATACAAACTGAAAACAACCAATATGGCCCCGGAGTATTGCATTGTATTATATAGCATAAGGTTACTTGCAATAGACTTCAACAGCAATCTTTTGCATATGTTCTCATCATGTATAACACAACCCAACTTGACTCTCTCCATGGCTTAAATAACTCCTAAGGAAACTAGCAGTGTTCTACCAATTCACCAATTCTACCAATTCACTTCTGCTAGAACTTCTTACAAAACTTAAAATGCTGTGTAGTTTAGTTTATTAGAAACTTTTTCAAGAAGCTTGTGCACGATTTTCTTTACACACAAAGGTACATGAACAAATACTGTGAGGGTATATTGTTGCTCCACTCTTTCATGTATTGTATATTGAAGTAAGGCAAATTTTCTGTCCTAACAGCTGTGACATAGTATTAAAAATGTGATCAACTTTATTGGCCATTTGTATATACTGATGGAGGGATCCCTGACAGTCTCCCAAGTGACATGGGTTCATATAGAAAGCCTGGTACTTGAGAGGTTCAAGGGTGGGGTAAGAAAGGCTGGAGTATTTTACCATCTCACCTACACCAGCAAAGCAGTAGGGGTCATAAGCAGTAATAGAAGTCCTAGTGGTGATAACAGAGATGCATGCCATACCTACATAATAACCCAACAGATGTTCATCAACAGTAATGGCCTTATGTCATTACACAGTGTTGGGGCAAAAAATACGTAGGACATAAATAATAATACAAAAAATTCTATGGCCATAAGTATGATGTTGCATAGGGACACCCAATATTGTCCCAGGAAACAGGAGGGTTTTGGAGGAGGTCCAGAAAAAATCAGGAGTGATTCCTGGCACTAGAAACAGTGATGTTCTCTTCCACAAAGGTGAAAAAAAGTACTCAATTTTGGAAGTGGACTAATTCCCTGCTAACTGCATGAGCCACATAGCTGAAAGGCCTAGTGTGCTAATTGCACTGGGCTGTAGTTAACAGGAGCTGGGCTTTGAAACCTGGCAGGGGTGAATATTTAACAGCCAAGTGGACTAATGCACTACATACGATGTACTGTATAAAAACAACCTGCTTGCTGGTCTCAAGTCTTATTATACCTCTAACCCTGCATTAGGATACAGTTGCTACAGTCCTCATGTCTTACTGCAACAGCATGTGGCAGGACTTCACGTATTCCAGTAGATATAATACCTCTAAAATGAGCAGTATTAGTAGTAAACTTGTGCGTGATAACACCCAATACTAAAGAACAGTACAAGGAAGCAGATATGCAACAAAATTCCCATCTGTTCAAAATTTCAGAAGTCATTTAAGCCTCACATTTCATAAAAAGTAAAATCATCTAACATTTCCAATGAATTATGGTTCTAAACATGTTAGTCTCAAAGTAAACAGAAAGCTGCAACTTGATCTCTCTAGCTCAAACTCCATGAGAAGAGAAAAAAAAAACAATTTCATTCAGCTAAAGGGTACAGCATGAAAGCTCTCCTGAATGCACCCCAAAGGGTACAATTACTGATTCCCGTAGTTATGCAAGTGTAAGATGTCAGCTGATACTTTTGCAGTGAAGCTGTATGTTACAGTATAGCAGAACAGATGTCAACTATGGTGTACAGAATAGCTATCAAGTACCTATCTAAAAACACATTGCCTTGATGAAAGTATGCTGCTGGTAGACAGAGGAAAATACTGCTGCAGTAATTAAACCACATGCCTCTGGGAAACACTGATGATGGATCAGATATGAAGTTCAGGGAATGGATTTGCACACCACATAGATATAAGCCATGTTTACCACAAGAGAGTCTATCAAGCTGGTAGGAACACAAAGATGAAGAAACAGGATGAGTTAAAACACACCCTTAGGACAAGATAAGTAAGTAATGCAGTGAAGCTGGCAGGGATACTAAGGTTAGGAAGGCAGTACACTAAACCTACTGATGACACTACATAGTAACAGTGTTAAAAAAAAACTACTGAACATGAAGGCAACTCCACCAGCAAATTAAAAAAACTGAAATTCTTTAAAATGTTAAATAGCAAACTAAACTTACAAAAAAACAAAATCCAACTCCTCTCTGTGCAGCTAGTTTCAACAGCAGTCTACCAATTGAAACAGATGTACCGGCAAAAGGTGAAAGCATTTTCTTGCAGTACCTTTACTTTCATTTTCATTTTTTTGGTTTGCTTAGGTTTGGTTCCTCTGGGTCCTAGTGCCTAGCCTGTCTCTTGCTTACACCTTCACAAAACTGTAAATTGAAATTAGTGCAGTCTATAAGCTTCTTCAGTGGCACACACAACACGCTCCCAACACAGCTTAGCCTTCTACTCGTAAATCCCCCTTCCCTGTAGTTAAGCAAAACTAGATAACAAAAATAAGTTACAACAGACTTTGTTCTAGCAAACGAGAGATAACACTTGTAAATC
Organism: Protopterus annectens; assembly: GCF_019279795.1. Classification (NCBI taxonomy): domain Eukaryota; kingdom Metazoa; phylum Chordata; order Ceratodontiformes; family Protopteridae; genus Protopterus; species Protopterus annectens. The sequence goes on from NC_056743.1 coordinate 1,158,127,783, forward strand.
TCACTAAGCAGCACAACGGATTTTAATTTGCAAAGTATATAGAGTACAGCTTAAACTTTTAAATTCCCCTTATTGAATTTGGCCCATCAAATGAGATAACATAACACTCGTAAATCCCACGAAGCATTAGCAAACAACAACAGAGTTTAATCTGCAAAGCATACACTTGTAAATCCCCCTTCCTTCTAGTTAAGCAAACTATATAGCAAAAATAAGATGCACAACGGATTTTAAAAGAGACAGTTCTGCAAAGTATAGTGTCCAGCTTACAGACACAGTTGAACGGACGATATAGAAATGAAATGGAGCTTACCGACCTGTGGAAGTTGACTTAGTGTGTCTGCCAGTACCAGGAACTAATGCAATTTTTTTCCGCGCACTTTTGTTTTAAATTACGTAGCGTGCGGCACACTTATGAGTCTGGTCTTGCAGCTGTAAAAGTGGGAGGGTGCTTCCCTCCTCCTCGCCCTATGGTTCCGGGCCAGCGCCTAAAACGGAATGCAAAGGGCATTCTTAAAGAGGAATGCCCTTTCTTTATAAAAAAACACTTTTTTTTTTTAAATTATAATAAAATTAATTTCTCAGCTAGCCGATTCCAGGGGGGTGCAAGTGCACCCCCTTGCACCTGCCTGCGGGCGCCCTTGCTAGTCACTGTCATTCCATTTGGGGTTAAAGGCTAATTTTCTGTTGTACTATGTTAGAGTGGGTTAGAAGATAATCGGTCATATTGGAAGATCATTAATTATATTATTGTTGTGCCATGTAGGATATAATGAAAGCATTGACCACTGACAAGCTGAGAAAACTTTGGGACTTACCCTGACACTGGATATACCCTACCATACCCATGCTGTCAGTGTTGTGTGTCTGTGTGTGTTTGTATGTGAGGTGCTCTCTAATTACTTACTGACTGGATATGGTACAACTACAGCACAACAGCAACTTTTGTTGACTGTGAGAGGTAGTATTGTGAGATCACAGTTTTATGCTATTGTAGAAGAATAACCTAGCAAAAATGGAGTACAATGCTCTCTGCAGTAAAAATTGGTTTTGGTTGACTTCGGTAAGTGCAATATTTTGTGTTATGGAAATAGGGAACAGCAGTGGTTGCATGTGCTGGTTGTTGGATAAACATGGAAGGAGTGTTGTATGGGTCCAAATATAAAAATGACCTCATATGAATGGGGGCATGTTGTTTTGTGTTGTGCTGTCCTGCTGTATTCTTTCAGTGCATATCTCTGCTGAAATTATGAACACTGCACACACAGGTGTCCCTTGTACATCACAGACAACTGCCACTGCTTGTCACTAAAGTTACTTTGCATATCACTGATGTAGCAGCTGTAAAACCTTGCAGTATGTGGGAAGTGGTTAGACTTTCTTGAATCACAGTTACCCCTTATCTTGCCTTCCCACATCACATCTTTTGCATCCGGTGCAAATCACCTGTGAATCCTGGATAAGATTTTAGTAAGTTATTCTGATGCCACTATCAACAGTAATGTATGGAAGGTAAATATCTACCACCACAACTTGATATAAGTAATGTAGTTTAGTTGATGTTAATTTGCTTCAAGGCACTGATTAATGACCTGTTTGTAGTTTACCAGGTGAAACAGTCAGTTCCTGAAGTGTTTTATTGGTAACCTGTTTTTCATTTTTTATTCATCCTGATGTGTCACAAAAGTTTGCCATGTTTAATAAAGCAGTAGTTAAGATAAATGTACTATTCATAATCACAAGTGTGGTTTGGAAACTTAAAACCCTGAATAAAAAGGAATTTTTACAATCATTTCCATTATATAAATGTGGAGAAGCCAAATATAATACATGATTTATATGTAGTAATCGGGGACATTTATAGGAACCTTGTAAATAGTTTGATCGGTACTTTTCCGTTGAACCCCTACCACTTCATGTTGCTGTGTTGTGGCAGTATTTCGTCAGCAGTTTGGAACCCCTGTTTCTGTTTAGCCAAGCAGAAAGTGTATGGCATTCACACAGTGCAGAAGACACACGACATGATAGCAGTGTAATCTTCAGTCCAGTAGAATGCATGTACTTACCGGTAGAGGAAATGGCGGAGACAGAGACACTTTCTTTCTTTCTATGGCTGCCTGCTGGGCGTAGTGAAGGAATTGATTTGTAGGTTTTAGTATTGTGGCAGCTATTAGCTGATGCAGAAACACTTGTCTCTGGAGAGGGAGGAAGACAGAGAGCTGTAATTCATTTGAAACAGCCCTCTAAACATTTACGAGAAGCCATAAGCTTCAGGGCTCCCAGCTGATACCCTCCCTCCAATACTACAAAAGAAGGAAGGCAGCTGTTTGGCAGTGGTCATTTGTAATGTTCATACCTGACAACCTGCTACTGACCACTGGGTCCTTCTCAATGAGAAGTACTTCATGTCAAACATACTTTCTGTACGCAAGGACACAACTCAGACAGTTCCTCCCTACCGCCACAACACAGCAGCGCAAAGTGATAGGGGTTTAACAGAAAACTACCATGTGATCAGTGGTTTGGGTCAGCATTGCAGAAGTATTTATTGGATGAAAATAAATAAGTTCATTGGTTTGTTACATCATAACAGACTTGTTCTTATGGTAATGCATAGGAATGTAGTTCATGACTCGGCTATTCTAAATGATTTAGTTAACATATCTTTTGTTAATACATGCAAATTACGAACTTCATAAAGAAATTAAGAATTTAAAAATGATAAAGAGCTTAACTGATATTTTTCTGTCCCATTCATTATGGAAGTATGGCTTATTGATTTATTTGTTTATACTAAACTCTAGCATTGCATAAGATGTATAGGTGAATGATACAATGGTAAAATAAACATTATCATGTTTGCTTACTCCCCTGCCAATGAGTATAGAATCCTTCTACTTTCATAGTGTATGATTTCTAAATTATGGCAATATTGACTTTCTCTGGTTCTTAAACACTGAAGAAAGTGAAGGATTTAGACTTATTACTTGTATAGCACCTTTGACCAAAATTTCTGAGAAACTAGTAACAAATTTAGACGTATTACTTGTATAACACCCTTGACCAAGTTTTTTGAGAAACTAGTTGACAGACAAATGCAGGAGCAGAAATGTATTAAGTATTGGATATTCTAAATTTTGGCCAAACTATATAACTGACATAGCACCAAGTTTTCAAAATTTACCTTTGAGAAACATTGATAACTCTAAAATTAATGCAGTACTATGTTTTTCAAAAATATTTGAGACTATGTACCAATAATAGTTGTCAGACATAGGCTTCACAAACAAATTGACAAGGGTGTGCATCTGTATTTATTAGGTGTTAGGATGGTAATTACTGTGGTTAATGGCAGTAAGATAGGTCTAGAACTGCTTAATAGACAAGTTCTCCAAAAAGAAATCTTCACTTTTACAATTTATATTAATTGGTTAAGGTTTGTATGATGACAAATATTATGTGAACAGACTATTTTGTTTCATTGTCTTTTTAGCTATAATATTTCTGTTTCCAGCATGTAATTGCACCTTTTATCGGTTTTTGAATGCAAAAGAAAAAAGTTTATTATTTTTGCACCAGTAATTCATATTAAACTTAATGTTCAGAAAATAATAATTTATGGCGGTTGATTAATTCTTACTACCCAAGTTTAATTCTGGATAAGTACCTTTCATTTACTGAACACATGCAGTTAGTTATGAAAAAACTAAATTCAGTAAGCTATACTATATTCACTTAGGCTAGTTTTTCCTTTTATCAATATGACACACTTTGGGTACAGCATACTATTTATCTATTTGGGATCATAACAGTGCAATACAGACCTTCATTGTTAATTAAAAAATGCTATAATTCAGTACTTCTTGTTTGATTCCTTGTGTTCTTTGGGTGATAACCCTATTATCTGTGGTTGGTAGATGTGTCATGAATTACAGGGCAGTATCTGTGTGTGAGTGGAATCAAAGGCTGTCGCACAGTATAACTATGGCAGTATGCCAACCTGTTTTTGTATAGATGATGCACTATATACCTCTTAAAAAGGTATTCTCATGAATGCCATTTTTTTCCATAACACACTTTCAGATTTATGTCCATGAACATCTTTTCAAGCTTAATACTCACATAACGAGGATAATCAGGTTTGCAGTTTTGATCATTAATAACTGAAAACAAATGGATGCAATTCTTCAAAAACTAATGTGAGAACTGATAATAATAGCTATCATTTTAAGTAAATCCTAGGATGAAAGTAAGATAACTAATAGCTGTAAATGGGTGGATTCCATTCCTTCTTCTAAGAGTCAGAGCATGAAAGCAAGAAGGAATTCTCCGTTTGACTTAAAGGACAACAACGGGATTCTATTAATAATTGCTCAAGTTCTCTGTCCTTTGTCTCCCTATTTATTGTCCCTGCTATGAATAAACAACAACACAGCATTTAAAATATTTTAAATTGACTGTTTCTCTCCATTAGAACAGTATCTTAATGTACTGTGGTGGTTTCACTTTCAAAAAACGTTTATCCTGACGTGAAAAAGTCTCCATTTCATTGATGTCATCAAGGCCACTGAATACAGGTAGTCTTCTGGCCAATTCCCTCCCCCAACTGACATCATCATGACCATCCTAAAAACCCATCCATGTTGTAATGTCACAGTTCCTGGTCCTTCCCCTACCCATACAGAAAGTACAGGTTAGAACAAGGAAACATGCATGAGTTAAGTCTCCTGCTGTGAGCTGTAAGTCATATCAGGTAACAGCTCAAATTATCCTTAGAATTTTGACAGCTAGGGGAAGACGGCCATGGTGGTGCAGCGGTTAGCGTTGCCACCTCACAGCAAGAGGTTCTCCGGTTTGATTCTCGGCTGGGGTGCCTTCTGTGTGGAGTCTGCATGTCCTGCCTGTGGTCGCGTGGGTTTCCTCCCACATCCCAAAGACATGCAGTAGGTGGATTGGACACTCTAAATTTGCCCTAGGTATGAGTGTGTGCGCCTTCTGTGGAAGGTTGGGCACCGGGCTGGCAAGACAAAAATTGATATGAACCAGCAGTTGAACTACAGGAAGCAAGCAGAAAAACAATGCAAAAAACCACGAAATTTGACCTAGGTTTCGTCTTTAATCCGACTTCATCAGAACACAAATTGATAGTGGTAAAGAAAGTACCTTATATACACATTTAAAAATGACATCATCACCAATCAACTAAATAGTTGCTTAATACAATCAATTGCCACAATTGAATTCATTAAAAGGCCAGCATACACCAAAAGAGAAACATAACCAAACACTATCCTAATTTAAATAAATTAAATAAAATACTTAATTTTACCTTATCGAACTAGATTAACTACATTGCATACATACAATTCCACATTACTTACACAAAACACTAAACAAAGGACAAAATATCTCAATAATGTAATTAAAATGGTACTAAATTACCCCAATATATTTTTAATTTTAAAATAGGCATTATTGAAATACAATCATTGATTCCAGGAAATTCTTGTGCATTGAATAACAACTGCCATCTCGTCTCAGCTATATCTAAATGCACATCCAATTTCCTTCCTAAATTATCAACTATAATTTGTTGTAAAATACTAAACTTAAATTGATGTCCAATATTACTATCAATGTGTCTATACAGGGCATTGGTCTTTTTCTTTAACCTTATATCCGATTGATGTTCTATAATACGGTCCCTTAATGCCCTGCAAGTCTTTCCTATATAAAAAGCGGGACATTGTGTGCAGGTGGCCACATAAACAACATTTGTTGTGTGACAATCAAAATGGGCTCCAATTCTAACAGTTATTCCAGCTACTTTGAACAGAGCACCCATAACGTTGATCAAGTGGCACACACTGCATCTACCACACTTATAATTCCCTTTGTTCCTGCCAGTTATAATTTGTGTGGTGTCATTCTTCTCCAATAATTGTTTAAAGGAAACACCTTTCCTGTAAACACATTTTGGTGGTCCCCCTAACTTCCCGCTAACTATGTGGTCTATTTTTAAAATTTTCCAATTGTTGACAATAATGTCAACAACATAAGGCCCGTGAGTCTGGAGAGGCGCGTGTGCCTATAAATGCCTCTAATTTATACGTTAATTGTGCAAGGAGGGTTGCCGCCTCTGAGTTTCATTCAACATGCATGGACAAAATATGTGAACATTTAGTTCATTGTAAAACTGATTTTAGTCTCGGACAGTTAAATCGTGAGCAAAATCATTCCTTTGTTAACGTAGATGGTATCAATGAAGCTAAAAATGTTTGTATTTGTAAATATTGTACACAATGTACGCAAAACAGGGTTGTTAAAACTAGCAATGTAAGGGCAAATGTGGATGATTTCGCTGATTTGTTTGGCATTAACTTCAACTTATTTGTTGATGGAATGGAAGCAGATACGATGGGGCAAGCATGTTTGGGTAGTAGGCCATCAAATGCTATTTGAAACGGTGGAATTGGAAGTGGATTAATCATGGAGAATCTAGATAGTGCATTTAGTTTTGAAAAGCAAAGCTTATCGGATTCAAGTTTAAGTATATTAAAAGTTGGTCAGAGAGATATCGAACAAACTTGTGGTGAAGTACAGTATTTTTCAGGAACCAAGGTAACTAATACTGATACAACCTGCACAATTGATGATATATCATTAAACATAGAAGTTGAGAGCACTTCCTTGAGCAATATAAGCTTACATACTTTCCCAACATTTTTTGGGGAAGTTAGTGAACATGCATTTATTATTGGTGAAGGTAAAAACAGGCAAGACAATGACACAGTTTCACAAAATAGTTTAAATAGTTATAGTTCTGATTGTGCAATTGAAGACTTGATTCAAGTTTTGGGAGAAAATCCCATTTCAATAGTACAATATGGACCTAGCAGCCCTGTCATCATAGTCAACACTCATGACGACTTTAAAATATATAATTACTCTACTAAGGTCATTGGAAAACAGCATGCGGATTTACTGGCAAAGGGTTTAACTTTTGTCCCATTAGCTCGGGGGGGCTTAACCAATACCCTTGTCGATTTAAAAATGTTAGTAAGAAAAATGAATTTGAGATTGTTGTTTGATGGAGCTGAGGGAAATCCAGAAGGATTGTCCCTGAAAAAACCAAGCAAGTATATGCCCCCGGCCAATAGTGTAACCAATGCATACGAAAGAATATGTGAGTGGGACATTAGGGAGCACTTCAGATCCGCAGCAAACTCACAATCAAGAAAAGTTTTCAACTTTAATGATAACTTGACTACTAAAGAGCATGAACTGTTGGATTGTTTAACAAATGACACTTCAATAAGAATAATGAAGCCCGATAAAGGTAATGGATTGGTGCTGATTGATAGGGTGGATTATGTATGCAGTATCAAGTTGCTATTAGCTACGGACACATATGAAGAAGTGAGTCTTAACGAGGTAAATATGGCCTTTAGGAAGGTCAATTTGTATATTGAGGACCTACTTTGGCAGGGGCATATTAATGAGGATGAGTACAGGTATTTGGTTAACGATTACCCAGTGGTGAGTGGGATATTTGGAGTACCCAAGATCCATAAGGGTTTGAATAATCTGGCCTTCAGGCCAATAGTTGACGGAAAACGTAGTAAGACCTGTTTCATAAGTAAATTCTTGGATTTTGAGTTACAAAAAGGTTTAAAGGTATTTAATTACATCTCAAAGGATTCTTGGTCCTTTTTGGAGAGATTAAATAGTGTCAAACTTACAAATGACACCATTATGGCAACGGTAGACATTGTAAATTTGTTTTCAGTGATCCCCACAATAAAAGGGTTAGAATGGTTGGAGAAGCAACTATTAAAAACTGGTTTATTTGATCAAGACAGAATCAATTTGATGGTGGGTCTAATGGAAATAGTGTTAACAAACAATTTTATTTATTTTGATGGGGCCTATTTCAGGCAGATAACGGGTGTAGCGATGGGGGCGGCGTGTGCCCCAGCATACGCCAATTATGTAATGGCATTTTGGGAGCGGGAATTTCTTTTTACTAGTAAATTTATGACTCATATAACCTTTTACACCCGTTTCCTGGATGATTTGTTTATCATCTGGGAAGGCGGGAGTGATAAGTTTAGAGAATTGATTGAATTTATTAACGAATCTGTGGACTTTCTTAAATTCACTTACAATATGAGTAAGGTAGAAATTGATTACTTAGATGTGCACTTGGCCTTGAATCCAGTTGATTTAACTTTGGTATCCACTATACATAGAAAAAGCACGTTCTCCAACTCATATTTGAGTTATACAAGTAGTCACCCTGACCATCAGAAAAAGGCAATAGTAAAAGGGCAGATGGTCAGGGCAGCGAGAATGACAAGTTTGGAGGATGATTTCAACAAGGAGCTTGAATTGATTAAGTCAATGTTTATTAGGCGAGGGTATCCGCTAGTATTGTGCGATTTGTGTAGCAGACAAAGTCAAACTAAAAAGGGCCAACGGTGTCTATTGGGCTCTTTTATGTGGCAAACAGGGTCTTAGACACGAGAATGTTGGGGGTAAAACTGTACCCATGCGTGAAATCAGTCTCAGGAATGACGGGAATGACAAACAGAGTGGTAGTGAGCAGGCATTATATTTTGTCACTACTTTTTCATTTGATGCCCCTTATGTTGTTGACATTATTGTCAACAATTGGAAAATTTTAAAAATAGACCACATAGTTAGCGGGAAGTTAGGGGGACCACCAAAATGTGTTTACAGGAAAGGTGTTTCCTTTAAACAATTATTGGAGAAGAATGACACCACACAAATTATAACTGGCAGGAACAAAGGGAATTATAAGTGTGGTAGATGCAGTGTGTGCCACTTGATCAACGTTACGGGTGCTCTGTTCAAAGTAGCTGGAATAACTGTTAGAATTGGAGCCCATTTTGATTGTCACACAACAAACGTTGTTTATGTGGCCACCTGCACACAATGTCCTGCTTTTTATATAGGAAAGACTTGCAGGGCATTAAGGGACCGTATTATAGAACATCAATCGGATATAAGGTTAAAGAAAAAGACCAATGCCCTGTATAGACACATTGATAGTAATATTGGACATCAATTTAAGTTTAGTATTTTACAACAAATTATAGTTGATAATTTAGGAAGGAAATTGGATGTGCATTTAGATATAGCTGAGACGAGATGGCAGTTGTTATTCAATGCACAAGAATTTCCTGGAATCAATGATTGTATTTCAATAATGCCTATTTTAAAATTAAAAATATATTGGGGTAATTTAGTACCATTTTAATTACATTATTGAGATATTTTGTCCTTTGTTTAGTGTTTTGTGTAAGTAATGTGGAATTGTATGTATGCAATGTAGTTAATCTAGTTCGATAAGGTAAAATTAAGTATTTTATTTAATTTATTTAAATTAGGATAGTGTTTGGTTATGTTTCTCTTTTGGTGTATGCTGGCCTTTTAATGAATTCAATTGTGTCAATTGATTGTATTAAGCAACTATTTAGTTGATTGGTGATGATGTCATTTTTAAATGTGTATATAAGGTACTTTCTTTACCACTATCAATTTGTGTTCTGATGAAGTCGGATCAAAGACGAAACCTAGGTCAAATTTCGTGGTTTTTTGCATTGTTTTTCTGCTTGCTTCCTGTAGTTCAACTACTGGTTCATATCAATTTTTGTCTTGGTTCTGTGCGTTGCTAGTATGGAGAGTGGTGGCACCGGGCTGGCAACTCAACACTGTAAAACTCTACTGCCAATCATTAGTAGACAGATGATCCGCTGTGGCAACCCCTAACCGGGAAAAGCCAAAAGAAGAAGAAGAAGAAGATTTTGACAGCTAGGGAAGTTAGGTGTAAATGGGGATGGGAGATGAGTCAAAGCAGTACAACTGAGGCCATTCTAAAAAGAAACAGCAGTAAAAAGCACTTTGAAAGTCTGTTCTGTGGTATTTGCACTGTGAGTTTTAAGTAGTCATTGAATGGCTTAAAATGTTATGTAAAACTAATGACTGAAAGATAGCAGTGTATGCATGTAAAATCAGTGCAGTGACAGCAGCTTTAGAGGCTTGTGTGATGTACCTTTTTACAGATTAACACTGCATTGTGGGATACCTAGAGGCAGACTAAACAATCAGAATTACTTCAAGATGCTAGACCTCATGTGGTCAGACTCAGAAATTACATATAAAAATATTTAAAAACTTGTAAATAGTCCCAGAGGTGTGTTAAAATGTAGGAAACACCAAACCATGATGCAATAAAAATGTTTTTTGAGTCTGTGGGTGTGGTTCTCCTTTAATTGTAACCAACATAATGGACTCACTTTAGAAGAGAAATTAACTGGTTAATATGTAGAGGTGCTTGTTATATAGGGCACAAAACAACATGGCAGACAGTTCAAGTCAGATATTTAACAGAGTTTTTTTGCTGGATTGACCTGAGTAGTATACAACAATTAATTATGGACATGTCCCACATATACATCAGCAAAGTATTTCACAAAGTGTTAAATAAAAAGCTGGAAAGGAAGTGTGAATACTTCAGAGTAGAACTTGAATGGCAGATTGATTGGAATATTGCCCAGACAGACAAGGACAGTAATAAGTATATGACAAATAAAACATTTATACCATAATATTTAAATTTAAATAACATCAAAAAGTGCTTGAAGAAAAACATGTGTATTTCATAGGTAGCACTAAGATCTGGAACGTAATTGATATGTAAGGTTGTTGAGAGATGTGAAAGAATATGGAAGGCTTGAAAGAATGGTCACAGACATTTCCCTAAATTCACTATAAATTAATGCAAAATAAATCTTTTGAGAATAATGCACTTAATGGAAGTATATGTAACTGAAGTGGAAGCAGCAGCAAGAAACATTTGAAAAGGAATCTGTGGAGGTTATGCATAATGGTGACAGTTTGGGAGAAGCTGGAAGTAAATGTGACTATGGGGCTATGGGGATATGACAATACATTGAAAGACACATCATCAGTAGAAGATAACATACTGTAATTGATTCTGTGGTGCAGGGACTTGGTACTAACTTATGCTATTAGCAAACTAAGACTAATTAACCAGCTAGGGGTAACAGAGTGCATAGCTGAGGGCTGTATTTTTTCAACAATCTTTTATTAAAATTCCAGTGAGATACATGATTAAAGGGTTAGCATGCATAACAAGAGAGCTGGGAGAGAGGAGGAGGAGGAGCCCACTTCTGGCACAAATCCAAAGCAGTTGCATAACCTGAAGCAGCCACGCTAGCAGAGACACAAAGTTCTTCCGAACCTGTTACCATGACTACATTACCATGTTCATGAATGTGCACATACATGATACATCATAGACAAACATCCACTGACATATATATATATGTGTGTGTATATTATATATATATATATATATATATATATATATATATATATATAGGTTCCCTGCAAAAAGTGTGTGCTTGGTTGACAGTGACAGTAAGTGGGGGGAGGGGGCAACCCTCCGCTAATTAATAATACTAAATTCAAGATCACACAACAGTGGGGAATAAGGAAAACTCCTTTATCCCTTTGGTAGAAATCTCATGCTAACAACCAGCAACTCCCCCGGTATCCATATCACACATTTATACAAACTCCCATATTCACACATCATCACATGTTTAAACATGAATGCAGATGATCCATTTTTACTTTGTTATACATGCATTGACCAAGTAAGATTGATGTAATGCAGAATAAAGTTTAAAACTGACCATCTGCATTCCAAATAAATGAAAACTGATATGTTGAGATAAATAGTCCTCCTATATTTATATATCGGCTTCCTGCAAAAGGTCGTGTGTGTGCTTGGTCAACAGCTGTTCAGTTGACTGCTTATAATCGACTAAGCAACTGATGGACAGGTGTCTGAGATTGCACAATTCACGGAAGTGGGGAATATGTCCTTACCCCATGTTTGTGCAATCTCAAAAGTTATTAAGTATAATTAGCAGGCAGTGTGAAGATGTAAAGAAAGTACCTTATATACACATTTAAAAATGACATCATCACCAATCAACTAAATAGTTGCTTAATACAATCAATTGACACAATTGAATTCATTAAAAGGCCAGCATACACCAAAAGAGAAACATAACCAAACACTATCCTAATTTAAATAAATTAAATAAAATACTTAATTTTACCTTATCGAACTAGATTAACTACATTGCATACATACAATTCCACATTACTTACACAAAACACTAAACAAAGGACAAAATATCTCAATAATGTAATTAAAATGGTACTAAATTACCCCAATATATTTTTTAATTTTAAAATAGGCATTATTGAAATACAATCATTGATTCCAGGAAATTCTTGTGCATTGAATAACAACTGCCATCTCGTCTCAGCTATATCTAAATGCACATCCAATTTCCTTCCTAAATTATCAACTATAATTTGTTGTAAAATACTAAACTTAAATTGATGTCCAATATTACTATCAATGTGTCTATACAGGGCATTGGTCTTTTTCTTTAACCTTATATCCGATTGATGTTCTATAATACGGTCCCTTAATGCCCTGCAAGTCTTTCCTATATAAAAAGCAGGACATTGTGTGCAGGTGGCCACATAAACAACATTTGTTGCGTGACAATCAAAATGGGCTCCAATTCTAACAGTTATTCCAGCTACTTTGAACAGAGCACCAACGCGTTGATCAAGTGGCACACACTGCATCTACCACACTTATAATTCCCTTTGTTCCTGCCAGTTATAATTTGTGTGGTGTCATTCTTCTCCAATAATTGTTTAAAGGAAACACCTTTCCTGTAAACACATTTTGGTGGTCCCCCTAACTTCCCGCTAACTATGTGGTCTATTTTTTAAATTTTCCAATTGTTGACAATAATGTCAACAACATAAGGCCCGTGAGTCTGGAGAGGCGCGTGTGCCTATAAATGCCTCTAATTTATACGTTAATTGTGCAAGGAGGGTTGCCGCCTCTGAGTTTCATTCAACATGCATGGACAAAATATGTGAACATTTAGTTCATCGTAAAACTGATTTTAGTCTCGGACAGTTAAATCGTGAGCAAAATCATTCCTTTGTTAACGTAGATGGTATCAATGAAGCTAAAAATGTTTGTATTTGTAAATATTGTACACAATGTACGCAAAACAGGGTTGTTAAAACTAGCAATGTAAGGGCAAATGTGGATGATTTCGCTGATTTGTTTGGCATTAACTTCAACTTATTTGTTGATGGAATGTTAACAGATACGATGGGGCAAGCATGTTTGGATAGCACGCCATCAAATGCTATTTGTAACGGTGGAATTGGAAGTGGATTAATCGTGGAGAATCTAGATAGTGCATTTAGTTTTGAAAAGCAAAGCTTATCGGATTCAAGTTTAAGTATATTAAAAGTTGGTCAGAGAGATTTCGAACAAATTTGTGATGAAACACAGCATTGTTTGGGAACCAAGGTTACTAATTCTGATACAACTTACACAATTGATGAAACACCATCAAATACAGAAGTTGAGAGCACTTCCTTGAGTAATATAAGCTTACACACTTTCCCAACCTTTTTTGGGGAAGTTAGTGAACATGCATTTATTATTGGTGAAGGTAAAAACAGGCAAGACAATGATACAGTATCACAAAATAGTTTAGTTAGTTATAGTTCGGAATGTGTAATTGAAGACCTGATCCAGGCTATGGGAGAAAATCCCGCAGCAACAGTACAATATGGACCTAGTAGTCCTGTTATCATAGTTAATACTCATGAAGACTTTAAAATATATAATTACTCTACTAAGGTCATTGGAAAACAGCATGCGGATTTACTAGCAAAGGGTTTAACTTTTGTCCCGTTAGCTCGGGGGGGCTTAACCAACACCTTAGTTGATTTAAAAATGTTAGTAAGAAAAATGAACTTGAGATTGTTATTTGATGGAGCTGAGGGAAATTCAGAAGGATTGTCCCTGAAAAAACCAAGCAAGTATATGCCCCCGATCAATAGTGTAACCAATGCATATGAAAAAATATGTGAGTGGGACATTAGGGAGCACTTTAGATTGGCAGCAAACTCACAATCAAGAAAAGTTTTCAACTTTAATGATAACTTGACTACTAAAGAGCATGAACTGTTGGATTGTTTAACAAATGACACTTCAATAAGAATAATGAAGCCCGATAAAGGTAATGGATTGGTGCTGATTGATAGGGTGGATTATGTATGCAGTATCAAGTTGCTATTAGCTACGGACACATATGAAGAAGTGAGTCTTAACGAGGTAAATATGGCCTTTAGGAAGGTCAATTTGTATATTGAGGACCTACTTTGGCAGGGGCATATTAATGAGGATGAGTACAGGTATTTGGTTAACGATTACCCAGTGGTGAGTGGGATATTTGGAGTACCCAAGATCCATAAGGGTTTGAATAATCTGGCCTTCAGGCCAATAGTTGACGGAAAACGTAGTAAGACCTGTTTCATAAGTAAATTCTTGGATTTTGAGTTACAAAAAGGTTTAAAGGTATTTAATTACATCTCAAAGGATTCTTGGTCCTTTTTGGAGAGATTAAATAGTGTCAAACTTACAAATGACACCATTATGGCAACGGTAGACGTTGTAAATTTGTTTTCAGTGATCCCCACAATAAAAGGGTTAGAATGGTTGGAGAAGCAACTATTAAAAACTGGTTTATTTGATCAAGACAGAATCAATTTGATGGTGGGTCTAATGGAAATAGTGTTAACAAAAAATTTTATTTATTTTGATGGGGCCTATTTCAGGCAGATAACGGGTGTAGCGATGGGGGCGGCGTGTGCCCCAGCATACGCCAATTATGTAATGGCATTTTGGGAGCGGGAATTTCTTTTTACTAGTAAATTTATGACTCATATAACCTTTTACACCCGTTTCCTGGATGATTTGTTTATCATCTGGGAAGGCGGGAGTGATAAGTTTAGAGAATTGATTGAATTTATTAACGAATCCGTGGACTTTCTTAAATTCACTTACAATATGAGTAAGGTAGAAATTGATTACTTAGATGTGCACTTGGCCTTGAATCCAGTTGATTTAACTTTGGTATCCACTATACATAGAAAAAGCACGTTCTCCAACTCATATTTGAGTTATACAAGTAGTCACCCTGACCATCAGAAAAGGCAATAGTAAAGGGCAGATGGTCAGGGCAGCGAGAATGACAAGTTTGGAGGATGATTTCAACAAGGAGCTTGAATTGATTAAGTCAATGTTTATTAGGCGAGGGTATCCGCTAGTATTGTGCGATTTGTGTAGCAGACGAAGTCAAACTAAAAAGGGCCAACGGTGTCTATTGGGCTCTTTTATGTGGCAAACAGGGTCTTAGACACGAGAATGTTGGGGGTAAAACTGTACCCATGCGTGAAATCAGTCTCAGGAATGACGGAATGACAAACAGAGTGGTAGTGAGCAGGCATTATATTTTGTCACTACTTTTTCATTTGATGCCCCTTATGTTGTTGACATTATTGTCAACAATTGGAAAATTTTAAAAATAGACCACATAGTTAGCGGGAAGTTAGGGGGACCACCAAAATGTGTTTACAGGAAAGGTGTTTCCTTTAAACAATTATTGGAGAAGAATGACACCACACAAATTATAACTGGCAGGAACAAAGGGAATTATAAGTGTGGTAGATGCAGTGTGTGCCACTTGATCAACGTTACGGGTGCTCTGTTCAAAGTAGCTGGAATAACTGTTAGAATTGGAGCCCATTTTGATTTTCACACAACAAACGTTTATGTGGCCACCTGCACACAATGTCCCGCTTTTTATATAGGAAAGACTTGCAGGGCATTAAGGGACCGTATTATAGAACATCAATCGGATATAAGGTTAAAGAAAAAGACCAATGTCCTGTATAGACACATTGATAGTAATATTGGACATCAATTTAAGTTTAGTATTTTACAACAAATTATAGTTGATAATTTAGGAAGGAAATTGGATGTGCATTTAGATATAGCTGAGACGAGATGGCAGTTGTTATTCAATGCACAAGAATTTCCTGGAATCAATGATTGTATTTCAATAATGCCTATTTTAAAATTAAAAAATATATTGGGGTAATTTAGTACCATTTTAATTACATTATTGAGATATTTTGTCCTTTGTTTAGTGTTTTGTGTAAGTAATGTGGAATTGTATGTATGCAATGTAGTTAATCTAGTTCGATAAGGTAAAATTAAGTATTTTATTTAATTTATTTAAATTAGGATAGTGTTTGGTTATGTTTCTTTTGGTGTATGCTGGCCTTTTAATGAATTCAATTGTATCAATTGATTGTATTAAGCAACTATTTAGTTGATTGGTGATGATGTCATTTTTAAATGTGTATATAAGGTACTTTCTTTACCACTATCAATTTGTGTTCTGATGAAGTCGGATCAAAGACGAAACCTAGGTCAAATTTCGTGGTTTTTTGCATTGTTTTTCTGCTTGCTTCCTGTAGTTCAACTACTGGTTCTTGTCTTGGTTCTGTGCGTTGCTAGTATGGAGAGTGGTGGCACCGGGCTGGCAACTCAACACTGTAAAACTCTACTGCCAATCTTTAGCAGACAGGTGATCCGCTGTGGCGACCCCTAACCGGGAAAAGCCAAAAGAAGAAGAAGAAGAAGAAGAAGATTTTAACAGCTAGGGAAGTTAGGTGTAAATGGGGATGGGAGATGAGTCAAAGTAGTACAACTGAGGCCTTTCTAAAAAGAAACAGCAGTAAAAAGCACTTTGAAAGTCTGTTCTGTGGTATTTGCACTGTTTGAGTTTTAAGTAGTCATTGAATGGCTTAAAATGTTATGTAAAACTAATGACTGAAAGATAGCAGTGTATGCATGTAAAATCAGTGCAGTGACAGCAGCTTTAGAGGCTTGTGTGATGTACCTTTTTACAGATTAACACTGCATTGTGGGATACCTAGAGGCAGACTAAACAATCAGAATTACTTCAAGATGCTAGACCTCATGTGGTCAGACTCAGAAATTACATATAAAAATATTTAAAAACTTGTAAATAGTCCCAGAGTTGTGTTAAAATGTAGGAAACACCAAACCATGATGCAATAAAAATGTTTTTTGAGTCTGTGGGTGTGGTTCTCCTTTAATTGTAACCAACATAATGGACTCACTTTAGAAGAGAAATTAACTGGTTAATATGTAGAGGTGCTTGTTACATAGGGCACAAAACAACATGAGTACATGGCAGACAGTTCAAGTCAGATATTTAACAGAGTTTTTTTGCTGGATTGACCTGAGTAGTATACAACAATTAATTATGGACATGTCCCACATATACATCAGCAAAGTATTTCACAAAGTGTTAAATAAAAAGCTGGAAAGGAAGTGTGAATACTTCAGAGTAGAACTTGAATGGCAGATTGATTGGAATATTGCCCAGACAGACAAGGACAGTAATAAGTATATGACAAATAAAACATTTATACCATAATATTTAAATTTAAATAACATCAAAAAGTGCTTGAAGAAAAAAAATGTGTATTTCATAGGTAGCACTAAGATCTGGAACGTAATTGATATGTAAGGTTGTTGAGAGATGTGAAAGAATATGGAAGGCTTGAAAGAATGGTCACAGACATTTCCCTAAATTCACTATAAATTAATGCAAAATAAATCTTTTGAGAATAATGCACTTAATGGAAGTATATGTAACTGAAGTGGAAGCAGCAGCAAGAAACATTTGAAAAGGAATCTGTGGAGGTTATGCATAATGGAGATAGTTTGGGAGAAGCTGGAAGTAAATGTGACTATGGGGCTATGGGGATATGACAATACATTGAAAGACACATCATCAGTAGAAGATAACATACTGTAATTGATTCTGTGGTGCAGGGACTTGGTACTAACTTATGCTATTAGCAAACTAAGACTAATTAACCAGCTTGGGGTAACAGAGTGCATAGCTGAGGGCTGTATTTTTTTCAACAATCTTTTATTAAAATTCCAGTGAGATACATGATTAAAGGGTTAGCATGCATAACAAGAGAGCTGGGAGAGAGGAGGAGGAGGAGCCCACTTCTGGCACAAATCCAAAGCAGTTGCATAACCTGAAGCAGCCACGCTAGCAGAGACACAAAGTTCTTCCGAACCTGTTACCATGACTACATTACCATGTTCATGAATGTGCACATACATGATACATCATAGACAAACATCCACTGACATATATATATGTGTGTGTATATTATATATATATATATATATATATATATATATATATATATATATATATATATAGGTTCCCTGCAAAAAGTGTGTGCTTGGTTGACAGTGACAGTAAGTGGGGGGAGGGGGCAACCCTCCGCTAATTAATAATACTAAATTCAAGATCACACAACAGTGGGGAATAAGGAAAACTCCTTTATCCCATTGGTAGAAATCTCACACTAACAACCAGCAACTCCCCCGGTATCCATATCACACATTTACACAAACTCCCATATTCACACATCATCACATGTTTAAACATGAATGCAGATGATCCATTTTTACTTTGTTATACATGCATTGACCAAGTAAGATTGATGTAATGCAGAATAAAGTTTAAAACTGACCATCTGCATTCCAAATAAATGAAAACTCTGATATGTTGAGATAAATAGTCCTCCTATATTTATATATGGGCTTCCTGCAAAAGGTTGTGTGTGTGCTTGGTCAACAGCTGTTCAGTTGACTGCTTATAATCGACTAAGCAACTGATGGACAGGCGTCTGAGATTGCACAATTCACGGAAGTGGGGAATATGTCCTTATCCCATGTTTGTGCAATCTCAAAAGTTATTAAGTATAATTAGCAGGCAGTGTGGGGGGAACAGAAAATGATTGCTTTTGCTTGTTTTAAATTTTGTATGTGCAGAAATTGTTTCTCAGTGCATGTGTACTGGCATGTCCACATCTGCTTTTTACTTGCACAAATTTGAAGTAGACCAAATTAAAGTTATAGGGCTTATGGTGGCTTTGTGCTAAGTTGGGATAAAGCCCTGCTATACAACTGTGATAACATGAGTTCAGGCACAAGAAGAGCTGGGCAGGGGAAGATGGGGAAATGGGCAGCCTTTGGCTTTTCTTTCCTAGAGAAAAGCTAATTGTGCTCCCTGTCATCTTCTCCTATGCAAATAGAGGCTTGCATGCAAGAAGTGTCTATAGACAGGGGAAGGGTGTGGGCTTGACCATACTAAACTTGTTATCAGTAGCTTAAAGAAGTGTGTATATGGGAAAAATGCACATGTCTGGGGAGCAGCATAGGATGTTGGGGCAATGATGTTGTACCTGCATCAACTAACAGGTGGTGGGGTTAGAGCCACACTAAAAATTCCCCCCATAACTTGGATTCTAGGTAAAGAAATGTTGCTGAAGTGGGGCATGTACTGCATATCTCATGGCCTAGGATAAAGCTTGAATGGCACATATTAAAAGTCTGTTTGGGAAAAGCTTTTTGATCAGCAGACATGGGGACAAAAATTGGAAAAAAATTGTGAAGGATCATACAGCCAACATTTTAAGATTTATGTATGTTCATGAGAAGTAGAATGTGTATAGTGCAAGACATATAATTTAATGATTTATTTGTTGTAGAGACATAACTAATACTTAGTAATAGCCATATCTACAGATATATATTGGCATAAACAAAACTGTTTAATTGAATTTTGAGATATTTTATACATTCTGTACAGGGACCTACCTTATGAAAAACGATCAAGTCTGTATTCCAATTCACATCACCTTGTAAGGAGAATCCCTTCTTTTGAGATATAACCACAATGAAGTTATGATGGCTGATATGTCCATACTTCTCTGATATGTCCATACTTCTCAAAGTGCCTGTTCACATCAGATATGATGTCTTAGAAGAAAAATGTTCACAGCAGATATGATGCCTTAGAAGAAAAATAATAATAATAAAGCAAGTAAAGCGACTGTTTCATAATGCAAAAGCTTCTAAGACTACTGAACAGTCTACAAAGACTCAGTAGGTCAAGTACTAGTTCTGTATGATTTTAATTCTCACTGGTGATTGTTCTGGGATCCTTGAAGTCTCCATTCAAACTCCTTAGTGGCCTTATGATTTAAGCCTGTTTGTCTTCTCTATGTACTTATTAAACTCTGGGCAACTGTTGTAGGTCTCTGAAAAGGAAGCTGAAGGGAAAAAACTTATTTGCATAAAGAATAATTTCCCAGGGAAAATGGACATTTTTCAACTTTGGTGTCTGTTATTCTGGACTTTCATTCTCATTATTTTGTAACTGTAGTCTGTTACCTAGGATGATAGAAAATTCTGAATTAGAAAAAGAATTGTTACATAAAATCGGGGACTGTCTGAAAAGAACCAAACAGAGAGATTTATTTTCTGGTGTCTTAGTTCTATTTGTTTTTATTGCACTTAAAATTCACAAGTTAAATATGAGAGTTACCAAACTACAGCCTTAGAAGCCTTGACCATTCTGCACCCTCATTACAGTTCCCTTAAACTAAACTCCAGTGCACTAATCACTTGTTCTCTTTACTATGAGCCAAAACTTGGGAATCCATACCAACGTCACATAAACACACATCCTCTTAACTACAATTCTGTTCTGACATGAAAATGTACCTCCTGGAAATGGTAAAATACCAGTGTAGTATCTCAAATTATATAACCCGATCAAGCAATAACCTCACTCTTACTGACATATTTCATATTTCCTCTGCTTATAGTACATGCGTTTGTTTTAAGTATGTTAGTCGTGTATTAGTTCAACAACAGTTTTCAGTAAGGAAGGGATAAAGCAATCTCTACCATATATATAACATTCTGCTAAAATATATGTTTTGTATATAACTGTATGTAGCAGTGCAGTGCATGTTTTATAAACCTGCTCACCTGTCTTTGTGACTTTATAGGCATTCTATATATCTATGTTTATTTTTTTGATATATATAATTCCTGTATATCCTCAACACTTGTATAATTACATGTAGTTTACCTTTTGGAGTAGATCTCTGTAATTGTTAAACTTTAATTTTTGTCACGGTCGAGATTGAAATTTGTTTTTGTGATCAATGCTCTACCCCAGTTAACACATTTAAATAAATAAATAAAATATAAGATCTAAACAGACTGGGTCTGGAAAAAGCAAAAATACTCATGATAGACTTATGTCAGAAAAAGATGAGGTGAGATGACATTTGGATGCACTACAATTTAAGGGTGCTTGAATGAACATTAATGGGGTGGAGGATATGTCAGCATGCACTAGAGTATTTCTCCATATACTTGAGGTGCAGTGACCCAAGAGTTGTTCATTTGCTAGCAGTCTACACTGGAAAATTAAAAAAAAAAAACATTTCTTTCCTTTGTTAATCAAATGGGAATTTGTTGTTTTTCTGTCACAGATTCATAGTGAACCCAGCATTATTTGTGTATCTTCACAAAGCCCTTGCAATGACTGTCATATAAAATGCAGCTTACAGTTGTTGCTTGCATATACAGTGTTTTGTAGGAGTGCCAGCAATTAGAGGGAAAGGGAATGTGATTATTCCATGGGCATCTCTGACACGTCTCTCATGCATACTCACCCAGACATGTTACCAGAAGCCAGAAGTAAAATGAATTACAGCAAAACTCATTTCCAGAGAAGGATTGTGCATGTGTAATTAATAGACTTTTTTATTTTTCTTAGAAGTTAATGGGTTATCAAGCAGAAGCACATGGTAAAGACATGCAAGCTACAGGATTTTTCACGTCTTACTGCAAGTTTCTGATTTACAGGATTTTCATACCCAACTGCACATTTCAGACTTTAAATGAAAAATGTGATATTTCTGTTATGACCAAGAAACTGTAAATGTATCTCTTTGCAGTTTTGTCACAGTTCATAAACTTGCTTAGCATTATATCAGCAAGACATTTGCTTCATCATTTATTTCACAATACCCTGATATGTAGGTAGTAAATATGAACAGTGGGAGATTGAGTAATGACATTTTTGCAGTTCCCTTAACAGAGTCCTTCCAGCAAAATTGGACTTGGCAACCACATAAGGCAATGGCTTGTCCATACCTCTCAACTCCCTAGTGCAAAAAATCAGGACAAAGACTAAAATAATGGGGGCAAAGATGCAAAAATAGGGACAGATTGTAAATATTGCTCTTATAAAAGTAAAAAATTGCTTTGTGTTGGCATGCATTTTATGAAGAATATGAAGTCTGAAATCCAAATGCCTGCCACATTTTAGTGACTTCAGTACTAAATGATTTGTCAGAAAACCCCAAATTTTATGTGGAACAGACCAAAAAATATGAGGGGAAAAATCTGGACTTTCTATGAAAATCTGGACAGCTGAGAGGTATGATAATGCCTTAAAGCATCTTTGTAGCTTCAGAATGTGCTTACAAAAATCCCTTAATTATCTACCAAATTAGAAAAATGTTATATCTCATAAATGCTAAATTTTAGAGCTTATGCAAGTTCTTGGTAGTCTCTACTATTTATGAATTGTTCTTTATTATTACTTTCAACCAGGTTGATGGCTGTTTGAAGGACAACTCTTGTTGTTTTTTTTCATCAGAAAGTGATTTATCATTCCCTTTCATCAAGAGGAGTGTCATGTACAAAGCAAACAAGATTTAAGTATTATTTTTTCTAATTCTCAGTTGAACCATTTCCTGCAATTTCTCTGCCAGCATTATTTCCATTTGATATTTGTCATGGTATCTGGTTCATGATGTGTGCAAGGGATCAGGGGACAGATGGTTATGTCAAAGACAGTTTATTGACTTAAAAACCAGATGACAATGTGATTCTCTTACTGTGTCTTGGACATAGATGATAAACTTCACATCTAACTCAAGGCCATTGAGTAAGGTGGCCTTGAGTTGCAGTTCAGACTTAATACAAGAGTAGCTATATTAGCAAAATTCTGAATTTGAAATTTAAATGTACCTGAAAAGGCTTTTAAAAATGGTGATCACTACCAATACTGAAGGGAGACATCAAATGAAAAAGTATACTCTTATCAGACACAGTCATGTAAACAAAACAGGAAGTGACCGTTCTTTCACTTAAATGAATGAAAAGGCAAGACTACTGAAAATTAGTCCCACTAATGTGATCTGATGGCAATAATTAGTAAGAAAATCATACCAGAATGATGTCATGCATTGTTAGCTATAAGAATTTGGAAAAAATGCAGAGCAATTTAAAATGACGCAGAGAAACATAACACGATAGAAAACAACAAGATGTGCTGAGATAACATCTCCTTTCTCCATTTTCGGGGACGAGTACACTTTAAATGTATATAATAAGCACATCCTAAATTTTAATGGACTAATGGGCAACTGACCAATGCTTAGTTGTGCAAAACTATCATCTGTAGAAAATAGGAGTGGTCAACTCAATAATGTGACCGATCAACATTATGGGTAGAGTCAGTGAAACATGAAACACACATATTCAGAATATGCATACTGGGTATAATTATAATTATTGCTTCCTCAGAAAGTTAACTGTGATTGACTTTTGAACAGTTAATGTTTGGCTGTTAATGTTTGGCTGTTTACAGGCCCTATATGGCTAAGTGCAGCCTCTCTCCTGTATCTGAATCAGTCCGTAGTGTGATAGTCAGCACCATAGGATTACATGCTGCCCCTCCAACTAAAGTAACTGGCACAAACACTATGTCACGATTCAGGCGACCTATTATGAGTAAGCACAACTGTCTATATTTTAGTTAGACAAGTCAGTTGCTTGGTTTTGATAGTGGCTGCATTAACGTTTGAGGTCCTATGTGTACTGCAGCTAGAAAGGGCTGGCTGTGATGAGATTTTGTACAAAATTTCAAAAGTAAATTGCTGAGAGTCCCCACTCCTTTCTGCAGCACCTTAGGAGTGCATTGCTCCCTCTCCTGACTTTGCTTTTATTGTGAAAGCCTATGGCATGATGGAAGCAGCACCTCGTGTGCATATGCAGCTCCATCTATTTTGCACAGCTAGTATAAGCTGGATGTAGTGTTTTTTTATTCAGCACTCTAGGAGGATATGCACTCCCCTTGCTTTGATTTTGGGGGTACAGGCTAGCTGTAGTGTGATTTAGACAGCATCATAGGAATCTATGCAGTCCTCTCACCTTGATTTGGGGATACAAGCTGGTTGTTGTGTGACTTCCACAGCTTCTTAGTAGTATGTATGTTCCACTCACCTTCATTCAGGGGTTACAACTTGGCTATAGTACAGTAAAACAGCAGCTTAGGAGTGCTTGCATTTCCTCTTGCCTTGATCTGAGGTGGGGGGTATAAGATGGTCGTACCATGATTTATACAGCACCTTAGCAGTCCAAGCAGCACCCTCACCTTGATTCAGGGGATTTACTGCCTGTGGTATGATTTAGACTGCAATTTCAGAAAAGCATATCCTGTCTTCATCTTTCTACAGCTTGCACAGGTTTCATGTCATTTACTGTGCCAGCATATGTGGTAAAAATGAAGCACCATGCATCAGTAATAAACTAAAGTCTGAGGTTTGTGGAAGCCACATCTTTTTTTTTGCATGCCAGATTCTTCTCAGCACTGATCGTTAATGGAAACTCAGAGGGTGGAGACTGATAAGAATCTTCTGCCAAGTACCTGTCCCAACTTCTAATATATTGACCTATCACCCCAAGCACCTGTCCCTACTTCCTATATCTTGATTTATCCCCCCAAGCACCTGTCCCTACTTCCCATATGTTGAACTATTGCCCCATTTTGCTTTACTATTTTACACAAACTAATATGTTAGAAAAAATGGAAGTATTAAATATTTGTGTGTGTGTGTGTGTGTGTGTGTGTGTGTGTGTGTGTGTGTGTGTGTGTGTGTGTGTGTGTGTGTGTGTGTGTGTGGTGTGTCATGCTCTTAAGGATTGCTTCTGGAATCTAATCTTTAATTTCAACAGTTGTACTACAGTAAGTGACACTTCTCACACAGAGTGTTGGTAGTGCAGTCAAAAGTAGCTACAAATGTGCAGATTATATCTTGAGATTCACAATTAGTGCTACTTTTACAAAGACTAAAGTACTGCTTCACAGAGTGTGTCAGGAAATGACACATATTTTCTTTTGAGCTTGTCATGTCTGACAGTACTGTAAACCAGCTTAGTGGGAGAAGACATCTACTGTATTTTGGATCTGTTTAGTGGGTAGTCCAGTTGGGGCTATGAACTCATGATGACAGAGTAACATAAACTGCTAAATAGATCAGCACAACATCACAGTAGGGAGGTTCAGAAATCCCCATAAAAAGCCTAGTGAAAGGCACGAAGATTGAGTGATAATTTACAAAGGGTGGTAATGTGATAGTCATTTCCAGAGTAAAGCATGACATTTGCTTAAGAGCATTTGTAGGCTGGGCTGCTCCCTTGTATTAGCTGAAGTATAATACACTATTGAACAAGAAGACACTGACAGGAAGAAACAAGAATGACCGAGAGCTCAGACCGTGTAGAATCTTGCCAAACAGGTTTCTGATGTGCATAAATAAGAACTGAGGAAGAAACAGTGGAGGAAGGCAAACTGGGAGTACATGTCTTAAATGACAGTACTGCAGATGGGCTTCCATGTGCTCATAATGCCAATTGTGATAATGTAGTTGTAACAAAAAAGTAACACAGCAGACAGCTCCAAGCATGTGAAATAGCTGTACATGCTTCTACAGTTCACATAATGGCATACAGAAACAAAATGCCTATAAGTTACACTGTAGACACAGACATCTCATTTCTTGTTATGAATGTCTGGAAACCTTCCATGGTATGTAGTTGTCAGTACAGCAGGGAAGCTGGATGCTTTCTCAGTGACTTGTTTTGTTAAAACTGATGCTCTGATGAGGAAGATGTTACTGCTCTGTGGAAATCTTCCTCAAAGTATAGTAACCATGGAGAAACACAGCCCCATGTATTATTGTTGGGGTCTTTGCTCCCACAGAAAAACAATGTTCATATTTCATTTTGAATGCCATTTTGTGCAGTTAAATTTGAATGAATCCGCATTCATTCCAAACCCTTTCCCACTACTGATCCAGAGCTAGTGTCAATACTATTAGTGTATTAAATCCACTCCACATCCTCTGCTTTGCTGAAAGTCATTGAAGCTACTTCCTGAGCCTAGATGTAAATATTCTACAACTCTCTGCATACTAATTTTATGTATGTTTGCCAGATCCATGCACAGCTGATCTTTTGCAGAAGGGGTTTATTTGTATTTTCTCTGGAATATCTTGTAGACAAACATTTTTTTGTATACTTATGTTATAATACTTATAGACCATCTGATGTTTTCAGTAAATATATAAAATATCCCTCCTGCATTTTGTATTATCATACTAACATCGTATGTATCAGCTCTGTAAAACTTAGTTTCTGTAGTTAAAAAAATCTGCAATCACAAAAGAGCAAAGAAGGAAATAGTATAATGTTCATAAAGGAAGCATGTCCAGCCAACATAAAACACTGAAATCAAAGCTTTTTGGAAGGCGATAAGTCACTCAGCACCCCTTGACGTGGCTATTGCTATTTATGTTTCTCAGGGAAAGGAGAATTCCCCAGAATAACGAATATTCAGTTTTTGTGTGAGAAAAACGTGAGTCTCACACTAGTGATCTGCTATTAGAGTGTTGATCCCTAGTGCATTATATTTATGCCTAGCCCAAATATATATCTAGAAATAAAATGCTCATGCATAAATTCTGAGGAATAGTCATCCTAACACTTTGTAGAGCAGTTTTAGAGCCTCAGTTACACTGCTGTAGCCATTCCTGCAAAACTTGTATAGAAAATTAAACAGCATTGTTAGAAAGGGCTCAAAGAAGACGTAAAATGGTCAGGGGAAAAGTATGAAGAGACTGAGGAGGTTCAGACTACATCACCAAGAGGAAAGAAAAGCTAGGAGGCATGATTTGGGTTCACATAGCCATCTCATGGAATCTCTGAAGTAGCTCAGCTGAAAATAGAGGACAGATGGGATAAGAGAGGGCACAGCTTCCTGGCTAAGTGGGGCAAAGTTCACTTTTAACATGAGTAAGTATTATGCACCAAAAGGTGTGGAAAGTTAATGGCATGGGTACTTCAAATGGGGGTAATAAAGAATATCTGAGCAGAGGCATTCAGAAGGGCAAGACATGGACTGACAACAGGTGGAGCCATGGAGATGGGCAGCTGCAGAAAAATAGGTGCAGCAACTGGTCTGTTAGACTTCTGCTGACATATGGCAGAGGTCTGTTTGAGCTTATCTATGTTGGTCTCACCAAAGCCTTACTTGGTTATCATGCTACCACCAGTGCATGTGTTTGCAGAGGTAAAGTGCCAAAAATACAGTTGAACATTGTAACCCATATTGTGGCGGTTGTACTTCCAACTCACAATATCTAAATGTACTACTTCAAGGTTGTATGAACACAGAAAAAATATCCCTGTTGTCTTAGCAACTTCAAAGAGGGTCTACATCAAAACTTTGAAACTTCAAAAGAGCGAATACTCTTACATCGACACCAAATAACCAAAACCACAAAATGTCCAACGTACGGATCAGCAATTCCCAGGGAAAAAAAATCACTGCTCCAAAAAATAAAAAATGAAAAACAAAAAAAAAAATTCCACAGACAAAATAAAGTGGGGGGCCCCCCACACTCCCCCTACTTAAATATACCAACTCCGAGATCACACCACAGTGGAGGAAATGGCAAAGTCCCGACAATGGCCCAGCAATTTTTTTCCCTGGGAAGAAAATTGCTGTTATGGCCATTCGACATTCTGTAGTTTCGCTTATTTGCAATCAATACAAGAGCTTTCGCTCTTTTGAACTTTCAACCTCCTAATATAGACTCTATTAAGAGATGGTATGTATGCATTTAGGGGGAGTGGTAGGGTAGAGCCCTAGGCCTTCATATTAGAGAATGCAGACCCACCTGCAAATTGCTGCTGATTCAATAGCCTATCCTGTAAGCATCCTCATTAATAGATCATTATCTGAACATAAAGTCTGTGAGATCTGGAAAATCTCCCACATAATACTGCTACACAAAGGCAGCAATTCTACTGACTTTACTAATTATTGTCCTATAGCCATACTATCGCCTCTATCCAAGATCCTCGAAAGATGTGTTCATAAACAAATTATGGATCACACACACACACACACACACACACACACACACACACACACACACACACACACACACCATGGCTTTCATCTCAGCCATAGCACCACTACTCCCTTAATGTTCTTCGCCAACACAGCAAATCACCACAAAAACAATGCTAAATTTGTATATGTTATCTTCCTCGACCTTTCCAAGGCCTTTGACATGGTTACCCATAGTAAACTTATACAAATTCTTTCTGAGTTCAGTATCAGTCGACCCTCTATCACCTGGTTTCAGCTCTACTTATCAGGTTACCAGCAGGCTATCTAATGGCAGAATGAACTCTACTCTTCTTCAAGTAACAATAGGGGTTTCTCAAGGCTCTATTCTTGGTCCCTTCTCTTCTTACTTTTTACTAACAATCTCCATTCTTCCTGTCTTTACTCATTCACTAAACAGTATGCAGACAACTCAACCTTACTCTGTGCTGCCTCCTCTCTACAGAAACTCCACTCAATTACTCAAGATTCATTTTTCACAGTAGAAACATGGCTCACTAACTCCAAGCTAATTCTAAATCCTAATAAAACAAAACTTCTACTGTTTTACCCAACAAGATCTACCACATCTAGCTCCATCTTCAGTATTATGTTTAAAAACAACACCATAATTTCTCCTGTTACTCACACCAAACTTCTAGAGGTTGAAATCAACTGTAATATGAAATTTGACATTCACATCTCCAAGACCATAAAGAAAGTGCATAAAAAGCTTGGCCTTCTATACAGAAATAAACAATTTCACACTAAACAGACCAAATTCACCACTGCACGTACCCATCTCCTAGCTACACTCCTATATGCCTCCCCAATACTCAAACCTGAGAAAGACTGAAATGGCCAAACTCGACTCCTGCTACAACAAAATAGCCAGGTTTGTCACAGATTCTCATTTCAGGACACATCATTGTTTAGCTCTTAAACAACTCAATTGGCTTTGAACTACCCCAACTCCTTCTCTATAACCACTTGACCTTTGCCCACAAAATCCTTCACCAACCTGAAAAAAACTCCTAAATCTGATACTTCCACAATCAAATAACAGAACTCTCCGCTCTAGTAATAGACTACTATTACAAGTAACTAAAAGCAACAACTTAGCCAGTGACTCTCTCTACTCTAAATACATATCTAAAAAAAGGGAACACCCTGCCCCACAATATAGTATCCCAATCTTCCTTAATAAAGTTTAAACACATGCTAAAAACTCATATGGCAAATAATTGGCTATGTTCCTGTTCCAACCCAGGTTAATCTCATCCTCAATTTCCATAGCCCCAAACCAACCCATACCAGCTCTACCTCAAAATCAGTTACCTGTGTATTATGTATTCTGAGAGTCTGATTCTCAATTATTTGTTCCCGCTGTATTACTATTTATCAATTTGCCTGTGAACATACAGTGTATAGTAACTCTCTCTAACCAAAGTCTAACATGTAACATCACATTAGGTCTTGTATCACACTCACTTGTTGCGTCTTTCGGCTTTTCCCGGTTAGGGGTCACCACAGCGGAACTCCGGTCCGCTAATGATTGGTAGTTGATTTTTACTAACCGAGTTACCAGCCCTGATGCACAACATTCAACGAAGGTACACCCATTCACGCATGTCTCCACGCAGAAGACGCTCTAGCTGAGAATCGAACCGGACAGCATCTTACTGTGAGGCATATGAATACTATTAGGTCACCTCAGACCACAGATAACCTTTTACACACAGTTTTGTATGCATGTATCCTCTACCTATCATCAACTGTAACATCATTCAGACTTCTTATTGTACATTGTATGGTACAAGTTGTTTTTGTTTTTTGCTTACATTGATATTCAAGATAGTCAAACTTCTTTGTTTAATTTGCATAATTGGACACTCAAAGCTTTTTCTTAAAACTGTAATTTTTATTGTTGTTGTAAATAGTACTTGTATTTGTATTGGATGTGGAGCTTTTTTCCCCAGGCCTCCTCTGAAAACGAACCTATGTGCAGTCGGACTTCCCCGGTTAACAAATGTTAAATAAACAAATAATAAATAAATTGTTTTAATCAAATGGGAATTTGGTTGTTTTTTCTATCAGATTCATAGTGAACACAGCATTATTTTTGTATCTTCACAAAGCCCTTCCAATGACTGTCATATAAAATGCAGCTTTCAGTTGGTGCTTGCCTTTACAGATGTTTTGTGGGAGTGCCGGCAAATAGAGGGAAAGGGAATGTGATTATTCTTTGGGCATCTCTGACTCGTCTCTCATGCAGACTCGCCCAGAAATGTTACCACAAGTCAGAAGTAAAATGAATTACAGCAAAACTCATTTCCAGAGCAGGATTGTGCATGTGTAATTAACAGACTTTTATTTTTCTTTGACGTTAATGGGGTTATCCAGTAGAAGCACATTTAGATATTTTGGGAGTGTTAAAGGCATGCAAGCTACAGGATTTTTCACTTCTTAGTGCACATTTCTGATTTATAGGATTTTTCACACCTTACTGCTCATTTCAGACATTAAATGAAAAATGTGATATTTCTGTTATGACCAAGAAACTGTAAATGTATCAGTTTGCAGTTTTGTCACATTTCATAAACTTGCTTAGCATTATATCAGCAAGACATTTGTTTCCGCACTTATTTCACAATATCTTGATATGTATGTAGTATATATGGACAGTGGGAGATTAACCAGTGACATTTTTGCAGTTCCATTAATAAAGTCCTTCCAGTAAAACTGGATTTGGCAACCGGGTAAGGCAATGGCTTGTATCATACCTCTCAACTTCCTAGTGCAAAAAAAATCTGAACAAAGACTAAAATAATGGGGGCAAAGGTGCAAAAGTGGGAACAGATTGTAAATATTGCTTTTATAAATGTAGAAATTTGCTTTGTATTAGCACACATGGATACGAAGTCTGAAATCCAAATGTCTGTCACATTTTAGTGACTTCAGTTCTCAGTGATTTGTCAGAAAACCCCAAATTGTATGAGCAACAGACCAATAAATATGAGGGGAAAAATCTGGACTTTCTACGAAAATCTGGACAGCTGAGAGGTATGATAACACCTTAAAGCATCTTTGCAGCTTCAGAATGTGCTTACAAAAATCCCTTAATTATCTACCAAATTAGAAAAATGTTATATCTCACAAACCCTAAATGTTAGAGCTAATGCAAGTTCTTGGTAGTCCCTACTATTCATGAATTGTTCTTCATTATCATTTTCAACCAAGTTGCTGGTTGTTTGAAGGACAACTCTTGTTTTTTTTTTTCATCAGAAAGTGATTTATCATTCCCTTTCATCTGACTCCAAGAGGAATGCCATGTACAAAGCAAACAAGATTTAAGTATTATTCTTTTTAATTCTTAATTCACCCATTACCTGCAATTGTTCAGCCATCATTTTCACTTTTTGTAGAACCGTGCATTATTTCCATTTGATATTTGTCATGGTATCTGGTTCATGATGTGTGCAAGGGATCAGGGGACAGATGGTTATGTCAAAGACAGTTTATTGACTTAAAAAACAGATGACAATGTGATTCTCTTACTGTATCTTGGACATAGATGACAAACTTCACATCTAACTCAAGGCCATTGAGTAAGGTGGCCTTGAGTTACAGTTCAGACCTAATACAAGAATAGCTATATTAGCAAGTTTCTGAATTTGAAATTTAAATGTACCTGAAAAGGCTTTTAAAAATGGTGATCACTACCAATACTGAAGGGAGACATCAAATGAAAAAGTATACTCTTATCAGACACAGTCATGTAAACAAAACGGGAAGTGACAGTTCTTTCACTTGAATGAAAAGGCAAGACTACTGAAAACTAGTCCCACTGATGTGATCTGATGTCAACAACGAGTAAGAAAATCATACCAGCATGATGTCATGCATTGTTAATTGTAACAATTTGGGAAAAAATGCAGAACAATTTAAAATGACGCAGAGAAATAGACCTGGATAGAAAACATCAAGATGTGTTGATATAACATCTCCTTTCTCTGTTTTTGGGGATGAGTATACTTTAAATGCATATAATAGTTGTACTTAAAATTTAGGCTGTTAAGCACTATGTAAAAAAAATAACTGACTAATGTGCAACTGATCAATGCTTTAGTTGTGCAAAACTATAATCTGTAGAAAATAGAAGTGGGGAACTCGACAATGTGACCAATCAGCAGTATGGGTAGAGGCAGTGAAACATTAAGCGCACACGTTCAGATATGCATACTGGGTATAATTATAATTGTTCCTTCCTCAGAAAGTTAACTGTGATTGACTTTTGAACAGTTAATGTTTGGCTGTTTACAGGTCCTATATGGCTAAGTGCAGCCTCTCTCATGTATCTGAATCAGTCCATAGTGTGATATAGTCAACACCTTAAGATTGCATGCTGCCCCACCAACTAAAGTAACTGGTGCAAACACTATGTCATGATTCAGGCAACCTTTTATGAGTAAGCACAACAGTCTATCTTTATTGTAGTTAGATGAGTTAGTTGCTTGGTATAGATTGTGGTTGCATTAACTTTTGAGGTCCTACGTGTACTGCAGCTGGAAAAGACTGTGATGAGATTTTGTACAACATTTCAAAAGTAAATTGCTCAGATTCCCCTCTCCTTTCTGCAGCATCTTAGGAGTGCATTGCTCCCTCTCCTGCCCTTGCTGCTATTGTGAACGTCTAGGGCATGATGGAAGCAGCACCTCGTGTGTGTATGCAGCTGCATCCATTTTGCACAGCTGGTATAAGCTGGTCGTAGTGTGATTTTTATTCAGTACTTGGAGTGTATACAGTCCATTTGCTTAGATTTTGGGGTTACGGGCTAGTTGTAGTGAGATTTAGACAGCATGCAGTGCCTTCACCTTGGTTTGAATTGCAAGTTGGCTGTAGTGGGATTTTGACAGCATCATAGGAATCCATGCAGTCCTCTCACCTTGATTTAGGGATACAAGCTGGCTGTTGTGTGATGTCACAGCTCTTTAGCAGTATATACATTCCACTCACCTTGATTCATGGGTTACAACTTGGCTATAGTAAAATAAGACAGCAGCTTAGGAGTGTTTGCAGTTCCCCTTGCCTTGATTCGGAGGGGAGGGTACAAAACGGCTGTACCATGTTTTATACAGCACCTTAGGAGTTTATGCAGCACCCTCACCTTGATTCAGGGGATACAGGCTGCCTGTGGTATGATTTACACTGCAATTTCAGAAAAGCATATCCTGTCTTCTTCTTTCTACAGCTTGCACAGGTTTGATGTCATTTACTGTGCCTACATATGTGGTAAAAATGAAGCACCATGCATCAGTAATAAGATTAAGCCTGAGTTTCGTGGAAGCCACATCCTTTCTTCTTACATACCAGATTCTTCTCAGCACTGCTCATTAATGGAAGCTCAGAGGGTGGAGACTGATAAGAATCTTCTGCCAAGCACCTGTCCCTACTTCCTATCACCCCAAGCACCTGTCCCTACTTCCTGTATGTTGATCTATCACTTCATTTTGCTTTACTATTTTACACAAACTAATAAAAGTTAGAAAAAAATGGAAATATTAACAAATATTGGTGTGAGTGTGCATGTGTGTGCTTGTGTGTGTGTGTGGGGTATGTGATGCTCTTAAGGATTGCTTCTGGAATCTAATCTTTCATTGCTACTTCTCATGCAGAGTTTTGGTAGTGCAGACAAAAGTAGCTACAAATGTGAAGATTATATCTTGAGGTTCATAATTAGTGCTATTAACACAAAGACTAAAATACTGCTTCACAGAGTGTGTCAGGAAATGATGCATTTTTTTCTTTTGAGCTTGTCATGTCTGACAGTACTGTAAATCAGCTTAGTGGGTGAAGACATCTACTGTATTTTGAATCTGTTTGGGAGAGTCAGTTGGGGCAATGAACTCATGATTGCAGAGTAACATGAACTGCTAAACAGATCAGCACAACATCAGAGTAGGGAGATTCAGAAATCCCCATAAAAATTCTAGTGAAAGGCATGAAGAATGAGTGATAATTTACAAAGGGACCATTTGTAGGCTGGGCTGCTCCCTTGTATTAGCTGAAGTATAATA
This sequence comes from Protopterus annectens, assembly GCF_019279795.1. NCBI lineage: Eukaryota > Metazoa > Chordata > Ceratodontiformes > Protopteridae > Protopterus > Protopterus annectens. The sequence continues at coordinate 1,158,162,044 of NC_056743.1, forward strand.
CACTGTTGAACAAGAAGACACTGACAGGAAGAAACAAGAATGACCGAGAGCTCAGACCATGTAGAATCTTGCTAAACAGGTTTCTGGTGTGCATATATAAGAACTGAGGAAGAAACAGTGGAGGAAGGCAAACTGGGAGTACATGTCTTAAATGACAGTACTGCAGATGGGCTTCATGTGCTCGTAATGCCAGTTGTGATAATATAGTTGTAACAACAACAGTAACACAGCAGACAGCTGCAAGCATGTGAAATAGCTGTACAGAGTACATGCTTCTGCAGTTCACATAATGCATACAGAAACAAAATGCCTATAAGTTACACTGTAGACACAGACATCTCATTTCTTGTTATGAATGTCTGGAAACCTTCCACAGTATGTAGTTGTCAGTACAGCAGGGAAGCTGGATGCTTTCTCAGTGACTTGTTTTTTTAAAACTGATGCTCTGACGAGGAAGATGTTACTGCTGTGGGGAAATCTTCCTCAAAGTATGGCCATGGAGAACCCTATTGTGGAGGCTGTACTTCCAAATCACAATATCTAAATGTACTAATTCAAGGTTGTATGAACTCAGAAAAAATATCCGTATTGTCTTAGCAACTTCAGAAGTAGTATATCAAGAGATGGTATGTATGCATTTAGGGGGTGGCAGGATAGAGCCCCAGGCCTTCATATTAGGGAATGCAGCCCCACCTGTTAGAATATTAAATTACATTGTCTGTTAATTATAGTACAGTAGTAAATCAGTTGGTAGTAAATTTGTTGTGGTAGACTACGAATGATGTGCTTAGCACTGGTACAACAAAGCACAGCATGTGGTATGTATGTGTCCATGTGCATGTCAGTAGATGCACTTTTTTTTTCATGCTCACAATTCGATAGACATCTTTTAATTATGTAGTTGTCATAGATTCAGTTTATCAAGTGCCCTTCGTGTTGTTAGTTGTATGGGATAATCACTGCACATCAGTGATATGATTTAGGCTTGAACAGAATTAGACCCTAAGCATCAAAACTATTTTACTGTAACTCTTCGCTTATGAAGTCCAGTGGTAATAGTAGTAAAAATGCAAACTCAAAACTTGGATGTTTATATGGGTGGAAAACCATAGCATACTGATGCACATTTAGTGGTGTTTGCTCAAAGTGGTTGGCACTCTTCTCTATTGGCTAGGATTGCCTTTTGTGCAGAAACTTCATAACCTCCCTGTCTCCAAATGTTTTCAGTGCTCTGTTTTTCTCCAGCATCTCAAAAACATTGTGATAGGTGATCTGCTAAATTATGTGAGAGTGTGAGTGTATGTTTCCCCTCCAGTGGACTATTGTCACATCCAGGAATCATTCCCTGCATTGCACTTAATACTTGTCAGGATAAGCTCCATTTCCCCCCTGCAAACCTGAACAGGCTGAAGTGGGAATCACCGAATGAAAGAATATCAGTACTTGGCTTTTCTCTAGACAATACAACTGTGTTGTGATATTTTGTGATTGCAGTTGCTTGAGTCAATCATTCCAACATGAGTGATTAAAAATCAGTAATAAATTTTCGAATTGTGGTGGAGGGTGCTCTACACCCTCAAATCCCTGGAATGTCTGAGAACACTGCATTTTGGGAAAGGAAACCCCCCGGAAACTGTCAATATTTTGATGTAAAACCCAGGTTTATGTACATTAGTAGTGGCACATTGGCATGTTGATCACTAGTGTGTCTTTTGTGTTGTACAAATAAAATCTTAGTCCATTTGTCTGAGTATTTAAATGAATATGTAATCTGCCCATCCTTGCTGTATGTGCCTTTATTTTGAAATGTCTTTATTGCAAACTTTAATACTTTTACTTTAAAAATTAACTATTTGCATGTATGTGTCAGTATTTGTCTGTATGACGTAACTGAGCAGTTATTGGAAGCTTTTTTCTTCCCAGGACTTTTCTTTAAATGGGCTCAGTCCAGGAAGGCTAACCAAGTCAACAAAAAGCCCTTTAGTTAAGTGTTCAGAATATTGAATATTTGTAATGTGAACAAATAAAAATATGATCTCAGACTGATGAGATTACTTAGAGGAAGGTCATGGAATGATAATGAAGAATATTGGACCGTGAATAAGTTCAAATCTAGAACACTGAGTGACATGGTTACGCAAAGTTAAGTGTTCTCTGTTACCACTTAAAACCATTACTGCCACTAAATATGATAAAAGTAAAAAGCTTTTCATTATTGGTTAGCCTATCTGTTGGCTGTCGGTAACATTAATTACAAATGAATTTAACACTGAATGCATAATATGCCCTTCAAATGTGGAACAGTGAGGAACGTGGACTTCTTATGACTCAAAATGAGGAACATTCCTCATAATGAGGACACTTGAGAGGTATGAGTAACACAAAGAGATTTCTGCCCATTATGTTTAGTTTTGCCCCATTTACCGAGCAAAGAATATGAGAGCTGTGGCCAAGGTGATACGCAGCAGCTTCTAGATGTTACGCAAGTGTTATGACATTCTGAGAGCTACACAAAAAACACAGGTGTGGTCCAGTGCTCTCCATTATTGCCAGTCATGGTACGACAGGGATTGGGAATTTGCCCTTTTCCTGTTATTGTGCAGTCTTGTAGCTGGTTTATATAAGTAGCGGATGTGTGTGGGGTAGCCCCTCCTGTAAAATATATGTTTTTGTATGTGCTTTATTTTTTCATTGTTTTCTGAGTGATCTAAAATGAGTTCTCTCTGAGCCATATACTTGTATTCTTGAGAATCTTTCTATGGTCCATTGACTCACATTTCACTCAGTCTTACCACAGTGCAAAGTGGACATCAAAATATGCCCTAAACAACAAAAGGACAGTTTTCAATGAGTACAGAACCCCCCCCCCCCCCCCCAGTGCAAGGGAGCTTTCTCTCCTGCACTTCAACTTGTGAAGTACCAGCTCTGAGGTTTTTGCATGTTAAACAAAGTTAAAAAGTTAAACCCTTGACCCAAGAAACTTGGTCAAATGAATGTGATTTCTAATCTGAACAAACTTTTTTTGATGTGAGTGGTGTCCTCATTTAATACCCAGCCACACTCTTTGTCATGTACATGAATCAAACCCAGTTCTTATCTGTCCTGAGTAAAAAGTAAATGTGTTTACTTTAGTTAACACTTGATCTGATGCAGAAATCCTCACCTCTCTCAAGGTACTTTTTAAATAGTACCAGGTTTACCTGCTGTACTTACTATCCCGTACTGTACACGTGCTAGGGTAAGTAACTAATTCCTTCTACATGCCTTTTTGAGTTAATATTCAGTAGCACACACTGAGTGCTGGAATAATACATAGTTCACAGCTTGCAACGAGTGCTTCAGTTAATTCATCCGTCAGCTCTACGGTAGGATCTTGAGTTTATACTTGATGAACATGTACACTGAAAGTCCGAGTTAATCCCCTACACTCAAAACAGGTATTTTGAGTTAATAGACTCACTCCAACAATCACAAACACACCAGACTCTCCAGATACTGTGCACGTTTCATTGTACAACTATCTGTTTTCCTACCCTGTAAAAGCACCTTAACTCAATATCCATTCTCCTGCATAGAGTCCTTGATGTTATGCCTCTCTGCACATGGTACTTACATTTGTACCACTTTCCCTCACATGGGTCTTGAATTAACACCTAGTACAGCCGATACCAGAAACTTTATTTTATATTCTGTCATTTCCAAGTATATTAGCCATTACCCAATCCCTCCTCACCATGTCAGTTATCTAAAAACTGGTTCCACTAGACACTCCCTGTACAAAAGTTAATATCTAATTCTTCCTTGTGCCCAGTGTTTGAGTTCATAAAAAGTTATTTTCACTGGTGCCTTTACCCACATACTCTAAAGTCCAGAGCTACCCTACCATCAGGCACCTGCAATAATACAATTTTCTTCTACACAAGGCATTTCACATGCACTGACCTATTAGTTGAGCTAATGCTCAATTCCCCTTCTGTTAAGAATTTAGTGCATTCCTAGTTTTTCTCCATCACTAAGTATTTGACCTAATACTATATGCCCCATTCGTCTCCTACTTGAGTAAGTTGTATGTCATTCTGCACCCTTTATATCAGATACTGGAGTTACCCAGTTCCTGCAACATTCAGAGTAGTTGAATTGATTATTATTTTATCTGTCTGCCATGAAATTCTTCCTTTTCCGTGTACTTAATTTATTATATATTCCCACCACCTGTACAAGGGCTTTAGTTTTGTAAGTGTATAACATTCTTGACTGAAAACACAATTCTATATTTTGGATGTGTGCATTAATATAAAGTTTCCACTCTATCAAGGAGGTAGGTTAATATTCATTCTGTATTACTTCTTTGGCAACAAATACTTGATGAATCGGATAGAGTGTGCCTGTTAATGAATGCATCTTCAAAATCAAAAGAATATTTTATCACATGTATATACAATATTACAAATGAGTCACTGTGCAATTCCATATTGTATATGTGTTTCTAGCAAACTAGTTAAAAAAAGAAACCTTCAGTTAAGATTGACAAGACATACTTTTAGTTAATTTAGTACTGCTTAATTAATTGTGTGATGTAGTTCATTATATTTGTAATTACTAATAGTAAGGTTGCTATCTATATTTACTTTGCGTACCTGCAGTGCACGAAGAGCCATGCTTAAAACTCCAAAATTGGAAGAAAGACAATATTGTTAAGAGTCACTGTTCTAACAAAAGTTCACCAAACAGCAGCAGGCACACAACAAGGGCGAGAAGCTAATGCAGCTTTAAAAGCTGTAGCACACCTTGAGCTGCCACAGTTCTTTTTATGCATGGCAGTGCAATGAGTGTTAAAGCTTTTAAAACTGGTACATTAGCAGAGATACACTTTATGTCTCTCCACTGTTTGTGAGGCAGCACTAAAATCTGTAAAACATTTTGCACTCCTTCTCTTTTATCTCTCAGTACACTGGACCAGTTAAAGGTCCATGCACTACAAAGAACTGTGTGGCAGCACTGAATATTTTACAGTTTTCAAAGGTGTAAACACTTGGATAGAAAAAATATAGTGGTACTAACTGAAACTATATGCAGCAGGTTAAGCACCCTGTACTGTACAGAATACGATTGGTATTATCAAATTGTAACCACTTAGTTATGTGTTCCTGTAATGGATGCCAAGCTTAACCTCTTGAGCTTTACTTTGCTCTGTTCTTGAGGCGAATTTCTGGGCATCCATTTCTCAGCCATAAAGCAACTATGTTATGACTGGGTACCAGTCGTACTCCTGTGTAGTGTATATAAGTTTTTCTCTCCGGGCCTCCAGTGAATGTGGGCCTGAACTCAGTAGACATCCAGGTAATCAAAATACAGCAGACAGTCAAAACATACTTACATGCTTGCTTAATTGCTTACTTACTTATTTACTTACTTACATAAATACATGCTTGGATAAAACCACAGTAGCTCATTGAATTGATCAATTTTGTCCCCCTCATCAGTTGCCTGAGTTACTCTCCACTATTGATTCCACTGGTTAACAGAATGCGTATCCGGCATTATCACACTCTCGTTGATTTACTTCATACTAAATTCCCTGGCACCAGATCACTGAATTAATCCCCAGCATCCTTAAATGTAAAATAATTTAGTTCTTTCCTCCAGAATGTTCCAGAAATGATGCATAGCATGCACAAATACCAAAACAGTATCCTCCATCAGCAGGCCATTGAGGTAATATTTATCAACCTTGTGTTGAGTGAGATCTAGCAAAACCACTGAGTGGGAGACAGCTCTGGGAAGGAGAAAAAGGTCAGTGCCTGGTCTTCATCCAGCAGGTACTGTACATTTCCTTTTCGTCTGTTTTTACAAGTCAGCAACAGGTAGTAGAACGATTTGTAAAGCAAACTGGGTTTCCTTACTTCTGAATACATTCTGTTTCCAAGCAACTTGTTGGGTAGGGGTTAATTGGTTGTTTGAATGTGTATGATACACAGTGGAAGAAAATATGGTTGTTTGCATGTGGCTGATACCCAGTGGAAGAAAAGCTGGTTGTTAGGTAGGGTTTAATTTGTTTGTTTGAATGTGTATAATAACTACTTGCATTGTGTATTTTTTTTTGTGCACCATGGTGTTACTATATTACTTTGGTAATCCTAGTAAGCTAAGGAAATGTGAACTTTTTAAAAACTGCCTTGGAGTATATTTAAAGTAAATGCGGGGAAAAGGTAATCAGTGCACTATGGAAACTCCATTACTCTTTTCAAACAAATGCCATGAATCTTGGTCATTAAGTTAATATGCCACCAGAACAAATATCTATAATACTGGCTTTACAAGTGTACCTTTTCCTGAGACTACCTGGGAGCATTGTCTAGTTAAGTGAGTTGCTTAGAATCAAACAGATAGAAACAGGATGTGGAGAAATTGAACCCAGTACACTTTGTTATAGGCAGCATTTCCTCAACTGGCCAGAACCTTAATTCTATGTGCTAATTGCCACACACAAAATTTCATATGAAAGTTTGCACTTAAGAAATAGATTCAGCCCTCTCTCAGCTGTGCAACTGGGAAAGGCTGCTTGGCTGACTTAGTATTTCAGATGTCTGTGTAGTCCATCCCCTTTGATACTGTTGATAGAGGCTGGCTATGATATGGCTTGGTTAGTAGTCCTGCAGAACTAAGGCTTCCTAACCTTTGCTGCAGCTAGAATAGGTTGCCTGCTATTTATTGTCAGCCACTGAAGCAAACAACTCCTGGAAACATTTCAGCAGTCATCTATGCAAAATCTCAGATTTTTGGAAACCACGTTTTGTTGCATGCCAGGTACCAAATAGTCTCTGCTCTCTGACCACAACCTCTTTCCTTTTAAAGAACATGAATCAATGACAAACCTCATCCTTTTTTTCCTACTTGCTGATATTTGACCTTGGTTTGCTTATTTGCTTTATGCAAAGCAATATAGCTCAGAGTAGTTTCAACTGAAAGAATACATTGTTTGTTTTTGTATGTAATGCACTTTTGGGGCAGATTGTAACACACTTTTGGGGGAGATTGTATCTGGAATGTAGCTCATTAGCACTGTAGGATGTTTAAAAAATGCAAGTCCAAATAAAAATATAGGTGTAACTATAGAGATGAAATCTAGTGATATGTATTCAAAGTCACGTAATGTAAAGTAGTGCACTGTTATGCAACCTGTATTGATCTGGTTAGAACACTGATGAACTCAAGAACATTTGATTTGTGAATATTTTGCATTTTATAGTACTGTAAAGTATACTATTGGAAAAGAGGCCAGTGAATATTTTTCACTTAAACTTTACTCTGCTGGGTAAATACTGGGTATGTTCTCTGAAAAGGCATATATTTGTTATCGTTTATAGCCAGTGCAGTAGCTTTGTAAACAATGGAAGTGTATTCAGAGAAAGAAAATACATATGGTTGTGGTATGAGAGCTTATCAGGGACTTTAAGTTAATTTGGGTAGTGTTTCTGTGCAAGCATCAGGTGCTTTGTGACAGATCAGGTGCACGAGTGCTTAATCATACTCTGCAGTCCCTCCTGTATGTCTAGGTAGGTATGCTGTAGAAGTCAGAATAGGAGGGTCATACATACCTAGCAGCCCTGTAGTCCAAATTCCACACTCAACAGAAACTGTCATTGACATTTCTGCATGTCTTGTTTGGTGTTATCACTATCATTGGAGATGTTCTTCCATCTTTTTGAAGAAGATAAATTCCCCAGCTTACATACTGGATGTGATTCACAAACATTGTACTAACTGTGCAAGGGGCCAGCACTCTGAATAACAGTTTTTAAAATAGCTGATTGTGATTCAGGTGCATACTGTTCCCAGAGTTCTTTGCCATTATACCTCCATGCTAGCCCAACAAAGAGCATACATCATTAGCACAGATGTATGCAAATTAGCTCTTTGCTTCTATTACGTCTCAACCTCTTGGAGCAAAAAATCTGGACAAAGCCTAAAATGATGGGGGGACAAATAGGGATAGATTTTAAATATTGCTATTACAAACTTAGACAGTTGATAGAATAATAGGTTTTGCATTAGCATGGATTTTCTGAAGGATGTGGAGCCTTAAACCCAAATATTTGTCAGTATTTAATGACTTCAATCCTCAGCTGTTTGCCAGAAAGGTACAGATTTTCGGAGGAACACACCAAAAATACGAGGCAAAGATCAGAACATTCTGCAAAAATCTGTGCAGTTGAGAGGTAATGGTTCTTGATTGGCTGTCTTATTTACAGCAGTGTGTGAACCCTATTGATGCATGCACTGTGCATATTCTCCTCAGCTTGCCTAAGTGAAGGCAAGGGCTGGGTGTGTTGATGTAGAGATGACTGGGCAGGGTAGAAAAGTAACAATGACAGCAACCACTCTCATTCACCTTCATCCTACGCACTATGCAAACATCCCTTTAATGGGACTATACCACTTTTTATTCATCTTGTTGGGCCTCCTCTGTAGAAATTCAGCATGAGCTACCTCTATTTCTGGAGTCACTCCTTTCCATAAAGTTACAACAAATGAGTGATTCAACAAAAGGTGTAATTATACTGTGTTTCTTGGTGGGGTGAGGGACATACCATACCAGCAGTGGGAAGAGCTGAAGAGGTGGGAGATTTTATCATTGTAACAGCAACTAGGAATAGGATTACAACTGTGGGAGACAGAAGGGAGTTTTTTTGTTTTAGCAGTTACTATGTATGTAATAGAGAAGGTGCAGGTGGGATATGTTACTGTAACAGACATGACAATACAGGGGATGTGGGGATTGTGTCAGTTTACCAGCGATCACCGACACAACAATGGAGAGGGAATGTGGGGATTGTGTCAGTTTACCAGTGATCAGCGACACGACAATGGAGAGGGGATGTGGGGATTGTGTCAGTTTACCAGCAATCAGCGACACGACAATGGGGATGGCTTTCTGTCCACCTTAATTGCAAATAGTGATATATCATCTGTGGGGGCATTATGTGCACCGCCTGTGCAGTAGTGTATCCAAGTCCTTGCTTTGGCCAACATACAAAATAGACTTTCATTATACCATTGATGTCAAAACTGTTAAACTACACCTAGATCTCCATGTGGCCTGGTCTTTGGAGGATCTGACTTGTATAGCGTTGCCCTACACATTGACAACAAACTTCTTGATGAATCCTAGGAGATGTTCTATTGCAGATATGTATAAAAAGAAAGATGTAAGAAACATTGGGAGAAAATATTCTCATAATTTAGGCATTTTATTACATGTCATTATTAAGCTGCTTTCTGTTTAATTGTAACTCTGCATTAAGATTTCCTACTTTATCTAACAGCATAATCACAGGAGCAACTGCACTGTTTCCTACAGCATTAGTTCTACTGACTTAACATAATAACAATAATTAACATTATATTCATCAAACAAATGTATATTTTTGTCTGGATAATACCTAAGGCAGGAATGCCAGTCAGTGCTGTCGTTTGGAAGTACCATAATCTCCTTTATTGTTTAAACCTGTGCTACCAGCTACAGCAATGTTCAGTTTAGTAGAATATTGTGAACTTTGCTGAAATGACTTGCTGCTCTCTATTATATATCAAGCATTTAATCCTGTAAAGCACATTGCCCACTCTAGACTCCTAAATTTCCACCTTAGGTGGAAGTAGCACTCTGATATGTAAATACTGCACTTCACGGCATGTAACTTGGCCCCAGCTCTAGTGCCTTTCCACTGTACCATGCTGTGTAACTGGTATCCATTTACCCGATTTGCAATGCAAATTTTGTACATACTATGAGCTTGTTTGGGCTGTCATTTCCTTACTTTGCTTCTGTACTCCCCCTTCTCCAGATCAGGGCCTACTACACAAACATCCAGTGGGGAATCACTACTTCCTTCCTCCTTTTCAGCTTGTCTGTACTGTTGTGTAGAGCTGTAACACCTGACAACCTATACACAAGTAGTTAGGTCTGTTTGTATTAAATGTTCTCATACTGTTGCTGTTAATCCCAAGTCTGTAAAGTCCATTAGCTCAACAAGACCATCCAGGTAAGAATACAATTGATAATTACCTACCGCAGACATACTTTAACTTCTTTTTTATTTATATTATAGAAGTGATACCTTCTTCTTCTTTTGGCTGCTCCCTTTAGGGGTCGCCACAGCAGATCAACTGTTTCCATTTCTTCCTGTCCTCTGCATCTTGCTCTGTCACACCAACCACGTGCATGTCCTCTCTCACCACATCCATAAACCTTATCTTAGGCATTCCTCTTTTCCTGTTACCTGGCAGCTTCATCCTTAGCTTCTTTTTCCCAATGTACTCTGCATTCCTTCTCAGCACATGTCCAAACCAACGTAATCTTGCCTCTCTGACTTTGTCTCCAAACCTTCCAACCTAGGCTGACCCTCTAATATACTGACCCCTAATCCTGTCCATCCTCGTCACACCCAGTGCAAATCTTAACATCTTCAACTCTGCCACGTCAAGCTCTGACTCCTGCCTTTTTGTCAGTGCCACTGTCTCCAACCCATATAACATAGCTGGCCTCACTACCCTCTTGTAGACCTTTCCTTTCACTCTTACTGGTACTCGTCTGTCACAAATCACTCCTGACACTCTTCTCCACCCACTCCATCCTGCCTGTACTCTCTTCTTCACCTCTCTTACACAGTCACCATTACTGTGAACTGTTGATCCCAAGTACTTAAACTCATCCACCTTTGCCACCTCTACTCCCTGCATCCTCACCATTCCTCTATCCTCCCTCTCATTCACACACATATATTCTGTCTTAGTCCTGCTGACCTTCATTCCTCTTCTCTCTAGAGCATATCTCCACCTCTCCAGGGTCTCCTCCACCTGTTCCCTACTCTCACTACAGATCACAATGTCATCTGCAAGCATCATAGTCCACGGGAACTCCTGTCTGATCTCGTCTGTCAACCTGTCCATCACCATGGCAAATAAGAAAGGGCTCAGAGCTGATCCTTGATGTAATCCCACCTCCACCTTAAACGCATCCGTCACACCCACCGCAGACCTCACCGCTGTCACACTACCCTCGTACATATCCTGTACCACTCTTACATACTTCTCTGATACACCTGACTTCCTCATACAATACCACAACTCCTTTCTAGGCACCCTGTCATATGCTTTCTCTAAATCCCCAAAGACACAATGTAACTCCTTCTGACCTTCTCTGTACTTCTCCATCAACACAACACAGTCTAATTTGCACATTAGATATAAAGTCTTGTAACAGTAAAACCTATTGCTAAAAGATTTAATTTGGCAGGTGTTATCAGTAGCCTTGTGATATGTAGTGAGAGTAGGGACAGGTTGAGGAGATCCTGTTCAGGTGGAGATATGCTTTAGAGAGGAGAGGAATAAAGGTCAGCAGGGCTAAAACAGAATATATGTGTGTAAATGTGAGGGAGGGTAGAGGAATGGTGAGGATGCAGGGAGTTGAGTTGGTAAAGGTGGATAAGTTTAAGTACTTGGGATCAACAGTTCAGAGTAATGGTGAGTGTGGAAGAGAGGTGAAGAAGAGAGTACAGGCAGGGTGAAATGGGTGGAGAAGAGTGTCAGCAGTGATTTGTGACAGACTAGTACCAGTAAGAGTGAAAGGGAAGGTCTGCAAGAGGGTAGTGAGACCAGCTATATTATATGGGTTGGAGACGGTGGCATTGACGAAAAGGCAGGAGTCAGAGCTGGATGTGGCAGAGTTAAAGATGTTAAGATTTGCACTGGGTGTGACTAGGATGGACAGGATTAGGGGTCAGTATATTAGAGGGTCAGCTCAGGTTGGACAGTTTGGAGACAAAGCAAGAGAGGCGAGATTGCGTTGGTTTGGACATGTGCTGAGGAGGGATGCTGGTATATTGGGAAAAGGATGCTAAGGATGGAGCTGCCAGGTAAGAGGAAAAGAGGAAGGCCTAAGATAAGGTTTATGGATGTGGTGAGAGAGGACATGCAGGTGGTTGGTGTGAAAGAGCATGATGCAAAGGACAGGAAGAAATGGAAACAGATGATCTGCTGTGGCGACCCCTAACGGGAACAGCCAAGTGAAGATGATGATGATCAGTAGCATTTAACGACCGTATAAAATGTAAAACTGAAACACTACATAACAAAATAATCCAACCCAGTACTTTTAGTTTAGACTTTATCAACAGCATCAACCGATCCTACTAGCCTTGCTCAACATAACATTTATTTCCTCAAATTTTGTGAGCTCAGGCCTTCCAGAAGCAAAAATGGACCCCTCCCAACATCTTCATATTAAATTCCTTCACCAATGAGTGTCCAAAAGGGATAAGGGCCTTCACCTGCTTCTTCCTTTATTTTTATTAATATCCTCTATTATACAAGTTCATTCCTAATCTCTCTACTCTCTGTGACTCTTCCTCAAAGCTGCTTTTTCTGCAGACCCTTCTGCATTAACTCCTTTTCACGTAAAACCCACCAATCCCGTATCCTCTCCTCTAGTCATAGACAACATACCCTTTACAATTCCACTTTTATGGACTTAAATGCCATTACCTGTATGACCTTCCATCCTTGTGATGTTTCTTTTTTCACCCACCAAACACATACTGGAACTTTTCCATCTCCTCCCTGCTGCACCATTTTACACTCCAGGTAGACAAAAGTGCCGCAAAGCTTCCCCTCACACCCATATGTCTTTCTTCACAGACAAATCATTCCTTTTCACAATCCTCTAACTTCCGGATAACCTCACCACATATGCAAATAATTTGCTATTCCTACCCACAATGCCAGCACACCACTTCCGCCCACCAGTCTTCTTTCCTTACTTTAGTCCTGTACCATCTCTGCAATGACTATACACTCGCCTTAACACCCTTAAGCTTTTTCCCACTGTCAACGCTTCCTCCCAGTTGTCCATTCTGTAACCGCTCTCCTTCACTCACTTACCATTCAGCTGCTCCATTTCACTTTTCCCATATTCATCTCCCAAGTACATACATGCCAAAATTATCATTTTCTGCATTTAAAGTCATTCTTTATTAACAACATCCAATCATTATCTTCAGACTTTTTCTTTTTCCTTCTATATTGGATAAAAATTCCACTAATGTTCTGCCTCAAGCATCTCCACCTCCATATCCCTTTCACCACCCATCTCTCTCCCTCCACCTATCTCTGACACACACACACACACACACACACACACACACACACACACACACACACACACACACACACACACACACACACACACACACACACACGCACACACACACACACACTCTCTCTCTCCCTGTCTCTCTCTCTCTCTCTCTTTCATTTTTTGATTCATGTCTAGGTAACAGGCACTACTTTTCCCTATCAGATACCTAATAGTACAACCTCCAACTTGCCTATAACTGCCTCACAGCCTATCTTTATACTTACTTTGCTGTCTTTCCTCTCTACCACCTGTCTAATCCAGACCCTCATCCCCCTTTCTACTATGCCTTCCCACATCCACCATCTTAAGCCATATTAACTTCTGCTGCATGTCTTCTCATATATGCCCCCAAATAACTTTTGACTCTGCCTTGGCCTTTCTTGGTGTATTCTGCTCACCCTGCATGTCAGACAAACCTACAACAGACCTTCTGTATGCTTATCTTGATGCTTGGTGGGGAAGGTGCCTTAACAAATGCAGAGCAAGAGGGTTACCATAATCTTCAATACATCTATTCTTTCGTCTAATGTTCTTGTCTTTCCTGAACACCTGTCCAATAATTCTACACCTTTTCTCCCCTTTTACTCCTGCCAGTCCCTTTGCATCAGAATACTTCCAAACCTAAATGTTCTGTCCTTCTAGTGCCGGAGGTAACCCTAATTGCCTTGTGTGCTCAGTTTCTATAAGTATCATAGCTGACTTATGACAAAGAAAACACAACTGAGACTACGCTACGGTACAAAAACCTCACCTACCAGGCAGAAAAGAACCCACATCCTCCAATAATATCACATAGTTGTCTACAAACATATTCTGTTGATTTCTTTGATTTTCTTTCCCTCAAATAAGCTCTTATCCTTTGCTCCAACTTTTTCATTGCCAAAATAAACAAAAATGGGGACAGTAAGCACTCCTGCCTGGTCTGCGAACCCATCTGAATTCTTTCCATCGGACCACTAATTCTGATGTAAAGACTCTCATACAAGGCTTTAAATCCTGGAAAGCCTTCCTTCCTAAGTAATCTGAGCCAATATGCTGTTAAACACCTGTCCATAATGACAACGCTCGCCACAGCATGCCTGCCAAACTCTGCTCATGTCAAAAGTTTCAACAACAAATGTCAGTGATCTGCAGATCTCCCTTTTGCAAAACTTGTTTGTGTATCCTCCACCACATATGGTATCACCCCTTCACGTCTTGCAGGTATCAGGCATGTAAACAGCTATGTATCCATGTTACACATTGTAGTAAGAATCTTTTGTGTTCAACATCTTTGTATCCTGTATAGGAAGGGTTAAAATGTGAAACTGCATTGCGTGCAAAGAAATAAGCTAAAATGAGTTGTTTTTCTTGTAAGGAATTTGCTGACCAGAAAGGAATGCACAGATGCTACTTTGGTCCAGGCACAGGCCTATCTTGGGACTGACCTCTGACCAAGGAGGAGTGCATAGATGTTACCTTGATGTAGGCACCAACTTATCTTGTGTCTGACTTTTTTACCATCTAAGGCTCCACTGAGTGAATTTATAGCCTTGACTGAAATTCCTTGTCTAGTAACCAGTTGCTGAGTATGCACGAAAGAGGGTATATAAACCCATGTAAAGTGTGTAGAAATTAGACTGCTGGCAACCAAGAACTTTTTGTGGCAGATCTCCATGCATGTTAAATAAACTCTTTTTTGGCCTACCTTTTTTGCTGCGTGATTCTTCCAGTATATGTTAAGAGTATTAAAAATCTTTTGACATTTCTGGCGCCCAAGAACGTGGGGCCACCTCTTCACGGTACGAATCGCATAAGAGGGACTGAAAAACCTGTACAGGAAGGGGAGAACGAATCTCGGGCTCCCTTGAACGGAAAGACCTCCGACAAAGAAGTCGTAAGTAGAGGCCAGTCACTCTTAGATTCGATCCGTGGACGGTGATTGACGAGGGCGGAAGATCCGCAGTAAGGTAAGCTTTTTTTATTTATAAAAGTTTTTTTTAAGGGACTAGTCATAAAGGAATTTCTTTTGTTTAAAATTTTACAAAAGACCAGTAGAGATCTCAGGAAAAGGAAACAGTTTTTCTTTTAAATAAGAAAATGGGAACAGGAAGCAGTTGTTGTGTTAGTAAGGGCTGCTTAAATAAAAGGACTGAGGATGAGGAATATATGTTTAAATTACATCCGAAAAACTTAAAATATATGAAAAAATGTAAAAAGACTATGGGTTTAGTGGTACCTTGAATAAATCAGAATGTCAAAATCTAGTGAGAGACCTGCGCAGGGACACAGGAGGTAAGGTTAAGAAACAAAAAAAGGTAGGATTTCCTCAAGCACAGAAATGGTTAGAAGAAGCTAATAAGAGACATAGGGAAAAATTTTCAAATAAGGGAGATGGTGGCTCGAGTGCAAAAGATGCATTTTTTTGTCCACAAAGAAGATGACGAAACATCTATTGTCTGTCGTAAACCGACAGCCCCACCCTTGTATCCCGGGTTAGAAAAGACATGGTTAATCCACCCCAGTAACAAAAAGAAAGAAGCAGGAAATCAAGAAAAGGTGTCCTCCGTAGTCTTACAGGAGGCAGGGAAGCAGGGAAAAATACCCTCCATAGTTTTACAAAAAACAAGCAGAGGAGACTCTGGAGCTACGTAACCATAGTATAGACAAATCAGAGTAAAAACAAAAAGAAGCTAAGGTACATACCCTGTCCACACACTCATATCCCTTTACATGCAGAAAAATATGTTGAGAAAAAGAAAAGAAAACAGGCTCAAACCTTTACGGTGAGCGCGGATAAAACACTTATGTTAATGTAAGCTCCGTCCAACAGAGGTAAAGGAAGGGGACGGGGTAGAGGCAGAGGGAGAAGGACTGTAGGACATTTTTGAAGATTACGAAGGCAGACAAAAGAGGGGGGAATGTTTTAAATGCAGTAAGAAGGGGCATTTCGCAAGAGATTGCCTAAATCCCGGGAAATCCACTGCTGCTCCAAATCATAGTTCAGCATGACTATATAATGGCAGCACGGACGAACCGGACCCAGGTGCTGAGGTCGACTGGCAAGAGTCAGTAATACAAAATGAGAATGATTTTGAGAATGTGAATAAAGAAGGTAAAAGGGAATGTGCAGGATGGGAGAATGAAGTGACTGATTTTTCAGACAAAGGCGAATATCAGGTTGTTAATTTAACAGCGCTGGCTGTAACTATGCAGCTAGAGGCACAACCGATTATCACACTTCAAGTGGAAGGGAAGGATGTACAATTTTTGTGTGATTCAGGGGCCTCCAGGACCCTGCTAAAAACCTCTGCAGTGCCATCTGATGTAACTTCTGATGACTATGTATTAGTAAAGGCAGCCAATGGCCGCATTTATAAAGAACCACTATCTAAACCCTTATGGTTCACGGACCCTGAAACTAACCAA
Source organism: Protopterus annectens (assembly GCF_019279795.1). Lineage (NCBI taxonomy): Eukaryota > Metazoa > Chordata > Ceratodontiformes > Protopteridae > Protopterus > Protopterus annectens. Next base: position 1,158,178,647 of record NC_056743.1, read on the forward strand.
ACTATCAGATTTCGAGTCATTATTTCCAAAATTTGCCCTGTAAACTTATTAGGGAGAGATTTGATGCACGTGTTTGGCATAGCAGCTGTGCCGACTGCATCAGGGATTTTAGCCAAACGAGTAGAAATTCAAGATGTTATGTTGCAGGTGGGGCAGGGTGATTTACACTACTGGTACAGTAATGATCTTGTCGAAACTGGACCACAAAATGTAGTAAATGAACTAACTAATTTGGCCTTAAGCAAATATGGCACACAACCGCCAGTGGTAGCTAAACAACTACACTGTACAATGTACTACAGAAAGTATGTAGGACCAGACGACAAATATGAAGAGCAATTCTTTAAACACAAGGTCACAAAAATCTTGTTACAAAATCTATATTGGGATAAAGCAGGAAATTCTGCAGTTACATGCAGTCTTACAAAAGATATGCAGTTACTTTTCAATAATTCTATTGCACATGTCTCTGTAACAAGGGAAGAACAAATGGCATGGTATCTGGTGGGAGGAAAGTTACTGAATGGGCTAAAATGACGCCAGAACAGTTGGCATGTAAAGGCGTACAGGTACAAAGACTAAATTGGGTCACCCAGGCTAGACCAACAGTGCACCTCCGCGAAGACAGGCTAACGCCACCCGGGAGGGCCATTCTGACTATATCTCCTAACCCCGCAGGAAGAATTAAAGTTAAAATCAGTGCCAGACTCCTTATGGTCCCGCGGGCAACATGACATTGGGCTAATAAGAACAGCAGGACAGGTTAAAATAACTCCAAAATCCGACTTTAGACCTCACAAACGTCAGTATCCGTTGAGTAAAAAGGCAGAAGAAGGCATTCTACCGGTGATCACGGCTCTAGTACAAGCTGGGGTTTTAATTCCATGCACAGATTCACCGTGTAACACACCCTTGTTCCCAGTAAGGAAACCGGATGGGACCTGGAGAATGGTACAGGATCTGCAGGCTGTGAATGCTGCTGTGGTACCAAGGGCTCCTATGGTCCCAGATCCATCTGTTTTGTTAAATGATATCCTTCCCACAGATAAGTATTTTTCTGTCATTGATATCAGTAACGCATTTTTTTCCATCCCTCTACAGGAAACTAGTAGGTTTTGGTTCGCTTTTACGTTCATGGGCAAGCGGTACACCTACACAAGGCTGCCGCAGGAATATTGTGAAAGCCCTACAATCTTTTCGCAAGAAATGTCAACAAACCTGGCACAGTTTCAACCGAGCATGGCTGTCATCTACTGTTATCGTGGGCGACATCTTACTGGCTGCACCCACGGAGGCTGTCTGTGAGTCCGAAACTATTCGGTTATTGCATTTCTTGGCGAAAGAGGGACATAAGGTAAACAAATCTAAATTACAATTTTGTAAAGCTGAAGTACGATATCTAGGCTATACCATTTCAAATGCTGGTAGACAACTGGATAGCTGTAGAAAAGAAGCTATTTTACAGGCACCAATGCCCAGTACAAAAAAAGAAATAATGTCATTTTTAGGAATAACTAACTTTTGTCGTAGTTGAATTCCCAATTATGCAGAGGAAGTGAGTCCACTTTCATAACTTATTTTTGCACTTCCCATGGCAGCACATGACGCGCTGCAATGGACAGATAAGGCAATACAGGCATTTACTAGGGTAAAGCAACTGATAGCAGGATCTGCAACACTTAGCTTCCCTGATTATACAAAACCTTTTGTTCAGACAGTAGATTGTAAGCAGGGCTTTATGACATCGGTTCTGTTGCAAATTTATGGGGATAAGTTGAGACCATTAGCTTTTTATTCCAGTAAACTGGACACAGTGGCACAATCGTTGCCACACTGTGTACAAGCAGTAGTCGCAGCTGCACTGGCCGTGCAGGCATCTGCAACCCTAGTTTTGTTTCATGACCTCACCTTATGAGTACCGCACTCTGTCGCGGTAATACTTCTACAGGATAAAGTTACCTTTCTCTCTCCTAGCAGACATTTGTCCTGCATGACAACGTTACTATCACAACCACACATGACCATTGAGCGATGCACCACTCTTAATCCAGCCACGCTGTTACCTACAGCTGATGACGGTGCCCCTCACGTATGTTTAAACTTAATACACTCTAATGTCTTACCAAGACCAGAACTTAAGGATCAGCCTTTGGCAAATTCAGATTGGACCCTGTTCGTAGATGGGTCAGCACGTAAGAATGAGGCAGGTATTACACAAGTGGGTTATGCAGTCACAACTGAGACTAAGGTACTAGAGGCAAAACCTCTCCCCAGGAATCTGTCCGCTGGCGGCTGAATTGATTGCTTTGACCAGAGCATGTACCATTTCCAAGGATAAGGCAGTTACTATCTACACAGATAGTCAGTATGCTTTTTCCACGGTCCATGTCTTTGCACAGCAATGGAAAAATAGGGAATGGTTACTGCCTCAGGAAAGGAAATAACCCACAAGGATTTAATTCTTAGCCTCTTACAAGCTGTCCAACTGCCACGGGATTGGCCATCTGTAAGTGTGCAGCACACACAAATGCCAAGGATCCAGTATCACTTGGAAATGCACTAGCTGACAAAACTGCAAAAGGTGTAGCCTTAACCTCTACTTTTGCACTCGAGACCACACAAAAGGAACTTCACCCTACAGATAAATTTGATCTACAAACTTTACAAGTAATGCAGGAACTTAGTACAGTTCAGGAAAAACAGCGATGGGTTAAATATGGGGCTATTCAAAAGCAGGGAGTTTTTGTAGGTCCAAATGATAAGTATGTCTTGCCAACAAATCTTTTTAGGTATGCCTCATTAATGACGCATGGCCCATCTCATCTGGGCCCTGCTGCTATGGTTCAGATAATCCAGCAAATTTTCTGGACCAAGGGCTTTATAGCGTATGCTAAATGATTTTGTTTATCGTGCCTGCTTTGTGCACGATACCATGGTGGTGGGGTGCGAATCACCCCAGCAGCTTTTCCGCTGCCTCCGTATCCAGTTTACACAATCTGTATGGATTTTATTGAACTAACTCCTGTTCAACAGAAGCGATTTGTGTTAGTCATTATTGATGCTTTTACAAAATGGGTAGAAGCTTTTCCGGTAGCACACTCAGATGCACTGTCAGTAGCCAAGGCTCTTACAAATAACATTATCTCTCATTTTGGGCTACCTACATGCGTCTATTCTAATAATGGCACACATTTCGTGAACCAAGTTATTCAAAAGCTGGCCGCCGTTTTTCAGATCAAGTTAAAATATCATTGAGCCTACCACCCACAGTCAGCAGGGTTGGTTGAAAGCCATAATGGCATTCTCAAAGGCAAGTTACGTAAACTCATGGCCAAGACACATCAGTCTTGGATAAACTGCTTACCTCTGGCACTCCTGTCTAAGTGTACCACTCCCACCTCAAAAAGGGTCACACCATTTGAACTATTATACGGAAGACCTTATTACGTCCCACAGTGGCAAAATATTTTGCCTGCGGAACGTGAGGGGGGTGAAGAGATAGCAGATTACATGAGAAAATGCTGACAAAAACTAACACTTCTCTAACGAATTATTATTTTTCAGATCAGAAGAACAACAGGATCCTGAAAGTGGAACCAGAAAACTGAGGAACACTGATTAGTAGTAATCTTGTTTTGTATGAATATCTGACTATTGTAGCAATGCAAATACTGGAAGGATTTAGTCTTTCCCCACAAAAGCATTCCAAACTAATTTTGTTGTTAATAAGTGTGATTGTTACTTTTCTGTTTTGGCCGTTTTTATTTTCAAACGAAACTAGCCAAGTGAAGAGAGATGAAAATACAGCTTGGCATCCACCCTTTAATACGCACAAGCTATTAAATATGCATATGCTTTGTCTTTTAATGTTTCAAATTGTTGGATATGCACAGCTATCCCTACTGTATATGGTGGCCTGATGTTAGGTACAGTCCCTTTGGGGGCAAATGATACATGGACTAATTTACTGTTTGAAACTTCAAACGTAACCTTAAAGGACAAAATAGCACTACTGGAGTCAATGTAATGTAACCATAATTCATAACTGTACAATAGATGGGCACTGTGCAACGAGTTTCAAGCCTATAAGAGTGCTTGTTAATAGTACAGGGCTTATTAATGGCACAAGTTTCTTTGAAAAAATGTTATCTGTGTATGATCTTTTGTTTAAAGAGATACAAGACAAAGGAAATCATTCTATTCCAGTAAATATCACCCTCAAAGTGAATGATTGTTATTTTATCTGTGGTAAAAAAGCATACAAATGGTTACCAAGGAATTGGTCAGGCAGTTGTTTTTTGGGTTATTTGGCACCAGCCATAAGACATTCATTTACCCTTCCCCAAGGTAAAATACGAAATGTACGTGCTGTGAATAAACCTGTTAATCCCGTAGGTAACATTGATGCATCCTGGATCTATCATCACGATTTGGCCCACAGTAGCAGCAAGGGACTGTCACACATGGACTTGGGCGATGATGTCATTTCTTGGGCTGGTATTCTTCCAGCTTATGGGACAGTAAAATCTATTTGGGAGCTCAGAAAACTGTCAAAACTGTTAGAAACTCTGAGCAATGCAACTTTTTCTGTGCTAGGATTGGTGACGGATGAGTTAACTGCAATAAGGACTGTAGTGTTGCAGAATCGTATGGCGCTCGAACTCACCCTAGCGGCGAAAGAAGGTAGTTGCAAGTGTTGTCCGTTCATTACAGACAACTGATATGACATTAACAGTCATCTGGAGATCCTACAACAAGTTTCTGAACTTACAAAACCAGGACAGAATCCATTGACTGACTTTTTCCAGAATTGGTTTGGAAATTGGGGAACAGTATTTATGAATGTCTTAATTGCTGTATGTGTTGGTGCCATTATATTCCTACTGTTGGGTTGTTGTTGCATTCCTTGCATCCGAATGATAATATCAAGTGTATTGTCTGCCAATGCAACTAAAGCTTATTATTCTGAATATACAGAAAATGAATTGTGTTAAAACCTGTATGAATAAAATGTATTACTGGGGATACAAAGTGTTGTGAGGGGGGAAATGTAGTAAGAATCTTTTGTGTTCAACATCTTTGTATCCTGTATAGGAAGGGTTAAAATGTGAAACTGCATTGCGTGCAAAGAAATAAGCTAAAATGAGTTGTTTTTCTTGTAAGGAATTTGCTGACCAGAAAGGAATGCACAGATGCTACTTTGGTCCAGGCACAGGCCTATCTTGGGACTGACCTCTGACCAAGGAGGAGTGCATAGATGTTACCTTGATGTAGGCACCAACTTATCTTGTGTCTGACTTTTTTACCATCTAAGGCTCCACTGAGTGAATTTATAGCCTTGACTGAAATTCCTTGTCTAGTAACCAGTTGCTGAGTATGCACGAAAGAGGGTATATAAACCCATGTAAAGTGTGTAGAAATTAGACTGCTGGCAACCAAGAACTTTTTGTGGCAGATCTCCATGCATGTTAAATAAACTCTTTTTTGGCCTACCTTTTTTGCTGCGTGATTCTTCCAGTATATGTTAAGAGTATTAAAAATCTTTTGACACACATCAAGATGGCCTGTTATATATCCATGTTACACATCAAGATGGCCTGTTATGTATCCATGTTACACATCAAGATGGCCTGTAATTTGCTGGGTCTTCAACATCACCTTTGCCCCTTGGCAAAATTACATCAGATCTGCTATCCTCCTCTCCTGCATCATCTCATTTGTCAATTCCACCATGGTTCCTCTTATTTCCACTCCCAATATTTTGTAGTAGTCCCCCATAACACCAACAGGCTCTCCTGCCTTGCCTGGCTTTAATGCCTCAGTTGCCACTACCACTTCTCCATTCCTACAGGTTTATATATCTTTTCCAGTGCCTGTTTTGGTAAAGAGGGATCTTTCCACTGCAGCGGCCTTCAGTCCTTTGAGCTCACATTCCTACATAATTGATCTTAAACTCTCGTTACTTCCCTAATGCTTTTATTACTTTCCTGTCTAATATCAGACTCTGATCACTACTTCTGCACCCTTGTTTTTTTTTCCCTTTGTGAAAAACAAACGTATTTTGTACTGTTGAGTCCTGTTTAGCAAGCAGTAATTGTTGCAACTTTTGTTCTCATGAACATATTTTAGATTCTACAATAACTTCACTGTGGTCTTGTTTGTCTAGTCTCGGTTTGATAAGCACACTTAGATCATTTTGCTTTTCACTAATAACTCGGCCCAAATGTCAAGTGTGACTCTTCTCACTGCTAAATCTCTAATGTTGTGTACATGCTCATTTCTTTATATTTCTAATCCTTCTTCAGTATACTACAACCATTCTGTAAGTCAGCATTACTTTATTGTCATTAGCAAAGAGGTAGATTCTGTTTTATGTATATTTAGCTATGTGTGATGTCAACATGCAATGACCAGTTTAATTCCCAAAACAAATTCCTGCAGTTTACCTCTCTCTTTCATATGAAAATGCCTATGTTGTCATTGCTTGTGTTGTATTTTTTTTTTTGTTCTCTATCAAGGTTTTAATCAATTGCCTTGTTTTTGCTCTTGTAGCTTTTGTAACAGAATTCTATGCTGTACTGACTAAATACCTTGATGAAGTTCAGATATGTACTGCATATTGGAAATCATCGTACAAGTACACCTGTAATCTAGTCACAAAACTAATTCAGATTTGTTTGCCAGCTACTTTAGATACAGAAGCATTTTTATAACATCTTTGCTGTTTAGATAGTTTTCTGTATTATTTCACTTGCTTTATAATAACTTTGTTTCCTTACAAATTCATGTAATGATTTTCATGTAACTTGGAGCTTTTCTCCCCGGGCCTCCACTGAAAATGGGTCTCAAGCCCAGTGGACTTTCCTGGTCAACAAATATCAATAAATAAATAATAATAATTATCGCCTTGCAAATGAACTCAAAATTATTCCATGATTTTATCCAATGCCGTTTACAGACTGTTACTTCTCTTCACAACTATTGTTTTCTTTCCTGTCACAAGATTGACTCTCTTTTTCTTTCCTGAGACAAGATTGACCCTTCTTCTGTCATCAGACACTTCTGCAAAGGTTAATGAACTGTCAAAATACAAAAGGTTTATGAAGGCACAATACCCAAGTTATTGACTATCCTTTGAAATGATACAGGAGAAGGAGGTGCGGAGCCTTGAAGCATTGCAAGCAGTGTCTTATCTGTCTCTGTTCTTTCAGTTTTAGTATCAGACTACAATGATCCCTCTGAGCATTTTATGTCCTATCAAGGCACCCTACACCTTTTCTCCTACAGAAGCTACAACAGTTTCATCAACATGTCTGCTTTGCCTACTTGCTCCTTTCAATCTTTGGTCACCATCCTTTATGTTAACCTTGTTAAATCTATACCTTCATTCCTGTTTTCTGCTAGATATTAAAAAAAAAAACTTTGGGTCCTTCTGCCAATTCCATCTAAACTATCACTATGATGATTTTGTCTGCTTAGATCTATGTAAATCAGTTGAAAGCCATTTAACTGAGTCAATTGAAAAATAAGATGACCAACTCATTTTCCAAAATAGCTTTTTTTTTGGGGGGGGGCTCTCCTACCGATTCATGCCACCTACACTTACGGAATCTATATCATCATCTTATCATCATCATCATCATCTTCTTTCAGCTGTTCCCGTTAGGGGTCGCCACAGCAGATCACCTGTTTCCATTTCTTCCTGTCCTCTGCATCTTGCTCTGTCACACCAACCACCTGCATGTCCTCTCTCACCACATCCATAAACCTTATCTTAGGCTTTCCTCTTTTCCTGTTACCTGGTAGCTTCATCCTTAGCATCTTTTTCCCAATATACTCCGCATCCCTTCTCAGCACATGTCCAAACCAATGTAATCTTGCCTCTCTGGCTTTGTCTCCAAACCTTCCAACCTGGGCTGACCCTCTAATATACTTATTCCTAATCCTGTCCACCCTCATCACACCCAGTGCAAATATTAACATCTTTAACTCTGCCACATCCAGCTCAAACTCCTGTCTTTTTGTCAATGCCACTGCCTCCAACCCATATAACATAGCTAGTCTCACTACCCTCTTGTAGACCTTCCCTTTCACTCTTACATGTACTCGTCTGTCACAAATCACTCCTGACACTCTTCTCCACCCACTCCATCCTGCCTGTACTCTCTTCTTCACCTCTCTTCCACACTCACCGTTACTCTGAACTATTGACCCCAAGTATTTAAACTCATCCACCTTCGCCACCTCTACTCCTTGCATCCTCACCATTCCTCTGTCCTCCCTCTCATTCACACACATATATTCTGTCTTAGTCCTGCTGACCTTCATTCCTCTTCTCTCTAGAGCATATCTCCATCTCTTCAGGGTCTCTTCCACCTGTTCCCTACTCTCACTACAGATCACAATGTCATCTGCAAACATCATAGTCCATAGGGACTCCTGTCTGATCTCGTCTGTCAACCTGTCCATCACCATTGCAAATAAGAAAGGGCTCAGAGCTGATCCTTGATGTAACCCCACCTCCACCTTAAACGCACCCGTCACTCCCACCGCAGACCTCACCGCTGTAACACTATCCTCGTACATATCCTGTACCACTCTTACATACTTCTCTGACACTCCTGACTTCCTCATGCAATACCACAACTCCTCTCTAGGCACCCTGTCATATGCTTTCTCCAAGTCTACAAAAACACAATGCAACTCCTTCTGACATTCTCTGTACTTTTCCATCAAACATTGCATCTGTAGTGGTCTTTCCCCGCATGAATCCATACTGCTGTTCACTAATCATCACATCCCTTCTTAACCTAGCTTGCACTACTCTTTCCCATAACTTCATGCTGTGACTGATCAATTTAATCCCTCTATAGTTACTACAGCTCTGCACATCACCCTTATTCTTAAAAATCGGTACTAAAACACTTTTTCTCCATTCCTCAGGCATCCTCTCACTTTCCAAGATTTCGTTAAACAATCTGGTTAAAAACTCCACTGCCATTTCACCTAAACACCTCCATGCTTCCACAGGTATGTCATCTGGGCCAACAGCCTTTCCATTCTTCATTCTCTTCATAGCTATCCTTACTTCCTCCTTGCTAATCCATTGTAATTCATGATTCACTATCCCCACATCATTCAACCTTCTCTCCCTCTCATTCTCTTCATTCATCAACCCCTCAAAGTACTCTTTCCATCTCCTCAACACACTCTCCTCGCTTGTGAGTATGTTTCCCTCATTATCCTTTATCACCTTTACCTGCTGCACATCTTTCCTAGCTTGGTCCCTCTGTCTAGCCAATTGGTACAGTTTCTTTTCTCCCTCCTTAGTGTCCATCCTTTCATACAACTCTTCATATGCCTTATCCTTAGCCTTCGCCACCTCTCTCTTTGCCATGCACTTCTCCTTATACTCCTGTCTACTTTCTTCATCTCTCTGACAATCCCACTTCTACTTTGCCAACCTCTTTGCCTGTATACTCTTCTGTACTTCCTCATTCCACCACCATGCCTCTTTGTCGTCCTTCCTCTGTCCCGATGTGATACCAAGCACCTTTCTAGCTGTCTCCCTTACTAGCTCTGCTGTAGTTACCCAGCTATTTGGTAACTCTTCACTGCCACCCAGTGCCTGTCTTAACTCATCCCTGAACTCCACCTCACAATTACCCTTTTTCAGTTTCCACCATTTGATCCTTGGTGCTGCCCTCACACTCCTCCTCCTCTTCTTGATCACTAATGTCATCCTACAAACCGCCATCCTATGCTGCCTAACTGCATTTTCTCCGGTCACCACTTTACAGTCTCCAATCTCCTTCAAACTGGCCCTCCTACATAGGATATAATCCACCTGTGTGCATCTTCCTCCACTCTTGTATGTCACCCTATGCTCCTCCCTCTTGTTAAAATATGTATTCACCACAGCCATATCCACAGCCATATCCATCCTTTTCGCAAAATCCACTACCATCTGACCTTCTGCATTCCTTTGTTTAACACCATACCTACCCATCACTTCCTCATCCCCACTGTTCCCTTCACCAACATGCCCATTTAAATCTACTCCAATCACCACTCTTTCACCCTTGGGTACAGTCATCATCACTTCATCCAATTCACTCCAAAATTTTTCTTTCTCATCCATTGCACACCCAACTTGTGGAGCATATGCACTAACAACATTAATCATTACACCATCAATTTCCAGCTTCATAAACCTCACTCTATCCGACACCCTTTTCACCTCCAAAACACTCTTCACATACTGTTCCTTCAGAATAACTCCTACGCCATTTCTCCTCCCATCCATACCATGATAAAACAATTTGAACCCACCTCCGATACACCTAGCCTTACTCCCCTTCCATCTGGTCTCTTGCACACACAATATACCAACCTTCCTTCTGTCCATCATATCAGCTAGCTCTCTCCCTATACCTGTCATACTGCCAACATTTACGCCCCTCACTACCACAGTCCTAGCCTTTCTCCTCTCTTTCTGCCTTCGGCCATGCCTTCTGCCTATTCTCCTCCTTCGGCCAACAGTAGCCCAATTTCTGCCAGCACCCTGTTGACTAACAGTACTGGTGGCGGTTGTTGTTAACCCTATATAATTATCTTTAATCCACAAAAAAAAAAAAAACACTGCTAGGATGCTGCAGAAGTCAAATTACAAAATTGTTTTATTGTCACAATAAAATGGTTTTGTAATTTGAGTTATGCAGCATCCTGGCAGAGTTTTTTGTGGATTTTAAGTGACTATATACACTAGCAGGGATTTGTTTGGTTCTCAGTAATTAACTTTTAAGCCTACTGCATTTTAGGTCAAGATCAAAACCCTATCCAGAGCAACATCTTTCAGCAAATGAGCATTTTAACCAAGTGTTAAAATTCAGCCACTTGGCCATTTACAGCAGGTTTGTGTCTCCTGCATTGCCTTTCTTTATGCTGCTGTATATTATGCGTTAACTTTCTCCTTCCTTCTTTCCCCTCTTACATTTTTTTGTAAGTCTTTTCTTGATTTATCAGTCTCCAAGTTCTACACAGCTACATTGGCCTTTCCCCTTTCTTCCTTTGCATTTCTATAAAATTGTGTTCATACCACCGAGCATTGTATTTGTAAGTCATTCCCATTCAATAACCCATTCCCATGAAGTAAAGCTTGTGCCTAGGACAGCCACCGACTTTATCCCACCCTAGTTATAACTCTGACTTCCAGCACTGCACCACCCCTTTATGGGGATCACAGGCTCTGTAACTGACTTGCATTTTTAGAAGTTTATTACATTTCTTTGTAACAAAATGTACTAGAGTTTCTATCAGTAACTGATTTGACTGTTGTTGCAACTCTGAAATAAACCTTTTGCATCTGGTGACAGAACATAACTGTCTAACATTTGAATATAATGTCAACATATTAACTTTTCTTGGCTCTTTACCTTTACAATTTTTGTCTGTACAGACTAACCTTTGGATAATGTCATGCACTGTATTTTTATGACATTGTACACACAATAAACATTTTTATACCACACATGATTTTATTTCAGATACCAGTCAAATATTATAATCCATTTGCATAATGCCTTACTATCAAATTGCAATCCATTTGCATATTGCCTTACTATTAACTTGCCCTAATAAGGTTTTACATTTGCTAATATGCTGTATATACATTTATTCTGTTATTATTATTACCTCTATGGCATTCATACTGTATGTAACACAGAATAATTTTCTTACCAGTCAACAGACAGGCAGATGGCCAAGCTGCTTTACTGTAGATGGTTGAAAAGTTTCTGTAGTCACTTGTGAAGTTGGTACAGCAAAACTGTCAGATTCAGTTTTACAACTTCGTCTTGTACCTTTTCTGGAGAATTTATGGAACTGCTCTACCTTCCTGCAGTGCAGTCTCACCGGATTTAGACGTCTATTAAACTGTATTGCTACAAACTGTTGAAAACTGTAGAAATCTGAAGTACTTCACATAAACGTTACTGTGCTTTTACAGGAGTGACATTACCCATTCACTCCCCCTGTTTTTGGATACAGGCTAGGAACGTTGTCAAAGGGTCACCATTGAATGATGACTTCTACAAAATACCTCTCTCTGTCCTTCTCTCACATAACTGAATTACTACAATAGCTATATACAGAGCTAGTCACGCACACATTTCCTCTTGGTATGTTTTTCTGGCCTTATGTGGGAAGTCACATAATGTCTGTTTTTAGACTTTTCTATTGTCCTTTTGTGATTTAAGCACTTTTGCTGATGTGAGGATGCCATTCTGAAAGGAAACATCTGTATAAGCTGTTCCTACTGGAAAAACATCACATATTGCTGAATTTATCATGTAATGCTTGTTTTCCAGTATTGCTTTCTTAGGCATTTTCTGATGCTGTGAAGAGAAGCCTGTCTGTTATACATATAGTATGAATGCACATTGCTTGAATATATGTATAGAGTTTACAAACTTTTTCTTTCAGCATATTTACAACAGAATTAATGTCGGCCTTATATTCATAATATTTAACAGTAGTGTCACTGATTTTCAGGAAAAAAATACTAGTAAATTTTAAATCTGTGCTGTTTGAATTGCAGAAACACAACTTCCATGGAATGTGATAATTTAGGCACGAGTACTGACTTTTGCAGTACTATTACTTGTATTTCTTCTTATATTTTTAGCTTAATGATGCTGTCACTTTGCTTTATGAGTATTTTTTTAAATTATGATCTGTTTTAAGTTTTGCATGAATACAAATGCACATAAATTATAAGGGAATCCTGGTAAGGACTGAAAATTAACACTTGTATAAAATAAGTATAACTCCTAAATTTCATTTTATGAAAATAGAACGTAATTTTCTTAAACATAAATATGTGTCCTGCATGGAAACAGTATATAGCAGTTAAATCAAAACAACAGATGTATCCCAGTTTTACAGTCTGTAGTACAAAAGCAAACTCCACAAAAAGCAGGCCGCTCTAACTGTTCTTGGAGAAAAGACCAGTACCACAAGCAAACCAGTACCACAAGCAAACCAGTACCACAAGCAAACCAGTACCACAAGCAATTCTTTTGTATGTGAACAACACACTTTAACAGACTTAATCATGCTGAGTAAAAGACATTTACATAGTTTATAGATCCTGTTCACTGGCTGATTAGGCCCCTTAGAGTGCATATCTGTATTAATTGAATAGACAAGTCTACCTATCCATGTATCTGATGATGTCTTTAAAATATGTAATTTATTGCTTTTCCAAATATTATTCCAAACCTTAACCATGGATTAGGTGATAAGATTTCATCTTAAGAGAGAGATTCTAAAGCTGTCCATTGAATATGTATAACCATCACCCCTGGCATTATAACTGCTATTTATAGTTTCAACATTCAACATTGTTTTTAATTCCTTATCTAGAAATGCTTTGTAGTCGTAGTTTATTAAATATAATTCTATCAATTATAAGTGCACACATATGGATAAGAAGAGTAAGCCTTAATTCTTATTGTATATTTCCTTTGCACACTCTCCAGTTATAACGCATCACCCTGAGTAACTTCAAAGTAAAGAATTTTACTCAAGAATAGGTCTTATGTACACTAAAAAAGCCCTACCAAGGCATTCTGACAACTAATAGAAAATAGTATCAAGCCAGATATTCATATATCTTTGTTTTTCAAAAACTGAGCATTAACCTTGAATTTTAAGTTGTTACTAATTCTGACACAGAGATCCTTATATTCAGAAAAAAGTTATAATTCCACACAGCCCAGACTTTTTTATCATAAGGATTGTGCTGGCCAATGAACATAATTTCACCTTTATCTTGACTGACATTTAGCATGATCTGACTTTGCACAGTACATGGCAATCACATGGTGTCATGAAATATCGAGTATGGTTATTTAATCATGTGTAAAAATTAAATATGACACTTGACTACCTACAAGTGGCACTAAACTAAAGTGCAAGTTAATATTTCCACTTCAAATGTCTCTTTTTTCAAGATGTATTTAAAACTGATACTATTATTTAAACCCGGAAACATGCGTGCATCCAGCTTTATCTGTCATTTGTATTCTTCCTACACCCATTTATTTTCTGTCCCCACCTCTGATTATAAAATGGGGCTTTTCATATACCTTTTCACTGGCTGATAGATCTCCAGTTAGTATAAATTCTACTAGTACTATCTCTTATGGGTCCTCACCATTCTTTTAAATGCCCCTATATTATGTGTCTTAAATATTAAATGTTATAGCTTCTCTCTTGCATACTGCAACTGCTGTTTTTTTATTTTATTTATTTTATCTTACTTGGAGATCTCACATGGCAAGCCTTAGTAAAATTTTGAGGTGAATACCAAGTCACCAGAATTGTAAATGAGTACATACATAAACACCAAGAGATTATTTATTTATTTACATTTCTTTACATGTGTTTATTTTATCCCCACATCAAATTTCTTTGTCAGAAGCCAGATAAAGCAGAAATTACATAATTGTTAAACAAATTCTTAACAGTAATATGCACGCATATTTTTATCAGGGAAAATGCCATAAACTTTAATAGTCTACTTAATGTGGAAAGGGTCATTGTGAACAAAATAAATACTTTGCAGAGAACTGAAGAAAGCCTAACATCTTTAATGATTCATACATTTTAATATGCAATCAAATTTTGCAGTAGCAACACAGATGATTGTCTCAGCCAGCAACATTTCAGAAACAGGAAACAGAACAGAATCATTGTGATCTGATCAGGCTATTTTTACCAAAGAACTTTTACTGTATGGCAAAGCCGCTGTATAGACACATGTTAAATATACTACACTGTGCTTTTCTTTGCTAAGAATTCACTGTTAAACAACAACTTTAAAGCAGCTAGTGACAGGAAAATTAAGACCAAATAATCTGTTCAGTGATAAATGAGCAGTCATCCAATAAGGCTGATGTTTCTGGTATCAAGGCATCAATGTCATTTGCTAACAGCAGGTATGTGTGCAGTGCTGTCTTCAGTGAAACAGGAGGGCATCCTTGCTGTTTCATTGAAAAGAGTTTTCCCTAGTCTTTGAGATGAACAGAGGTATACCATTTGTGCAGGGAATATATAGGTGAGGAAGTAACAATTAACTTTGAAGATGTCAAAACATTGTCATTCCTTTGTATCAGGTAACAGTATAGGTTCATCACTGCTGCTTCCAAAGCTATGGATAAGGGTCTTTGATAACAATCTTGTAGGAACCCCTGGGATGCTCAGTAAATTTTCCATATTTTTTCATATTAACATTGAATCACACTTTCTGATAATGTAGCTTCAGCTTGTCTCATTACAGGGAAATTATTACCTATGACCACATACATTTCATCTCTAGTTGCAGAACTTTTCATCTTAATGTTTTTAATCAAAAACTTCTGTTATTTTGTTCTGGTTTCATTAGTTACTTAAGAAGTGGACAAACTCATGGTGTACCCACCCATCCAATTTGAATGGGCAGCGAACAAAACCAGAACCAATATCCAAAGAATGGGCTAGTATACTCTATATGCAGACTAGATCATGGATTTTCAGTTTATTCTCATGGGTGTGAATATGTATTAGGTGGTGAGTTTTTAATTTGATAGCTGTCACATGGTCTTGTATCAGTTTCCACACCCTGGCTCATGCAAAGCCTCCATATTTAACACATTAACTAAGCTTTTCATTTACATTTCAAGATAAGCTTCATACAATGTTGTCAGTAGCAGAGAATCTTGAAGTGCGACTTTTTTGAATATAGATTACAAAAACACACCAGTGTTTGACACTTGAAGATCATGTGCAATCTGCACATATCAGCGGTCTTTTTCTTCTGGGTTAGACAGGGTGGTTTCATAGGTTCATAGGTTCATAGGTTCATACTAGGCTATCTGCCCAAGGGCATTTATAAGCCTAGCCCACAGTTATGTGGCTTTCGCCACCCCTTTAGTTTGAATAAAAACTATGCCTATCATTTTGCTGTGCCTCTGTCAAGCAGTGACACTGAAGTAATCCCTGGGGTATATCTGCAATCTCCCATCCATTGGTCAAGATTCCTCTTGAACAAGGCCAGAGAGGTGCTCTGCCTCACATGTACCGGGATTTTGTTCCACAGCATAGGGAGTCTCTGGGTGATGAATCTGTCCCTCCAGCACGTTCTATTTATAACCGTGTCAAGGTTTAAGTCTTCCACCCTTGTGGTTCTGAGGGATCTAGATTTTTTGAGGTGAAGCATATTCATCAAATCTGGGTTTGACATGGCCTTATATGTCAGGCACAGGTCACCTCTGAGCAAGTGGTATGAGACTGAATAGAGCTGGAGTTCTTTCAGTCGGGCAGCATAAGACATATTTTTGAGACCCTTTATCCTTTTGGTGAGGAACTTTTGGGGCCTTTCAAGCTGCAGCAGGTGTCTGGTCAGATACATTCCGAACGGGGCATTGTACTCAATCATAGGTCTAATGAGTGATGAGTACAGTGGGGACGATGACCTCCCTTGATCTAGATGTGAATCCCTTCATGATCAGGTGGGTGATATAGAAGGTTTTCCTAACTACTTTAGCAACATGAGTGTCAAACGAAAGGCTACTGTCAACCTGGGTCCTCAGATCTCTGATGACTTTTTCTGTGCTCAGTGGATTGCCACCTATATGGTAGCTAGGGGTAACCTTGTTTTTCCCGAAGGGTATGACTATGCATTTTTTGGCGTTTAACTTCAGGCCATGGCTCTGGCACCAGTTATCCGTTTCTGTGAGGCCCTTCTGGAGGATATCTGTGTCAGATGTGTTTTCGACTATGGCGCCCAGTTTGCAGTCATCTGCAAACTTTGTCAGCCATAACCCTCCTGTGTTTGCTTGTACTTCAGTAAAGTAGATGCCGAACAAGAGTGGACCCAGGACTGAGCCCTGTGGGACACCACTTGTGACAGGCTTTGAGTCTGACATGGCTCCAGCAACTCTGACCCTGTGGGTTCTGTCACTTAGCCAGTTTGCAACCCATCTTGTGATGTATGGGTTTACATTCAAGCTGATGAGTTTTTCGATGATACCTGAGTGGGGTATTGTGTCAAGGCCTTTGCCAGGTTGAGGTAGGCTGTATGGACTGCCTTTCCTCATCAATGGCCTTGGTGACTGTCTCAAAAGTCAACCAAGTTTAAGAGGCAGGATCTGCCTTTGACAAAGCCAAACTGGGTTGGATCCAAAGTCTGCAAGTTCCCTATGTCTTTATTTATGAGTTCCATTATGATCCTCTCCATGGCTTTGCAGATAAGGCTTGTCAAGCTAATGGGGCGGTAATTTCCAGGGTCTGTGGAGGCACCGCCCTTATGAAGTGGGACCACAGTCGCCGTGCGCCACTCCTTGGGTACGTATCCTGAGGTGAGGCTAAGATTAAACAGCTGTCCTAACTGTGCGTTTAATTCCTCGTTGAGTTCATGAAGCACACAGCCGGGGACACCATCCGGTCCCATGGATGCTGTGTTTTTTGCCTTAGTGAGGGCAGTTCTCACCTGGGCGTTGGAGATGTTTGGGGGGCTACAATCCTCTGGAATAGATATCTCTCCTTTTGGGAGGGAGGGGGGGGGAGTTTGCACTGAACCTGTCAGCCAGTATGTTGGCAGTGTGTGTAGGTTCAGTAATTTTCACATCATTTTGAACTAATTCTGAGCATATCTGGGAGTTTCCTCCTAGATTTCTAACACAGCTAAAGAAGGCCTTATGATTCTCTTTAGAGTCCTTGGCGATTTTTCTCTCAAAATTTGCCTTGGATGATTTTATGAGAGCTCTTAAGTTTTTTACTTATAATGATCAAAGGTGTCTTACCTTTCAAGGATTTTGCTTGATCTTGTAGTAGCTTCCTCCTTTTGTTGTAGAGCTTGTTTATGGCTGGGGTCCACCAGACTGGACACTTGCCTTTGGTACAGAGAGTCTTAGTTTTGTTTGGGATTGCCTGATCCATGCAGTCCTGTAGGTGCTGGTAGAATTGTAAGTGATTCAGCGGTTTGAGTAATGTTTACCACTGGCTCAGGGGCCTTAAAGGAGACCACACTAGTTTTTAGAAGTGTGAAATCGGCTTTTGAGAAGTTTTTCACTGTGGTCTTTTTTGTTTCAGGTGGGGGCGGGATGAGGACCTCCAGCAAGATTAGTTTATGATCTGATCTCACCAGTGAGGGGTAGACTTCCGGTGTTGAACATTTTGATCCCATGTTCGTGATGATGAGATCAAGTATGTTTTCTCCTCTTGTGGGGATGGTGACTAGTTGCTCCATGGCATTTGAGTTTATGAACTCCAGGAATCTTTGGGTTAGAGTGTTCGGGCTTGAGTAGTGTTCCCAGTCTATATTAGGGTAGTTGAAGTCACCTAGTATGATGGTGTTTGGAGATACATTTATCCCCTCCAATGTTTTCAGGAAGGCCATGTGAGGTTCCTGAGTTTGAGAGGGTGGCCTGTAACATGCTACAAATTGCAGAGCAGTCTTGCCTATGGTTAATTGCACCTGGATGGTCTCCGATGCATCGTCGTTGCCACCAACCTTGAGGTGTGGGTGTCCTTTATGAATATGGACACCCCTCCTTTCTTGGTGTTGTCCGGATTTTGGGGCCGGAATGCATGATATGAGGTGAAACCTGTTAGTGCTGGGGTGCTCTCAGGAGCCTTGAACCAGGTTTCTGTCACAGCACAGACATCGATGTTCTCCATATTGAGAAGGGCCTCGAGTGCGTGCATCTTGAGATTGAGACTTCTGGCATTGAGCAGCATTACCCTTAGTTTTTTCCTTTTGGTGTTCTAGGGTGGTAGGTTTAGAATTTGAGCCTTGCCTAAAAAGGCACTATGGGGTGGCAAGAGCCTTTGCCAATATCCGGAAGCCCAGGGTGACAGGTGCAAGCCGTCCCTTGCGGCAGCGTGGCTTGTCCAGCATGTCATCCCAGGCAGACAGACATTGATCCCCTTTGAATGACACCAGAATTTAAGCCAATTATTAAAGCTGATCATCTTATCACTGTATTGTGGCATCATTCTAGGTGAAGGTAGGATACTGCTCAAGGTCAGGGTCATACCTGCCTGGGCTACATAATCAGAGAGCTCCTCGATGTCCCTTTTCACGTAGTCCAAGGAGGTACGTCTCAGGTCGTTGACACCAGCGTGGACAATGACTGAGTCGTACTTGTACCTGCTGTTGAGAGACCTGAGTGCTTGCGTTATGTGGCGGATTCTAGCGCCCAACAGGCAGCTTACTGTGACCTTCTCTTTACTCAGTCTGGTGAGCGGGACGTCAGTGTGTCTGACTATGGAATCACCAATGACAAGTGTGTCTGGCATTTTGTTTGGCCTTAAGGGCTGTGACTGTTTGACACTCTGACTGTGTGGTCTATGTGTTGCATGTGTTGGGTCGTGAGGTGGTAGTTGTTTGGTTGTCTGCTTTGGTGGCCTCTGCTGTTTTGGTAAATTTTTGATCAGAGCCTCTGAGTATGTCTTTGTGTGAGTATGTGTATGCTTTGAAGTTGTGATGGTACCATGTGTGACTGGGTATGTATTGTGTGTGGTTACCTTCTCCTCCTGTCTGGTCTTGCCAGTCCTATGTTGAGAGAGCTCAGCCTCCAGTTTGGCCGTATAGTTGCATCTCTCGTATGTATTTGTGTTTTGTGGGAGAAGGAGAGGATTGTCTGTGTACATGAGGCAGTTGTAACATTGCCTCAATATTCCCAGGTTCACCAGTTGAGCTGGAGAGGACACTAGCAACTGATCCCTCGACATACTAGAAGTAGTAGATAAAGAGACTTTCAAAGGACTCCGGGGGAAGTGGGTTTTAGGCTGGTGGGGTACTATCTATAATAAGAGTGCTTTATCAAGGTGCAAGTACTGTAGGAGTAAGTGCTAGGCTTTACAGATAGAGAATAGTCTACTTGGGAATCAAGTAGAGATGAACTTTTCAGTTATAGGATATGCTGGTTAGATCAGCAGTACAGCTCGAGGAAGGTAGTTTTAAGGGAAAATTGGAAGAGTGGAATTTAGATGGCCCAAATAGTTTAACCTTGTTTAACCGCCGCTGCTCTTGTGTGCAACAGTGGTAACTCCGCGTTAAATCACGCTTACGCGCGTTTAGCGTGTTTTATAGCAGGGGGCTGAAGGGAGCTAGGAATTGGCCCAAAACTACCAATGGACTACTAGTTTCTGGCTGAAACTTCACCAAATCAGACAAAAGGCGCTCAGTGCTTCCCACTCCCACTGGTAAGCAAAGAAACTTCCTCCTTCCTAATAAGGCAATGGATCAGTAACAGGAACTAAAACAAAGCCCAGGGATCAGCAACTCTGAAACTGGACTACTCTAGTTCAGTAAGGCGGAAAACAAGAGATTTTTTTGTTTTATTACAGAGACAAGGAAAAACAGACAGTAAATGCTATAAATGCTGTAAATCGGCTAGCGCACTTTAGTGTGTAGCCTACAGAAACAATTTGCAACAATTAGTAACTTAAAGTGCAATAAACAGTGTAAAATGCAGAAATCACTTAAAGTAGCAATAAAACAGGCGAAATGCAGTCGCTAGCTTAAATAACAGTGGGAAAGCCACAAAAAATACTTATATCTGGTAGAAAGTCACTCTTTTAGCTCTCTGCTGCTTGGATCACTCTGCAGGCCACCATGAGGATCTGTGCTGAGTTGGTACAAGCTGGAAAATGCGTGTTTAGCGTGTTTTATAGCAGGGGGCTGAAAGGAGCTAGGAATTGGCCCAAAACGACCAATGGACTACTAGTTTCTGGCTGAAACTTCACCAAATCGAACAGAAAGGCTGCTCAGTGCTTCCCACTCCCACTGGTAAGCAAAGAAACTTCCCTCCTCCCTAATAAGGCAATGGATCAGTAACAGGAACTAAAAACAAAGCCCAGGGATCAGCAACTCTGAAACTGGACTACTCTAGTTCAGTAAGGCGGGAAAACAAGAGATTTTTTTTTTGTTTTATTACAGAGACAAGGAAAAAAACAGACAGTAAATGCTATAAATGCTGTAAATCGGCTAGCGCACTTTAGTGTGTAGCCTACAGAAACAATTTGCAACAATTAGTAACTTAAAGTGCAATAAACAGTGTAAAATGCAGAAATCACTTAAAGTAGCAGTAAAACAGGCGAAATGCAGTCGCTAGCTTAAATAACAGTGGGAAAGCCACAAAAAATACTTATATCTGGTAGAAAGTCACTCTTTTAGCTCTCTGCTGCTTGGATCACTCTGCAGGCCACCACGAGGATCTGTGCTGAGTTGGTACAAGCTGGAAAACGCGTGTTTAGCGGCTCACTCTGGAAATCCAGTTTGCTGGATTTTCTGTTTCTGTTATTTCATTCTCTCGAATTTTGGCTAAAAGCAGACTTAAGAGGACAGTGTTTCCTGTCCTGGTAGCTCCATGCTTGCACTATGATGATGCAAATTCAGTTTTTTTCTGCACTAGTAGGTTGGGTGTCTTTCCACTGATTTTTGTAAGCAAGTAAATATGCTAATGCTGCACTCAAGCTGAGTGCAACATATCTATTAATGGAATGGGTTTTGCATTATCGTGCATTTTCCAGGCAAGGGCACTGGAACCATAGGATCAAAGGAGTGTGTGCACCCCACACACAAACTTTCCACAGGTTCA
Source organism: Protopterus annectens (assembly GCF_019279795.1). NCBI lineage: Eukaryota > Metazoa > Chordata > Ceratodontiformes > Protopteridae > Protopterus > Protopterus annectens. The sequence goes on from NC_056743.1 coordinate 1,158,200,297, forward strand.
TTGTCTTAGCCCTTAGCTAACTCCTTGGCTCACATTAAAAAAAGTCATTCAAGTATCATAGCAAAGGCTTGTTTCTTTATTTTCTGTTAAGGCACTTGAATAAGTATTTGTTTTTTCACTATTTTTAAATAACAGAATAGTTTGTGTTTGTCTTGTGGGGGGCAAAACAAGAAATGTTTTGAAGGTACTACCCAGTGGTGGATTATTACTGGGACATTTGGGGTGTCTGACAGCCAGAAAAAGCCTTGAATAGTGTTATATTGTCCATGTCACTAACTGAAGCTCAGGACAGCAGTTTTTTTGATTCACATTGGTTGCTGTCTATTGTGACACCAACGTACTTGTGGTGGAGGTAGAGCAGACTTTTAAAGGAAGGGGCAAGATAAATGGCAAGTTCAAATTGCTTATCTGACTCCCAAATGCGAAGAAACATACACATCATAGAAAAAAAAGTAGAGTATCTGTTTGAGCCTGTAGTGCCTTTTATTTTTTCAGTTGGCCATACATTTGTGCGTATAAGTTAGTAGACAAAATAAAAAAATATTTTTATAAAGATTGCTGCCACTGGGGTTAGAGAAGGAATTCCCTGCATTTTTATTGTGAATTGCCTTGAGGAAACTCACATATGACCTCTTTTGTACATAACCTGTAAAGCCAGGATATTAGATGGCATATGTTGTCACAGTATAGAACTATATTGACATGTGGTCTCTTATATAATGCTAGTAAATCCTGTATTTCAGATAGCTTTCGTTGCTACAGTCCAGTAGTGAGTTTAGCTTTCACCTGAGGGTTACTGACCCTCTGCATAAAAGACTGGTTAAAACTAGTATCCAGGACATATATATAATACACTTGCAGTATCTCAGAAGTGGATACTATACATTTTCAGTATAATGTGCAGTAGTTTGAATACCATGCCTTCAAGCAGCCAAAACTGTGGAGTCAAAATCCAAGACATGCTGCATTGGAATCTGTTTGGTTAGAATTGCAGTTCTAAGTGTGTTTTCTAGCTAAATATCCTGATATTACCAGAAAATGTTGTAATAATCTCAAAGATAGACACAGATATAGCCTTTGGCTTTATTTTATGTACCTTTACTGCCAATTCATTTTGTATTATACTAATGTTTCATTGTGGGTGTTGTGGTGAACGTCTCCTCAGTACACTGAATAAAATAATGGCATACCATACTTCCTTATTGATTAGCCAATACATCAAGTAAAACTTCTCTACATTTTGAAACAAAATATATATTGTTTCAGTTTAAAATGTTATGGTTACAATGCCATGCTTTCAAGTAACTAAAACTGTAAGGTCACATGTAGAGATGTGCAGTATTTAGAAGCTCTAATGTTAGAACTGCAATCTTAAGTGTGTTTTGTAGCCAACTACCTAACATTTATACACTATACTTGGTTTTCATCTGTGTTAACAGTGCATTTCTGCTTAGTGCTTTCAGTACAATAATGGCCTAAAATACTTCTTTACCAAGTTATCAATGTATCATTAGTAAAAATCCTAATTATTCTCCAGAGTACAGACAGGCTTTTTGTTATTGATCTCCAGTTTAGGCTAATATACAGTGAACTGCATTATAAGAATGTAAAGTCGTGGAGATATCTGCTAGACCCACAGGCTAAGTACATTGTATAACTAAAGGTCATGTATAGCACTCTGAGGAATTTACTGTAACATTTTGAGCTACTGCAGAGAAATGGCCCTTTATTGCTAAGTGCCACCAATATAATACGTAGGCATTTTGATGCTCCGGTATTGTCACCTTCTTCACAAAATATATACGTTTTATTTCATTAAGCTGAAAAACTCTGTATGTATCTCAGTCATGTTATCAGTGTGTTGTTATGAAACATGAACCAAAATACTCTTTCTAGTTAAAAGTAATATTTCTTTCATTTTTTTATGTTCCAGCAAAGTACTTATATATTCTATATGCTTTCACAGGTATGCACATATTTCATATTCTGTTTGCTTCCCTTATGGTATCAGATACCAAAACATAAATGAATATTTGCCCTGTTTTACATCAGTAGGTACCCCTTTTAACCACTATCCCCCCACCGATTTCATCAGCTTTTGGTAACACTGTTTCCAGGCAAAATGAACTATAAACTATGAAAGTCTAATATCTAGTATTAGTGTGTGATTTACTAGAAAATTAAAAGTTTTACAATGAATGGTCAGAGTAAAAATATTAGGCAAAATCAGGGATGTAAGATTCTGTGACCTTAGGCAAAGTCAGAGACAATTAAGAGTTATTTACTTTGTACTGTATGTAATGTGCTTGTGTGACAATGAAACAAAAACAACCTTTACAGTCCTTTTCACATAAAAAGGAACCCAGACTGTATGGGAGTTTGAAGACCAGATTAACCAACAAAGTGCAACTTACCTTAAAACTGAAACTTGGACAAGAAATACAAGTAAAACTGCCCCAATCTGAAAATACTCTCTCTCTGAACCCCTTTTTACTTCCTTTTGACCAAATAATGGCAATGCTGACCCTGAAATGATGTCAGCACATCAGCAAGGAAACAGAACTTCATGCAGTGCAATCCATGAGGGCAGAACATGTTATGGCTATGAAGGGCGTTTTTTTTTTGGAAGAGATGTAGTTGAAAATAAAAGAGATAATGCAAATTTAAATTATATAAGGACAGCTACTAAGTAGAAAACTACTAAGGGAATGCATTTTGAGAACAGATAGACTTCTTTGAGTTTCAATGAGATCTTTAAGGTTTAATGTCTAGAATTGTACAGCGTAAAACATTGCTGAGTTGCAGGACAGACAGAAAATATTCATGAACTTGTGATGACTTGTGGTGTCTAGTGAATAATTGTTCAAAACACAGTGAAGCACTGATCATTGTATCTGTCCTCAAGATCTAATTAGTGGTGTCGAGGTCTGCAATCTTCTCAGAGACAGGTAACCTTTTTATTCACTGCATCATTACCAGAATAATACATGCCTTGACCTGCACACAATCTCACCGTTATGCAGTCTGAACAGTATTGTTCAGCATAATGGTCTTGATTAAATCGATCTGTGGTACAGTTTTTCTTTTAGTTCACACACTGGTGCAGAGGTAGCATTGTTGCCTCACAGCAAGAGGTTCTCCCGTTCGATTCCTGGCTTGGGTTGGGAGTGCCTTCTGTGTGGAGTCTGCATGTCCTCCCCGCGGTCGAGTGGGCATTTGAAAGACATGCGTTGAATGAGCGTGCCTTCATTGAAGGTTGGGCATTGGGCTGGCAACTTGACACCATAAAAACAACTGCCAATCATTAGCGGACCGGAGTTCCGCTGCGGCGACCCCTAACCGGGAAAAGCCGTAAGACAAACAACAACAACTAATGAATACTTTGCTGAATATGTATATTGTGAAAACACAGCCACACAAGTACTTATGAAATCTTTTGCTTTCCTTGTGAAGTCGTGAATTGTCTTCTTCATGAAAACTTGGTGCAGAAGGCATAAAAACAAATGGTTTCTTGTTACCTTCGGGCATTCTGTGAGAAACCACAGTTCTTGTTTCATATGGGCAAGTCCCTGTCAGATGAATACTGTTAGAGGGCATCTGTAGACTGTAGAAAAGTTAATGTTGGAAACATTTCCTGTTTTAGTCCTTTCCACGCTACATATTTGCACAAAGGTAATTCATAGGGTAGAAAAAGGTTGCTAGATCTGGTAGAACTGTTACAGTAATTAAGCAGATTGAAATATGCTTACAACTTAGAAACAGCTGCAGTCGATGGTGCCTCTTTCATGGCTTTAGTCTCTGAAGGACATAAGCTTTACAGCTATGAAATGGCTCATGGACTGAACTCCTGTTTAAAAACCACATAAACAAATTTGCTTTTTTTTTAAAGACTCAGACTTGTTCTCTAGTTTTTCCTGCATGGTCTGTAAATGTTCTTCTGGTATGCCCAATTAACTATTCATCATCCAGATAAACTGCAGTACTCAGCACACAGTATCTCTCTAAATGAAGATACAAGTGATACTCCAGAAGAGAAGTTAAAACTGTTGCATGTATATGTGAACATTCTTTTCATTATTCATGAGAAGTATTTCTTAGACTGATTTTTCAATAACATTTGTTGATAAGCATTGTTTTATATCGGTTCTAAAATTCCCAATGCATTGGGGTACCTTTGCAAAGAGCCTGTATCATCCTGCAATGCTACCCCAGTACTAAATTCAAAACATGCAGCCATAGATATGACATTATGCTGGGGGTGGGGGTGGGGGGTGGAGCACTCTCTACACTTCCACAAGCTGTACAGACACCCACTATTCCATTCGAAGATAATGGGATTCTCCAATATTCTAGGTTAATAAATACCATTACGTATTCGTGGCATATTCTGTCATTAGCCAAGCCTGTCACATGACTGTTGGGTTCACCAGAGGTCATCTCCAGAGCACTGCCTGTATAAAAGCATGGGTACTGCAAGCATAATAGCCTTCCTTAGGTGCCAATATTGACATGCTGTTCCCAGCCTCACCTCACATTGCAGTACCACCTGAATGCCACATGTGTCAATCATGCAGGAGAAGTAAAAACTCTGTAATGCATGCCTCATGAGGTCCAGCACTACAGGGCAGGGCATGTTGCGGTGCTGCTGTAACAAATCACCATTCCAAATTTTGAAAACTGCATATTTGGAGCTTTGCCATGTGTGTACAAAGGTGAAAGCTGTAACACTACAATGTTGTGCATGTATGTGGTACATGGCTACTCCTCACACCTCTATGCAGCTTGCAGTACAGGCCCACCTGTATGTAGGAAGTAGTATTGCAGTTTTACAATAAATGGGAAGAATGAATGTATAATTCGGTTATTCATTGAAGTCTTGATGGTCAAGTAGGTACAGTGGAAAGAAATTATATAAGGAAAATTAGATCTGAAATGTAGTTATGGACAGTCAACACGGGAAGTAGTAAAGAGACATTTAGGAATGTCTGTGAAATTTGAAGATTATACTTGGAGGCAGCATCTCACTTAGTGACATGAAATTATGAGAAATAATGAAGTGTTACCACCGAATTATATTGCATTGAAAACATTTACGGAGCATATTACTTTAGTGGGAAATGCTGGTATGAAAGTTACTTATAAGGAAGAGGAAGCATTACATTTAATAGGTGTTGAAGATACTGGGCAAAGAGTGCTAAGAAGCTAGATGAACAAATTTCAGTTAAACTGGAGAGAATTATAATGTACATACATTTTTGAGGGCAGTAACAGCATGACAAGTCACACTTTTGCCAGGCTTTTGATTAAGAGCTGAGCATCAGAAGGTGCCATTATTCATGCTAGTCCAGAGTTTTTTCTACAAGTTGCAAAGCTTCTTGAGGTAAATAACATTTGTGCTTGTGGTGAGGCACAGCCTGCTGCACCCTGTCTAGTAAGGATGAAGTTCTGCAGCCGTCCAATTAAGGCTGTGACTCTGACACACCTGCATGGCTGAAGAGAGTCAGATAAATGCACAACAGCACTGAACAGCTAAGTAATGTACAGTAATGTACAGTACATTGTCAGAAAACTGGGAAATGGTAACGGATCGGTCTGTTTTGAACAAATTCCTACTTACAGGTACATGAATGCTAACCTTTATGATGACAATAGCACTGGCAATACTGCTATGCCTTGAGTCCAAGAGACAGCAGCTGCTTTGCCTTTCCCTATCATGTGTCCTATGCATGTAAAAATCACACACTCGCTGTTGTCCTGAGTAATAAATTTTTAAACTGAAAGCACATTATTGTATAAACTTATACTCAAGTATAAAGCCTTCGTATTTGTGCTCACAGGAAACAGAAAACATTTGTTTCTTAGAAATAAGTTCATAATAGCTAGCGAGGAAGCTAAGAAAGAAGATGAAAGGGTTTAAACAAAGATAGCATAACATTGCTGAAGATGGCATCTCCTTTTCAACTGCAAGAAAAAAGGTGTTAGATTAGTTGTATAGTATGATGAGTAAAATGAAAATCCTGTAGCAAAGTAACTGTTTAGGGTGAGTAGGAATAGCAGTGTAGAAAGAGTAAGCATTCAGTGTCATCAATCAGGAATGAGTTGTTAGGTTTGTCAGTACTTTGTGATGTCATGTTTGAAAGGCACTGTCAAACATAGGTGGTAGAAGATGTGAGATACTGGGGTGGATATGGGGAGGTAATCGAGGACAAAGGGAGGATTGAGGTATGATCATTCAGTCACCTGGGTGATCACAGGCAAAGTAGTGTATTCACCTGCAAATGCAGAAAATGCATAACATGAAGGAGGCAGACAGGACTGAGAAAATCCACAGAAATCACCTAAACTTACTTTACAAGAGAATGTTAGATTGTTGTTTCTCCAGTGTCGTTCTTGATAACTGGATCTGTATCAGAAAAATACATTCCTTCCATCTGGAAAAAATCCTTTACTATATCTTTACACAAAGGTGGCATATCTACAGAATTTAATAACACAGACCCATTGCAGTCCTCTTCCCCTATCAAAAATACTTGGAACAATATATTCATACTCAACTTCTATTTCACCTAAATTCAAATAATCTGCACTCCCAAACACAGCATGGTTTCAGACCCCACCACAGCACAACCATAATCCCTCCTTCATTTCACCGACACTGTAAACCAGCATAGGAGCAATGGTAACCTAGTGTCAGCTATGTTCCTAGACTTAACCAAAGGATTTAACATTGTATCACACCAACATTTATTCACTGAACTCTCTTCTGTAGGTCTCACTCAGTCCTCCCTTATATGGTTCCTCAGTTAACTGTCTGGAAGGCAATAAACAGTCAAATGGCAAAATGACCTCTCCTTCTCTCTCCCAACTACCATAAGTGTCTCACATGGCTCTTTATTAAGAGCCATTCTCTTCAATATTTTTATAATTATGCTTTACACTGCCATATATCAAGCGAATATAGTATAATGCACAAATTATTTGATTTTAATATGCATATCTCCTACATTATCCAGCCTCAGAGAAATCACTCAAATTTGTTTTTCTTCAAACAAAACTTGGATGAAAATTTTAAACCTGCTGTTTAATCCCAGTAAAACAAAACTGATGCTGTTCACTCCAAAACATTATCTGGATGAAAAATTTAAACCTGCTCTTTAATCCCAATAAAACAAAACTGATGCTGTTCACTACAAAACATCTCAATCAAAAACAGTCTTTCTTGGTCACATCTGCAAATAATACTAAAACTGAGGTATTATCACATAATAAGTTACTAGGCATTGTGACAGATGACAATTTTAAATTTGACCAACATATTCTTTAAATGGTTTACTATCAAAAGCTCGAAACTTACAACTGAGAATGGTGGTTTCCGCAACACACATCATCGACTCATAAATATTAAGTAGGTCCAAAGGTCGACGCAGCAACATCGACAACGTTCTGTCGATATTAATGCTGGCAGCTGCCATTGCCAACTATGCTTCATGTCCCTGCCTTGTGTATGCCCTTCTATATGGACAGACACATGAACGTCAACATTCCGTCTGTTGCTCCAATCATGTTTGAGGAGGAGCCTGTCGTGTAACTGAATTTCAACATTTTGATTGTAAATCTCCTTAAACAATTAGAGACGTACCAGAAATGTGGATCCTTTTACAGGGCAAAACATTGCCTAACATACCCAGCAAGAAAAATGCTAGTCACTATCCTGTTTGCTACAACCCTCTTATATTCCTCACCTATCCTTATAAACCTAAGGTTTAGTCTAAAATCTAAAGTAGTCTTTGTTACAACAAAGTAGCTGTATATGCTACCAACACTGCACACTGAACTCACCACAACCAACCCTTTAAACAGCTAAACTGGCTAGAGCTTAATATCTGCCCTGTCATACTTTCAGCTAGTTATGGCATACAGACTTATATTATCCTTAAATTGCCCTGCATTAAAAAATATACTATTGCCCACACCCCCACAACCTACCTACATTCTGTTGATAAATTTCTGCTTAGCAGTAGTGTAGCAAATAACTCATCAGGGGGACTCCTTATACTTGTGTTATATCTCCAACCTCTGGAACACCATCTCTAAATAAGTAAAATGACTAACAAAATCCAGCTCAAATAATACTTTACCCAGTCCTGGTCATGTTCATATTTATCACCAGGTTGAGACTTCTAGTAAAAAAAAATCTAATTATTTTTATCGTTAACTTTTTTGCCTTTTGCACTTAAGTCAATATACCCCTCTTTTTCCCCCTCTTAAACCCCCTCCTCTCTCACTCATATGCTATTACCACTGTCCTCTAGTACAATATTAATATATTCTCTCCTACATAATTTTGACTTCATTATACTTTTGAACTCTTTATAAACCTATACAATACTAAAATATCGCCTCCTACATAATTTTATAATTTAGGAAACAAACAAAGGCTCAAGGACACAAAGTCTCCAAAGCGAAAAAAAGTAAAAACAGGTTTATTACTTAGCAACTAAGCAGTATGATACAAAAATAAATGGTTAAGCACTTTTTGTCTTCATTTAGTAGACTTCTTCAGACCTACAACAGTAGCATAAGTGCTCACTTTAATACAGACCACGGTTTCAAAAAACATTAACAAATGGTATTGCATAAGTAATTAACTAATTAGGCTTTGTTCTATATGCTTTGCTAATAGGGATGACACAATGTGGTAGTTGCCCCATTGCAAATACATTCATGTAGGTGCATCACTGCACATAAACAACACACATTTGAGTAAAAGAAGAAAAGTTAATTGCAACTCCAAAATGAACGTATATGTGGCTAAATGTCAAAATTGTGATTCATTCTAAGTCAGTAAAACCGAGCATAGAATGAGAGACCGCATATATGAATATATATATTGTATTAATAAACACAAACTGGACAATGCTTTAGCAAAGCATATAGAACAATATCCAAAACATGTATTTAAATTCTGGATACTTGACCAAGTGGACAGTAATCCAAGAGGGGGTCCATTCACCTTATTATTAGAAAAGTTGGAATTGCTCTGGCAAATTCGTCTCGATGCTTATAACTTTCCAGGATTGAATGACGTGTTCTGCCACATGCTGTTTAAAAGTGAAAAGCTTAATGAGATGAAATACTGTAGTAACAACATTATAGAAATGATGTTTTACTTATTAATTTTTTACTTGAAAATGTTTATAATGTAAGGTTAGATAAATGAGGAGACTCTTTACATTTTTACACAATTTTCATTTATGATTTTCACCATATTGCTGCTGCGATAAATGTATTCATGTGCTTGTTAAATAAGGCAGTTTTAAAGAACAGGAAAGTGCATATTATGTTCACAATGCTATTTTAACTACTGTTCCTTTAAATTTTAAGATGGAGAGACCAGCTGATTTTAATCATGGTTAAACATGATTATTAAAACTTGATTTTTATAAATGTTAGTATCTGATGAAGTTCAAAGAAGTATTCAGACGAAAAGTGCTTCATTAACCTTTGCGGATTCAGTCTTCAGTGAAGTTGCCAGTTGTTTTTGTTTTAATAACACAGTAGGTGGTTTAGTGGTAAGGTTTTCTGGTAAGATCTACCTTACGTAGCTGTCTTGAATATGTATAGTACCTGTGCAGCGAAGCAAAGAAGTGCCAACTAATGGACCTGTTTGTGAACATTAATGTTTCATTGTTTAGTTTTTGTAATACAGTCTAAGAGAAGCATTGTTTGAATAGCAACCAAATTGTTTCTGCTTGTATCACAGCTGAATTAAACCAAAGATATTATTTTCCAATGCTAAGGCTTAAAACTATTTTGTTTTGCTTTTTCAGAAGATGGCAGGCACACCTTACTGGAAGTGGCAGAAAAGGTAAGAGAATTAAGTTGAGTTCTTTCAACAGAGGTACAGAAGAGAGCCACAACCTTCTTTTTTTTTCTACCTCCCAAACTTTACTAGCTTCCTTTTTTTAGCCCCCCCCCCCCAAAGGTTTGTGTTCAAATGTATACACTTATGGGTGTGCTTATGTATGTTTGCATTTATATTGTCTGAAGTGGACACAGGACTTTGCTGTCAGGTGAAAATGCTCCTCTAATCCAACATTTGTATATACACACACACACACACACACACACACACACACACACACACACACACACACACACACACATTACAAGGGATGCTACATAATTCAAGTGCCAGATTCAAAAAAAACTTGCTTCAAGTGTCATGACATACTGTGGTGTAATCCTGCCCTGATTCCAAAAGACTTGCTCTCGGTGTAAGTGATTTACTTTGGTGTAAGGCTTATCTATAAGGCAAGCTTACACCAGAATGAGTCACTTACACTGAAAGGAAGTCTTTTGAAACAGGGACAGGCTTACAGTCACTTATACCAAGCACAAGTCTTTTGGAATCGGGCCCCACAAATGTGTATGAAACCATATAGTGCCGCTTTGCCATCACTTGACATGCTCCACATTACCGTGGTGTACTGCAAGTATTATTTTTTTCTTTTTGTTAGTTAATTCTTGTTTACTAAATTAATGCTGGATGTTGTTTGACAACTCTGCGTTGAGATTCGTTCAGAGTGAAATATTCTTCTGAATACAGTATTTACGCTTCCTTTGTGGTTCAAAACATTTTGCATTTGTTGGTTAGCAGTATGCTATCTTGGTCTCTGCTGTTTCTTTTGGCTTATTACTGCTTGCATTATTTCCAGTGATTGTTCCCTTTTGATCTTTTCTGTTTTCTTCTCTGGGGACTGTGGAGCTGTTCTGCAGGTCATGGCCCTTTTTGTACTAAACATTTTCTACATATAAGCAGGTTTTGTTTTTTTCTGTTACTGCACTCTCTGTGTTTTTTTTTTTTTACTGTTAGTGACCTGGTAAAGCTTGTTTATTGCTAACCACCATACTGACCCTTTATATCTAGCGACGTCATCCATTATACTTGTTGCTGTTTACTTCCATATGACTAGCACAGGGCCCCAGTTCCTTCTTTCCTAACACATGTCCCCTAATAATTAGTGCCATGGCCTGATTCCTTCTGCTTCAGTTTGTCCCCTAATAACCAGTGCCATATTCCGGTTCCTTCTATTTAAGTACTCTTCCCATATTAACTAGTGCCATGTCTCATCTTGTTCTGGTTCAGTACTTCTCCCCTAATAACTAAAGCCATATCCTAGCTCCTTCAGTTCTATTACTTGGTTAATAATAACTGGAGACAAGAAACAACTCTTCCTGTTTCAGTGCTCATCCCGTGTTTAGTGCCATACTTCAGATGCTGTTGTTCAAGTTCCTAGTCTTCTTTTTATTTCTTTAAGCAAGAAACATCTTTATTAAAATTATCATATATTTATACAAATGAAAACAAATCATACTGACATAATTTTAGTTGCAAACATTATACACAACAAACCATGTTGATATAATTGTATTTGCAAACATTATACCACTTATAATCTATCCAGTCATTGTCAGTCAGACATTTTATAGCTCATTCAGATCCTGCCTTCTTTTAAACCCCATTCCTCTTCTGCATGTATTGTTCCCACATTTCTCATTTTCCTATGTAATTAGCTCCTACCCTTTTCTAAATATCCCAATTCCAGTTGTTTTATCTCTGTTACTATATTCACTACTTCTAGTAAAGTTGGTTTAGACTTTGATTTCTATTTTCTAGTAACTGCTTTTTTTGGCAGCCACCATAATTAACTCAGCAAGGCCTTACTATGCCTAGTCAATTCTGATTCTGTATCATAGCTCAAAAATAATAATTTCCTTAGTTATACCAGTTTCCTCACCCAGTATCTCTGATAGAGCAGTCTGCAGGGGATCTTTAAAGTCTGCCAACTCATTACACTTCCAGAAAATATGTTCCTGCTTACCTAATTCTTCACCATTACACCTCCAACATTTGCTGTCTACCTGGGGAAAATTTCTTTGGAGTCCACTTGGGGTATAAAATACCCATGTAACTACTTCCAAGCAAAGATTCTAAATCTTCTAGACCTTGTTGCATATTTGAGAGACATACATATATTTCACATTTTTTCTTTGTGAATTGCTTATCCAGTCCCTATTCCCAATCCTTTCTAACCTCCTTTGATTGATTATTATAGTTATCATGCAATATTTTGTATGCTCTATTAATTATACTCTTTTAACAGTGGCTTCTGTTCTAGATTCTACTAAACACTCCACTAGTGCTGGTCTTTTGCTTAGCCCCCCCCCCCATTTCTTTGTCTTTGTCTATACTCTCATATCAATCCTTGATAGGGAAGGCAATCTCCATCTTGCAATCCAAATAAATTATTGGCATCTTTCCATTCTATTAACTTTCTGTCTCTAATTATTTGCTCCCAATACCTTGGTTCTTAGTTCCTATCCTTCTTTTGATAGATTTTCCAGAATTAAGTACTCTGGGTATTATCTCTTGCTGGCTGTTGTCCCCTAATTAGAAGCATCATATGACAGTTTCTACAAGTGCCTATTCCATAGTTATTAGCACTGTGTTCCCTCTTCTGTTCTTGGTTGTCACATGATTTTTAGCAGTAGGTTCCTGCTTTTATGGCAGGCTGTCCCCTAACTATTAGCACCAGGTCAAGCTTCTGTTGTTGGTTGCCACATGAATTTTGGTACCGACTTCTGCTATTGATTGTCTCATAATTACTAAGCACTGAGCTCCAGCTCCTGTGAGCTGTTGTGTAATAACTAGCTCCAGGTGCTAGTTCATCCTATTTAATGTCTATATAATACTAGCACAAGGTCTCCACTCCTGCTGCTGAATATCTCTTTATTGCTAGGACTGCACTAGGTCTCCTCTCTTGTTGCTGTATTTCCCTTAATTACTAACTCTGGGTTCCAGCACCTGTCTTTTCAGTACTTTGCTGTCTCTAGATATCTGGCAACAAATTCTAACCCCTGCTACTCCACTATGTGCTACTGCTTGGGCAACTGAACTGTTGCCATATTTCTAGTACCAGATTCTAGCCCTTTCTGCTCCATTGCATTGCCCTCTCTGGGACTGGGTCACTGTTCTTTAATTATTATCACCAGGCCAAGTCTGCCTTTTCTGTAGTAACTTCTCATCTGTGAGGTTTGTTCTGTTAATTAAAGGGCCTATATTGTACTGCTAATTTATCTGGATATATATATTAAATAGACACAAATAACTTCCTATCGTCTTTTCAGTTTCTGGTTTACCCAGCCTCCTATTCATTGATTAGCACTCTTTTCAGCAAAAATAGGACTGTTTTTTCTTTTTTTTTGTAATGAAAACCACAGCAGTCTCTGAATCTCACTATGTGTGTTATTTTTGGGGTGGGCTAGTTTAACATAGTCATCCATGACTATATACATACTGCATAAGGTAATCTCACAGCTAACATGGCTTGTGTATGGTCGATGAAGAGACATTTGCTGTAATGCCTCTTCGATAAGATAATATAGACCCCTTTGAAGCTGATAAGAGTGCACATGTTTAGAGGGGTACCCTGTAGTTAGTATGGAAATTCAAGTTTTTAATGCCAGCACAAGTGATCAAATGGTTTTATGATCACAGAATGCCATCATTACTTTGTGATAGGTCAATGTGTAGCATGCATTGGATGGGAATTTGCCTTTTCTCTGATGTTGTACAATCTGAGTTTGTACATATAGGTAGGAGGGTGCAGAAGGCTTGCCCCCTACAAAAAATGGGATTTTGTTAGTTGCTTTGCTTGGTTAGATATTTTGAGTTTCATTCTTTTTGTGATTGTTCTTTTGCTTTAAAACTTTGTTTTTCAAATTTGTTTATAACCATCTAGCGGTATTACATTTCACGTTCAGTAAAGCTGTAATTAAGACGTTGTTTTCTTATATAAATTGACTGATGCATAAAGAAAGAAATTTTTTAATTTATTTTTAGTGAACTATCCCACTTCAGGCCATTTTCAGCCATGATATAAGCAAAAATGCCAAGAGTAAATGCAATATATTCAGACAGCATACTGTGGCTAATCAACTATAATGGCTTTGAGAGAAATATTGAGTAGCTGGAGAAATCCAGCCTAGAAACATGGAAGACATTTGAAATCCACATAGACGATAACCTGAACAAAGGATAAAACTCTAAAGAAATAATGGAATTGAACTATGAATCCAGAAAAACTCACCAATCATAACACCTGTATGCTTTATGAAACAGATGTGTACAACAGTAGCAATGTTATACAGGATAACAAAATTATACTCCAAAATGTTCCAGTCAAATGCCAAATAGTAGTCTGTTAGACAAAGAGCAATCATTTGAAAGGTTTCACACAATAATTTCACAATTGCCCAGTGAGTCTAAACTTACTGTTCTAAATGTAAATACCTACTAACTGTTCTACCTATGTAAAAATTGCATTTCAGTGTTATACTGTCCACCTGTACCTGACTGCATGACCTTATATATGTATTTAGTAACACTTTATGTAACCTTCGTAACCATATTTGTATGTATTTCCATTGCATTATGTAACCTTTGTAACCATATTGCTTATTGGAGCTTTTCTCCCCGGGCCTCCACTGAAAATAGGCACACCACTGGCCCAGTGGACTTCCCAGTAATCAAACTGAAATAAAATAAAATAAATAAATAAATAAAATAACCACATGATGTTTGCAGCATAAGCCTCCCAAAATGGCAAGGCTCTCAAATATAAACACTTAAAAAAAAACAGATTCTCAGTAACATTAGACTACATCCACCTCACATAGTATGGACCAGAAACACAGACCTGCTGCTGAGACTTTTAAATGTAATGTGCACGAACCACAAATACTTCTCAGACATTGCACAAACAAAAAGTATCTTCAGCAACTTCAAGAGCATTGTAAAAAATCAACAGCCAACACACAGATCCCAAGGTGTATGTTTCTAAGCCCATAAGGCACACCACCACACAGTCCAATATATTAGTCCTAGGAAACTCCTTTGAGAGACACACACATGCTCCACTCCCCAGGATAAGTAAAGAGAGAGTCACAGTCAGCTGTCTGTCAGGGCAATGATCCATCAGATTAAACACACGCACACACACACACACACACACACACACACACACACACACACACACACACACACACACACACACACACACTTAGATTTTTTTTAAACAAGAAACGCCTTTATTAAATCATCGAGTATGACATAAGCAATCATACATTTATATAAATGAAAACAAAACATATTTACATAATTTTAGTTGCAAACATTATACATCATTTATCTGCAGTCATGGTCAGCCAGACATTACATAACTCATTCAAGTCTTGCCTTCTTTTAAACCTCAACCCTCCTCTGCATGTATTTTTCTCACAATTACCATTTTTTTCTATGTAATTTGCTACTACCCTTTTCCAAAAATCCCAATTCAAGTGGTTTTACCTCTGTTACTGGTCACTACTTCTAGTGCAGTTGGTTTAGACATTGATTTCCATTTTCCAGCAATTACTTTCTTGGCAGACACCATGCCTTCTTTTAAATCTCATTCCTCCCCTGTATGTATTGTTCCCACAATGTCAATTTTTTCATGTGTAATTTGCTCCTACCCTTTCCCAAAGTTCCCAATTCTAGTTGTTTTCTCTCTGTTACTATATACACTACTTCTAACATAGTTGATTTAGAATTTGATTTCCATTTCTAGTAGTTGCTTTTTTGGCAGGCATCACACACTGAGATCATTGAATCGTAAGTATCAGTATGACTGTATCATAGTCCATGTGGGTGTAAATGACTTGAGATGTACTAGTTTTTGGACCATGTGCCCTAGGCCATTATGAGCCTAGCAGTGAGCATCATTCAACCTTTGTTTGACATTGATTTCTGTTTGGTCAAGGCTAATGTCAAGGGTTTCTGACTGACAATGTTTGCAGATGATTGCAAATTGAGTGCAACTATTGAATCCTCCAAGACGGAAATATCCACCAGGAAGACTTCGCACAGATTAATAACTGGTGCCAGAGTCATGGGCTAAAGCTCAATGCTAAAACATGCATCATAGTATTTTTCAGAAAGTCTGCCACCCCAGAAAACTGCTACATTGACAATACAGTCCAAGAGTAAATGCTGTAGTCAGGGATGTGGGAACACATGTAGACAGTGATTTAGCATTCACGTGTCTACTGTAGTGAAGAAGTCCTTCTGAAGTGTACAACATATAAGCAGGGGTATCACGTCTAGATCCAAACATGTCATCATTCTGTTGTACTCTTCTCTTATAAGGCCAGTCATTGAGTCCAATGTCCCTTTTGGGTATGTACCTGTGCAAGTATATGCAGCAACTGGAGCATCCACACATTCCACACAAAAAGAATACATGGTGTGGAAAACAAGTCTTATGCAGTCC
The DNA here is from genome assembly GCF_019279795.1 of Protopterus annectens. Lineage (NCBI taxonomy): Eukaryota > Metazoa > Chordata > Ceratodontiformes > Protopteridae > Protopterus > Protopterus annectens. Next base: position 1,158,216,670 of record NC_056743.1, read on the forward strand.
ATCTTCAAAGCCGTGTCCTTGTATTCAGTCTCCTACAAGCTACTAAGAACAGACTTCTAAGAGGCGACCTATACCTGGCCTACAAAGCATCCTCCAGTTCAGCCTTAGTGGACCTTTTGCACGTCTGTAAAACAAATAGCATTAGGAACACTAAATCTGGAGATGTAATCCTTGCCTACAACGTGCTGGAGGAACAGGTTTGTGTCTCAGAAGCTCCTGCTTCTCTGGAACAGGCTTCCCATCCATATTAAGCAGAGTTCATCCCTGCACTTATTCAAGTGAAGCTTAGATCAGTGGATGGGGAATCATAAATATACCCTTGGTATAGCACCTGTGTCTTTATTAGAAAGAGAAATCTTGTAAATATTTGACCATCCATGCTCAAATATGTATACCTCCAGAAAATGTTTGGGAACCAATACCGATCAGATTTTTTTGGGAAGCATGGCTAGGGTTAAAAAGCCCTTTGGGTCGATAGCCCGGTATTCTATTATGATACTGTGATAATACTTGTCGAAACAAAGAGTTATATTAACTGAGTAATACCTGTATTTTGGAAAATACTGCCTTCAGATTGTAAACAGTGAAAGAAAAACACACTGAAATCATTTCAGATACTGAGATACTGACAGTGCAGTGAGCAAAACCTATAATCTTTGGTAATCGTTGATGACATGGTCAACCATGTGAGGCAGCATAACTTTCTGAGATGTAAATATTTTTTCAGTGTACACTGCTGCAAAGGATTATACATCACAGCTGAAAAAAAAAATCACACTGGCAACATGTAATGACACCTACCTTACTGAAGAAATGGTAAAAAAGTGAAATCACGACAAAAGAAAGATTACTTTGATGAAACCTGAAAATCTCAATTTTTTATAGGCATCTATCTCCATAACAGCATGCAAGGAGTGACAGGTCCTAGACTGCCTATTTACTATAACCTGCAAGCTATATATCAGGGAAAGGGCATATCTCCCTCAGTCGGCATGCTTCCCAATGCCTCTGAAATGTTATCCAAATTAGTTCTAGGCACTGCAGTCAATGTCAGTCTCAATACTGAGGCTGTATTGAAACCAGGAACAGGATCCTGGGTTTTAGCACAAGGAAATGTTCTGATAATCCCCATGTAACACTAGTAGTCAGTTTCTCATAAGGCCATAAGGATCTGTGAATCTCTGGGAACACATTTGGTGTTATGGATGCTCTTGGTGTGGCAGTCAGAAATGCACAGCCTGGTGATTGGTCTGTATAGGAGAACATAAATTTGAAAATATCATTCTGTCTTACCCTGGAGTGGCTTAAGACTGTATATTGTGTTCCTGCTAGGGATGCTCATGCCTCTTCATTCATGCACAGACTTGCAAGTAGCACACAGCAAGTATGCATTGAGAGTGTGTGGTTTGTAGTCATCTACAGCTCAGGTAATAACTGTAAACTGAACAAATGGACTGCAAAGGGAGACTATAAACCACAACTGATTCTCATGCTACAACAGGAAGTTTATGTACAACTCATTTCCTCTTTTTCCTTTCCTTAACCAAATCATCTTTTTTAACCAGAACAGATCAGGCTAACAAAACAGTGAGGTCATGCCGATGAGGCATAAGGCACAATGTTATTTACGACAGAGCAAATTCTTAAGTAAACAAAAGTTATTTCATCCTCTGCAATTTTATGTCTAAGGCACTTACAACTTCCACTCTTTACAAGTTCTTGCATACACTGTCCAGTTACAGTCTGTTCTCTCTCTGTGGTCATTTCTGGTTCTTGGTTACTGCGTTGCCCTCAAAGCAAAACATTGTTCAAATGTACTAACATGCATTGTGGAAAGTACCCTGGCAGATTCCCAGCCACACAAATGCATGACTGAAACCCTGTGTACAGGACTATTATGACCAGAAAATGAAAACAGAGTATTTTGTCTTGATGTTCCCTGCAGCATAAATTTCTCTGTATCATGTGAATTAGTATTTTTTCTTATTCTAGTCTTAAATAACCTGATGGATGTAAACATACTAGTATAATTTTGTGTTTTAGCTAAGCATTTCCTTTCCCATTGTAGAGTACATGACCGCAGAAAATGAGCTTATAGTGCCGTACCCTCTCATGCGGGATATTCTCCTTAATCACTTAGAAAGACAGTAGTCAGAACAACTTTCAGAATTTCTGGGCAGTTACTTTCATATATCTTTGTTTATTGTCTTCCTCTACAAAGTACTGAAATTACATTGAAATTTTAAGAACTCAGAATGTTCTTCTCACATTCATTCATTCTCTCTGTTATCCAGAGGCATACATTTCATGGCATTCCAGTCTCCATTACTTGCTCATCACTGAAAGCAAAATTACGTGTCTTCACACAGTAAGGTTACTATGGTAGAGACTCAGTAGGTTTAGGGAAACTGTAAGAATGTGAACTGCCAGGGTTATACGCATCTTGCTGTGTAGGCTTTTACTAGTATCAAGAAGATGAAGTCCTCCCAAAAAGTTTTGTGATAATCCATGAAGACCTAGCAAAATGACAATCAAGGTGAGAAACAGCTAAGTTGTGCTTTACTTATATGTGACAATGTATAAACTATTTTCAGGTCTATATTAATTCAGTGAAAGACATACTCATTGAATATGCCTTCAGCGAACATCAGCCGCTGAAATTCAGTTACCCGAGTAATTTTTTCCATGGTTCGCAAACACTTGCCCACCAACTGTCCAGAACACACAACGGACTAAATCAAATCCACCCAAGCCTCCCACACTCCCCAATGTGGGGGGGCTACACCACCCACACCCCCCTAACTATGTATACCAACTCTGAGATTGCACTACAGAGGGGAAAATGGCAAAGTTAAGGTGATGGCCAAGTGTTTGCGAACTGTGGGAAAAATTCTGCAGTTCACTGAAGTGAGTTTTGGAAGCTGGTGCTCCTTGAAGACGTATTTGATGAATACGTCTTTCGTGGAACTAATATAGACCCATTATTTTCTAGTGTTGAAAATGCATTCTGAGAAGAGGAAAATTTGTGTTTAAGGTGCATTCATCCTTTAATATTTCCCATAAACTTGTCTTTCTTTTTTCTTTGCTGCCTACTGACCAGCATGCCCTATCATTGGGTACACATTGGTAAGACAGAGCTGTCTTGCACACATAGCACCAACCTTCATAGCTGACTTAGGCACCTCATCATTGTGGGGGCATCTCCCCCCCCTCCATGGGATATGTGTGCTTCCATACACATGCTTCCCTGAGAGCTAACAGTGCAGGCTTGGAATTCTCATGCTCACATGACTTTGCTGACATGGAAACAGTTGGCTGACCGGAAGCAACATCTTTCTCTTCCAGAATGGGCAACCTGGAAGAAGCTGTTTATTCCTACCCTCCCCTGCCCAATGTTTTCAGTGCCTGAGGCACTAATCTGTCTCAGGCCACAGTCAGGAATTTATTCCTCTGTGCCCCCAGAGCAATTTATCTATATTGATATATATATATATATCTTTTTTTTGTGTAAAATTATCCTAATCCAGCCTGAGTACACTGTTAAAGTTGGACACAGCAGTTTTCACTAAGAATATACTAACTTATTACATGAATAGGCTTTTCATGTAACAGTCTACCTAACAGTTTAGAAATTAGCAGTGTAAGTGAAATAAGGCACTCTGTTAGTGTAACTTAGTAACTTTCCATTGTGTATGCATTTTACAATTAACTGGAGTTCTTTTGGGTAATAGCGGGAATAAGGATATTGATTAACTAAGTGGTAAAACTCAAGTAATTCTTCCTGTGACGTGTCTGTTACCACTAACATATTACACATTAATGTAAAGATGTTTTACTCTGACACCCCCCCCAAAAAATGTGAAGGTGTAAATACTTTGTAGACCTGTTTGCTGCACTTGCCAGTTAGAGCAATCTTATCCATAGGTTCATAGGTGTGTACTAGGCTTATGACCCTGGAGCCTTTACAAGCCTAGCCCATAGGATTATCCTGGCATTGTGCCACCCAACCTTAGTTCCTAGTGCCTCTGTCGAGTAGAGCCACTGAAGTGATCCCCGGCATGATTTTTCTATAGGTTCAAAAATTACCAGCCCTGCCAGGTCTTGAACCCAGGGCCTTGTACACCCTAGTCAGAGCAATGTACCACTACCCCATTTTTATGGTTTATTGCTCTGCCTAGGTTCTTCTTTAGAACATTGGAGCTGAATTTCCTACAAACAAAATGCAAAGCAGTCATGGTTTAGCAAGTTTTATGCTCTCAGTACTTTGCTGGCTTTAATAAGTAACGAGTTCTTAACAGCGCAGTGCTCCCTTTAAAGTACCAGACTCAGGAATGCACCATCTTTTTCTAAATGGCACATAATAAAATAGTTGTTCTTAAATGCAAGATTCAGTATTGGTTCTAGGCAAGCTGTAAAGCAGATGATCTAGTAATATGTTATATCTGAACTGTGTCAAGTGCATTACACGTCACCAAGATCATTGGTGTAAGCTTTTAAGCTTTTATAATAAAAAGGCCATGAATTCTTAACAAAAGCACATCAGGCACATGCACCATCTAATCCTGTGTTACATACTGATATTCAAAATCCTCTTCGATTCACTTCCCTTGCAGTTTTCACTCGATTACTACCCACATTACTGTAATCACATGGAACACACAGCGGCTAGTACTGAGAAGCCTGTTTAAAAGAGAAGTTGATGTAGTTCAGATTTTCTGTTATTTTTGTCTCACTCCTGCCTCTTGCCCTCACATTCCACCCATCCATTAACCTGCTGCCCCATCCATTCTTCCAGGACACCATCAGCATGCACCTTGTGTGCGTTTGTGTGTGTATGTGTGTGGTTGGCCCTTGCATGTATGGCATGTGTAAGTGTGTGTGTGTGTGTGTGTATGTATATATATATATATATATATATATATATATATATATATATATATATATGGTTCCCCTTCACAAAATCGAACATTCAGAAACTTGAAATGCATATGGCCGATGCCATATGCTCAAATTTCTGAAGCTCGACTTCGTGAAAGGGAACTACAAAAAAAAGAACATAACACAAAAAAGTGTTTCTGCAGGGGGGGCCAGCCCCCCTGTACCCCCCCACCAGCCCCCGCTACTTATTTATTCTAACTCCGAGATTGCACTACAGCACATAAAGCGAAATCTCTCGTTCTGCGCTGTATGCCATTCCCCATTCACACAGTCGAGCTTCCACAATTTTGAGCATATGGTCTCAACCATATGCATTTTGAGATTGTGGCCATTTGACTTTGTGAAGGGGAACCATATATATTTTATATATATATATATATATATATATATATATATATATATATATATATTAGTGTGTGTGTGTAATGTGTGTATGGTTGGTGTGTGTGTGTGTGTGTGTGTGTGTGTGTGTGTGTGTGTGTGTGTGTGTGTGTGTGAGTGTGTGTGTGTGTGTGTGTGTGTGTATATATATATATATATATATATATATATATATATATGTATATATATATACACATGGAAGATTAATTTTATGACACTTGACTTCCTGGTGTCGTAAGGGTAGTTTAGTACCAAGGTGGATATCATATGGCAGGAGGAATCTGGTATTTCTTATCTTTACTCATGGCATAGGTACAAAGGGCATTTAGTGGGATGATCTCAGTTACTGTTACAGGCACTTAGAATGACTGCTGGAAACAATGTGGCTTGTCAAGTCTGGTGCTTGGGAGTGGTCTGCATGTTCAGTTAGACCATGTAGCTGCAACACACTCAGTCCTAACACCTCCCCCCAAGCAACTGTTCAGTCAGTCCCCCGACAAGATATTTGGTACCGTTAGCAAGGTTAAAACCCAGGCTACAGGCAATGCTTGTAAATAGCCTGCCCCTTGTGTCAGTAGGACAATATAATTTTAAATGGTAGTGTTTATCATCAGATCATTGCTGGTTTACATATACCCAGCTGAAAACATTATACAAGGAGGCAGCACTCGAATTTACATGTTACTGATTTCTGTTTTGGGTTAACATTATCTTAAGGTGCTTTATTTAGAAAAGACCTCAACTACTTTATGGCGGGTAAAGATATAACCAAATAGTACAACAGATTGTACTGATCAATGGGATATGATAAAGCAACATATAAAGTCACAGATACCTAGGTGAGAATTAGAAGTAGTGGAAAATGCAAGAAGGATTAAAGTACAGTTTTATAGCTTCAGAAAGGAAATGTAACTAGCTTAGCAGCATTAATTCTGAGCCCTAACATTTTAAACTTTTTGAATACTCCATACATAAGAGCAGCTCTCAGCCTTTTAAGCATTGAAACAATACCCTGTTATTTAGTTAGATTAAAAATATTGTGTTCATGTGGATGTAAACACACTCACAGCCAGAGCAAAAATAAGAAAAATAAAAGTAATTCACAAATTAGGGAAACTTCCAATCTGCCAAAAATGAAAATATGTTTTAGTTGGTGTCCTCATATTATTAACATATTGTGATCTTCATCATGCTAAGTAAAATTAGGATATAGAGTTAAGCCACAGTTCACAAAACAGAATCTCAAGAACAAAGAAAACTTGACAACACTAAGACAAAATATTTAATAAAACCTTAAAGTGAACTCATATTACTGTAAACACATGAAGTTCAAACAAATGTGTTTACAATAGTATGAGTTCACTTTAAGGTTTTAATTGGTCGTTAATTGATGGGTTGTGTGTATGATGTATATATAGATGTGGTTTTATTATGTATTGTGTAACACTGACGAAGGGTTATTTTGACCTGAAAGCTTTGTTGTTTTATTAAATATTTTGTCTTAATAGCATTGTCAAGTTTACTTTTTTCTGGATCTTCATCATGCTGTCAGTTCATCTGTTTTCCAGGAGGAACACTGTAATGCCTTCAAAAAGCAAACTGACTCCTTGTTAACTTTTATCTTGCATCCCTTATATAAAATCTGTTATAGATTTGACTACCAATACCCTATTGCCAGGAACTGACACTTGGGTAGTCCCCATACACAGTAAGAGTTTGAGGAAAAAACTTTATTAGACCACACAACAATCTCTCAAAAGGCAACTGGTCCTTTTCCATACCTATCCTCTCCTCCTTAAGGACGTGTCCACGGGACATAAAAATGTTTCATTTCTTATCATGTGACAGTGCGAGCTAACTGCATCCACTCTAATACTTAAAACAACATTCCTCATGCCTCTTCTTTCCAGGGATACTGTAACTGCCCTTACTTTCTTTTCCACCCTTATTCCTCAGTTCGGGCTCTGCCCATTCCTGTCTTTTGTATATTTACTGTGGTCAAATGCATAATTTGCATGAAAACTCAGGAAAACTGCAACAGATTACCTTGTTATTACAATAAGACTGTAAATTGTTTGTTTTTGATTTTATAAAGCCTTTTTTGAGCAGCCTACAGTGACAATTATAACTCAAAATGATCCTTTTTTAGACCATTCCACTAACCTGGTTAACAAATGAAACCAAGTACCTGGTTAATTAGGTGGAACACTGTCAGCATTACTGCATTTATCGGCAAACATAGAGACCACCTTGTTCACCTTCCCTCAGTAACCAAAGCTTTTACTATAAAAAGGTTCCTTGGAGTCTTCTTTGTATGCAGTTCAATCACAACAATTATAAATAACATGGGAATATAAGCCATATAAGCCATTCTTGTGTTGATGGCATGTCCCTTTTATCTGGTCAAACAAAGCAAAATTACCCACTAGATGACAGTAAATGGGTGCATGCTGATTGAGAAATCAGATGCATATTTCTACCTTGGCCGTATTCATAACCTTGACCTTCAGTAATCAGCATAGAAATAGATTTGTTAAGACGTTGGTTGTCTAAACTTGATAGCATGGCCACAGTACCATAAGATGGTGATTTTAAAACTAATAACCACTTCCAGACTACTCTTGCTGGTCCATCTGGTCTGTAAAGGAAATTATATTGCTAAACTGTAAATAAATTAGACTGTTCATAATCATAGGGTGCAGCTGCATAAATGCATTCTGCACTCTGTATTTGCTAAGCCACCTGTCACTAATACGATTCATAGATATGGATCGCAGTAATAAATGTAGCATATTAAAGACTGTCCTGTTCTGTGAATGGCACACCAGCACGCAGAGCATACCACTATTAAATATGCACACTGTTTTACAAACAGGAGATCTTTGCATGGCATGGAAGTGCTACACAGTGCAGCAGGGTACATCTGCATAGTAGAGTAATGTAAATCTGTGACAGCTCCCACTGGCTGGAGCTTGAAGACATCATTGTGTAGGGGATGGAGACATACATGGTTGAGATATTAGGTTTGCCTGCTCCACAGGACATTCAGTGACTAGTAGTTTTTCCACAAAAATGTGTTTAATCCATTTGTTTGAGCTGATGCATCAATCATCTTTGCTAGACATGCGGTATGTCAGCAGGAAGGGGGGTGCTGTAGTCAAAAGCACTACATCTATAGGTACATAGTTCTAGTCCAGTAACTTGCCCTGATGGGACCAGCTCATATTTTATTTCACTTATTTAGATTAGTTAACCAGGGTAGAGTGCTGATCCACTGAGGACCCCATTTCATCCTCCGCCCAGGAACAGAAACTCAAAACATTGACAGAGTTGAAATTTATAGAATGTTTTACAATGAAATGCAAGTATGAAGGTTTCAAATGACAACAGAATGAACAAGAAATGTACAGTTCAGCCAACAATAGCATAATCATTATATATTCATGAATGGCATAGTGTTTGTCAATAATGTACATTTCTGCTGGGGCAAGGGTATCATTTGCATGTGTATTCTCTGCATAGACTACTATGGCGATAAAGTGGAGTAAAATTGTGTACAGTGTCTTACCTTGTTGTGCAACAATCCTTAGGAATCACATAGACCCTTTGGTAAGCATTATTGTTGTGTACAAGCTCTACTGTATTGTCACATAGTATTCATGAATCCTACCTGTCGCTCATCTTGTAAATTCAAATAAGATGGTGAGGCTGGGTGTTCATTTAAGTCATTTATTACACACAAATACATCAGAATGGTTAAAGAGAATATTACACTAAATTAACTAACTGACTGACTGCTACACACATACATGCTTTCACTCTGGCTGCTCACTCAAAATGGCACTCTTGGTAGCACATGCACAGTACTTATGCATGTGGCCATGGACTGGAATAGCTCTTAAAAGTACAACACACACACACTGATCTATACTACCTCTGACAGTCACTGTTCTTTCAAACAGTGTCACTTTAACACAGTAAGATTTATCATATGCACACCTTCCCACTTGGTTGCAGATGCAGCTGTATGCATACATGCAGCCTGTGCCTGTATTTACTTAGTAATAAAATGCTTTGTAGCTGTATCAATTTTTTTTTAATTAATACTAGACTGAGTGAGTGACTGACTCAGCAGTTTCCTTTAAAACATGATGGTGCCAGGTACAATAGGTATTTAACTGTAAGAACCACCGAACTAGCGCATAATTTTAATTGTAAAACAGGAAACAGTCACTAACTGACCTCAGTAGTGCTCAGGTTGCTAAGGATATTTACACAAAAGTCAACAAAAGAATATAAACAGAAGTAACAAGAATGTAGAATTAAGTATTCAATGTTTGGAACATTGCTGATGGCAAGTGCAGTCTGATAAAAATATAATATTGCATACTAACAAAACAAATAATTAATATTCAACAAGTTCAGAATATTGTACTGATTCAACAATACTAATGAATCCAAAGAAATCTGTTATTATTGAGTGGCACCGGGCTCATAATAAAGTAAAATTAAAAAAAAAAAAAAGATGAAACTACGGAAATTAGCTCTAGTTATGTGGCAGGGGTGAATAGACTTATGATGCCCCTGCACTGGCCCAGTAATAAAGGAGCCTCAATCCTCACCACTGGCAACAGTGAGGGACATACACAATGGGAGGATGACAAGTACACACACAGTAAAGTGCAATTTCCCTTAAGAGCACACAGAGACCACAGTCAGTCTGGGGCTGGTTTCTCCCTCTTTCTCCAGATCCCCAGTAAGACTCCCCATTGGCACAGCTATAGGGTTGAGATCTCAGCTGAGTGGCCAAGCCAAAACCTCCAGCACCCTTTCTGTCCAACCAGTGCTTCATGTCCCTGCACAAGGAGAAGAGACACACACGCACACACACACACACACACACACACACACACACACACACACACACACACACACACACACACACACACACTCTTTGAGGTTTGATTTATATACAAACACACACACACACTCCTGGGAAAGGCTGGCACAGGTTTACTAGTTATGCCCCCTTCTGCCCAGGTTATCACTGTCACCAACCACTCTTATTAGCTATTCTAGGCCCTTAATAGTCAAGTCCTACTGTCTAATGTTACTAATAATCCAAATGGTAGTTTTGACCAAGTGCCAGGCTGTTAGGAGTGGCCTGTACAATGTCACCAAATACATATGCAAGTATGCTAAGAGCTTAAATATATCTCACAAATATCAGCCACAAAGATAGGTTTAAATATATTTAATAATAAATAATAAAAGAACAAGACAATACTCAGAAAGCAAACACAGTTACTTCAGAGTTCAAAATCACAGAAAATATTTTAAAACAACATTGTAGGACAGTCTCAAATACAGAAAACATCTAAACTAATAGTTAATATATTCCTAACTATATCTAAAAGAAGTCACTGTACCATATATTACTATTAGCAAGGCAAGTACAGATGTTGATGATGAGTGGCTATTCTTACTAGGTCAAATACAAAATACAAAATGCACAGTCTCTCTCTCTGAAAGAGTTTTTAAATTAATATCAGATATTACTGCTGAGTTAGCTTGGATGACATCACTTTTTGTCACCTGACTTAAGTTCCCAAGCTAAATGAAACTAACAGAATTTCAGATCTCTGTGTTAAAAATACACATCTTCCAGATGTTTGCTCAGAAATGAAAGTCATGGGCTAGGCTTGTAAATGCCGTCGGGCAGATAGCCTAGTATGAACCTATGAACCTATAAAACAATAAAACACTTTCAAAACAATGCATAAGGCACCCTAGCTCTAGACATCCTGTCTCCTTGCTGTATTGAAATTAGCTTTTATAGGACAATCATAAAGCAGTCTAATTTCAACTTATTTTCTTGAAGTTTTGCAAGTTAGCTCTGTATGTTACAGTTTCCAGTAGGGTACACTGTGGACACATCCTTGAAGCTCAGTACTGTGCAGCCATGTTCGACACACACTTCTGTACCAGCAGTTTAATATACACATAGCATATAGTTCTGTTTAAATCATATCAATGTTCACAAATGCCATAGAATTATTTACAAAATTCCAGATAGCTGGACTGGCAGTGTGACAAGAGTAGCAGAATGTTATTTCCAAGAAGTGTTGATTGAAACATTTAAAGAGACACTACATTTTGTTTCACATGACAGAAATAGATAAAATAGCTTCTTACCTTAGACTTTACATGTGGTAGTCTTCATAAGGAAAGATGCTATTCAGGTAAAAAAGAATTTGGTGGAATGTATCATAAATAAATTGAAAGACTAAACCACATTGCCATGTTTTTTCAGTGGGAAAATCTTGAAATGAGAAAATGATTTGTGGTTTAAGGAAATGTATTATGTCATGCTCAGAGAATGTCTAAATATCTCATTGATAAATGTAGCATACAGAAAACAAGCCATTGTGTAAGTAGCCATGACAGCATGCATAAGCTAGAAACTATCCGTGATATAGATTCTGAATTTCAAGAAAACCAATGCTTAGATGTACATATTGTAAATATAAAAGGTCATGGTATGCTGTGGATTACCAAGAAGTGACAGCTGAATGTGAATCTTGGAGGTGGGGCACCATCGTCTTGTTGTTTTATCTACTGATTATATTAAATTTTGTTCGCAGATAGCATTAACAAAATCAAAGCTGTTGTTCTTGTCTGTGATTGATGAGAAATTAATGCCCCAAAAGGTAGAATGCTGCTGATGATGTGAAGAGTAAATGCAAACCCTGGACTTGCACATATGTATTTGAGTGACAGATGTACTTTATGGCAAGGAGTGGGTTGAGTGTGAAGATAAGAGTAAATTAATGTGATGTGCTATTTTGGCTTTGTGTACAACTCCATAGAGTGGTGACCATAAAACTTCAACATGAAAGAAATATTTTTGTCAACTAATATAAAATTTCATGATAACAGTTTTGGAAACTGGTGAAATACAGGAACACTGTATAGTAACATCTTAAGTATAGTAGCCTAAGTTCTCTTTGTATATTGTGTAGCTGTAAAGAAGGGATACAGTAACAGCAATGGATTTTGGGTGGGACATGCACAAATCTCAAAATGTGTCAAGAAATAACAGACTACATCTAGGACTGTAGAAACACTTTCAGATGATAGTAATGTGCTTAATGATGGGTATCAGCTGAATTCTGTTTGATTGTTTTGTCTATACAGGACATAAACACTAGAACACTTTCCACTCTGCTACATAAGGAGTTTTAAGCTTTGGACAGATGCCGTAAGACAGTGTAGTCATCTGCTGTCTTAGGGCTTAAGATCCTGAGTTATTCAAGTTAAAGCTCCTGGATAAGGTACAGGAAAACTTAGAGGGTCCTTCCTAAGCCTGGGATCAAGACGGACTGTGTTAAGTCCATTTTAAAGAGCTTCACAGGTGGTTTGTCTTGTTTTTAGAACTAGGTCCAGGCTGAACTCCCACCTATTCCTGTTACTGAAGCAGTAACAATAAAAGAATGTATGTCATAACTGGACATAGCACAACAAAACATGATTTCAGCAACCAAAACCAGCCCATCTGGTACACTTAGTTATGTACTATCACCTTGCAGGGCCTTATGCCCCTGCTTCTGGAGGGTGCATTGATGTCATAGCCAGGAGTTCACACATAAGATTCTTCCAGTTTGCTTTTGATGGGCATCACTTTCAGTACAATGTGTTGCCATTTGGGCTTTCCTCTGTTTCCAGAATTGTAAGCAAGGTATTGGTCACCACAGCCAAAGCACTGCAGGGCAAGCATCTGCAGATTTTCCCTTACCTGACTGAATGGCTGTTGGCAGCATATCCATACACTCCCTTAAGTATCCCTGCTTTGGATATGCCGCAGCCTGCAGTCTGTGGATGTGGCAAATCTGTCTGACTCCTCTTAGAAGGTTGGCCTTCCTAGTTATCAAGCTGTAGACTTTCCAGTGCCAGTTGTTTCTGAATTTGGAGAGAGAATCCATAGGTCAGGGCTTGGACCACTATGATGAGGACACAAAAAGCGAGTCCAAGTACATATCCTTCTGTATATTCCCAGCTTATTGACTACTGCCTGTATGCCTAAGGATGAGAGTGTTATAAGTAGTGCCTGCTGAGCTACCACATGCTTTTGGACATTTTTCCTGGCATCAACCCCTTATAGCTGAGCCCTGGAGTGAGGAATATCCCCCATTGATCTCTAGGTGGCTCTTCACTTTTTTCAAACACACTCATCTCAAAATCTGATAGCAGAACCTTTGCATGCTGGGCGGGGTGTTTACTTAGGCTTCCGCACAGTTCAGGGGGTGTGGCCCCCACAAGGTCAGAGACTCCACATGAACCAGCTGGAGTAGAAATTGGTCTTATTGATCTTGAAGGACTTAAAGATAGTGTTTAGTTCTGAGGCCTGCCACTATCTGATTAGGTAATGAGAACATCCTGTGGTATCTAATCAGACAAGTGGTCACAATGTTAAACTCACTTAGCAGGAGGACATGCTTATCTGGCAGTGTCCATAGAAACTGTCTGTCACTGTCTCAGCATTTCATATTTTGGGGATGCAAATAAGTTGTCAAGTTCTGTACGCCACTCTTCCAGTCCTCTTCAGGATTAAGACAATGTATATTGTCCGACTCTTCTCAAAGTGGATCTTTTTATTGACTGATTTGTTTGTTGCCCTGAAGAAATGTGGACTCCCCCTTCTTCTATGTGGTGCTGCAAGGGCAAAGGGGAAGTTGTAACTGTTATATCCATTTTCTTGTAGCGTGGCAGATTCCTGTATGTATTTCTGCCACTCCAGCTAATTTCACATCTCCTTACAAAGGTCAGGTAAGAAAGATTAAAACTCTTTTCCATTACAGTGCTGTGTCACAGAGGGATAAATCCCACTACTGCCCAGGAGATTTAGGTTTGATTAGCAACTCAGTTGTTTGAAGTGCTGGTGGGATAGGATGGATGTGCCCATCCTGAGAGAGAGGATGTTCATCCAGGCACTCTCTTTTGGGAGGCATGGTCCATAGAGGGGAGTAGCTTTTGAATATAATATATAAACACAAGGAGGGAAACAAGGATAGGTCATTACAGCCACACCCTCCCCCGAGGAAACAAGGATAGGTCATTACAGCCACACTCTCCCCCGAGGAAACAAGGATAGGTCATTACAGCCACACCCTCCCCCCGAGGAAACAAGGATGATATGTGATCCTGGGATACCATATTGATCTTCATTAGCTCCAACCCTCTTGGGGCAAATCTGGGAGAGATTAAGATGAGTAGGAAGACTGTGCATAGTATGTTTGAACAAGGACAAGCTGATGGTTGTCTGTGTGGGATTGGAAGACTCATTACCATTGTTACTTTGTGGCTGACAGGGGTTTGTTTCAGTTATTTGCATCCTTGGTAATATAACTAGCTCTCCATGACCTAGTCAAAGATGTCACCCTACTGTCAGCATGGTAGCTGGTCCAGCGTAGGGGCTGGCACATGTGGTTAACACACTTTTTTGACCTATTTACTCTCATTCTACCAGATTTGCTGCCTGGAGTCTAACATCGAGACAGATAACAAGCCTTAAAGTTGGCAGTACTATATCTCTGAGCATGAAAAGTTCTCCATTTGGGCAGAAAAGTAGCCCCTACTGTTCCAGGCAGTCACCTTGTAGGTGACCTTGATTTAAAAACTCCTGTATGATCTGTACTTAGTTATTCCATGTCTGATGTTAATCAGCTGTCTGTGTGCATCATGACCTTGTGGGGTGCAACTGTGGCACAGCATTGGCTGGTCAGTCAGCTCTTTAAGAGAATTCTGCATCACTCTGCTTTTCTTTGAAGAACCTCTCCCTTCCATGGAGCTCTCACTTCATGATCAGCAGGTCTGCCTGTCTGCCATTTGAATTTACTGAGTCACCAGCAGTGAAGTTTATTTCTCTGAAAATTGTCTTTCTACCCGCCACTAGCTCTGCATATATATAATGTCAGTGCTTCAGCCCATGACATGTAGGGAAACTGTCTTATCTTTTACAAAACTCATGATGCTGTCAGCATTAACCCATGATTCTTCCTAAAAAGAGTGTCTGGGTTAACCTTGCTTCAGTCCAATTATTTTACCATTTTCTTTGGTAGAGGGTAGCAACTAGATTAGACAAGACTCTTCTCACCCTGGGTGTTTGCCATCAACTTACATTGTACCTGAAGTGACAGTGAAACTGTTATTCTTTTCCCTTGAGGTGCCAAGGGACTGCTCACAGCTGTCAAGCAGCACTTTCCAAGTGAACGATAATCTGTATTATATTTTTCCATAAGTGGCTCGCTGATCTGTGGTAGGGACTGTTGGCAAAACCAAATCCATGAGAGGACTGACTGCATTCAATGTTTCTGTCAAGAATGTCATATACCAATGGGGAATCCAGCAACTTGAAGTTAGCACACAAAAATGAAAGAAAGCAAAGCCAACAGTTTTCAATAAAATACAATCTCATGATGAATACTTTCATCTTAACAAGACTGATGAAGTTTGTGGTTTAGAAAAAACACTCAACTGTGTGATAATGTTCTTAAATGTTCATTGGTTTTAAGTGTGTTTCTTTTTTTTTTCACTTCTTATGACCTTGTCTAGTGGCTCCACTAATGATAATCAGTTGGCCCATTTTTTTTCCTGGAGGTATAGGACATGGGCATTCCTGGGCTAGACAAGAGTCCTGTGACTCATCCGTTGCTGCCCAAGAATCTTGATTGGCCCTTCCATTCCCAGGCAAGAATTGGATGGTAGGGAACAGACAGGCTTCTTCTGGAGGTGGCCTATCCTGTCCTCTCCTCTTTGGGAACATCTCCCTCCCCCTCAGCAGCTCCTCTGAGCTCCACCATTGCTATCCCCCAAGGGGAAGAGTGCCTCTGTATGCCAAATTCTCCTCTGCTACCTGATGCATATGCAGTGCAACATTGCAGGCTCAGCAGTCTCAAACTCCACTAAGTCACTTCTAGTGCTGTTGCTTAGAGTCAACCTTGTGGTAAGCTAGAGCTTTCATCTTCTCCACAGAATGGGAAAGTCGTCAGCGGCTGCTCAGTCCCATTCTTCCAGCCAGATTCTACAGGCACCTGAGGACTATTCAAACTCAGATTACTGGCAGAAAAGTCAGAGCTTTACTCCTGTATGCCACAAAACTGGGTTCATTGGTTTTCATTGTTTGTATTGCTTCAAGATTGTCCTATTTGTAGACTTTTTTGCTATGGTCACTTAGTCTTCATGTACACCTTCACAAGGCATTACTGCCTCATCATCACTGCAGTAATTGGGTCTCTTGGTATGATGGTACTTCCTGTCTCAGCTTTCTGAGCTTTGTTCTAGTGGGATTCTTTGACTTCTTCCACTCTTGTGATTTTGTGCTTGTGATTCATCTCAACCAAGGATGTATAAAGAAAGGTCCCCAATTTTAGTTATAATAAGCTCTTTCAGAACCCGCCAGCTTTTTCTAAACAGAATCTTTTGTAAATGGTCAAGAATACCACCTTCCTTCTCGATCTGTTAGGTATGTCCTTCCATTATCCTGTTGTGGTGAGTATCCCTAATATCCATCTTTGACTGCTGAAGTGTTCTGTAGGTAACACAGTTGCACTACTAACATGTAATAAACAAGTTTAGAAGTTTCAAACCTTTTTTGTCATTTCTTAATTTGCAAGAATGTGCTTAGTAGAGTCTGGAGATGTTTGGGCTGTGGTGATGAGTGCATCCACAATGTGTCATCACAGAGTGCAATAGAGCAGGTTTAGTTATGTCCCTGACTATGGTAGCTTTCAGAAATTTGTCAGATTCTGATTGGTGGAAAGTATGTACCCAACCAATGAGCCAAGAATAAGGACCCTCTCGTAGAGAATCTAATACAGTAAGACCATATCAGTTAATAATATCTTAATAAATTGGTATTATTCAATAGCAAGAAATTCCAGAAAGCATTCATATCCCCATTCACTTTACTAAAACGTTGCTAACAAAAAAAAAAAAAAAAGTAAAAACATATGAACCGCCAGAACAGAATAATGTTTGGAACTTGAAAATAAAAGAAATGCCATAAACTGTCTTTAACACATTACAGCAGAGTGTGTCTCCAGGTTTTTCTGCAGTTACCTCTTACTGCACCTCTAGGCATCATATATTGTTTGTTCATATTTGCATTAGTAATTCCAAAACCATGCTACATCCAAGGTATCCAAATATTTTATTTTGAAACATACATGATGGCAAACACAATTGTATTGATGTTTGACCTCTGCCAATGAGTATTTGTTAGAACTTTAAGATGATAACTTCATTTTTTAAAGGCTTAAGCCACACCCACTGGGAGTTAAAGATGCACACTCAAAAGAGCTGTACTTGAGGTAATAAATTAACAAACACAAGGCTTAATCGTGTGTCTTTTCAAGTGTGTTTTATTTCTAGAATCAGTGTCTAAAGGCACAACTTGAAAGCCTTTGATAAGGCAAATATTTAGGTCCTCCTAGGACCCAATGAACTGTTGCTGTACAGATGGCAGCCATTTCCCACAATTGGGTAGATTACCATGACAAGATGCTTTAGTGAGCAAGATAGATGTTTCGAGCCAAACATCAAGTGGGAAGGAAGGATGACCAATGGTATATAGGCCTTGCGTTGGAAATTAATACAGTTGCTGCATTCCTGACTTGTAGTATATATCACTTACATCTACAGATCTTCTTCCAGTTAGCACTGCATAGAAGCTTCTTTCAACAATTTAGCACCACTCAAAAAACAGACTGTTTTTCCCCTTCATAACATGTAAGAAAGTAGTCACCTCAGGCACTCAACAAATCACATCTGAAGGCCTGCAAGCCTTGGTACAGTTGCATGTGAAAAATGTATGTTAAATTTATAGTCCTCCTTCAGGAACTCTGCAACAAAATGATCATCTGGTTTTACAGAAATCCATGGTTATCCATGTTTTATGTGATGCTAGAGTCTCTCTGTCCCCTCCCAACTTGATATTGTGTTCATTCTTCACAAATACTATATACCAGTGGTCATCCTTCCTTCTTGATGTTTGGTTTTAAACAGCTGTCTTGCTCACAAAAGCATCTTGTCATGGTGATCTACCCAATTGTAGGAAATGGCCACTATCTGCAGAACAACAGTTCCTTAGGTCCTAGGGCAACCTAAATGTTTGCCTTATCAAGGCTTTCAGTTTGTGTCTTTAGACACTGATTCAAAAATAACCATATTATACACTTGAAAAGACATACGATTAAGTGTTGTGTTTGTTAAAGATAGTTTATGACATTTCTTTTATTTTCAAGTTCTGAACGTTATTCTGCTCTGGTGGATCATGTGTTTAACATTTGTGTTTTTTTTTACTAAAATTTTTTTCAAGTGAATGGGGTTATGATTACTTTCTGGAATTTCGATATTGAATGATACCAATTTAATAAGATAATATTAACAGATATGGTCTTACTGTATTAGATTCTATTTGAGATGGCTCTTACTCATGGGCCATTGGGTACATAATTTCGACCAATCAGAATCTGACAAATTTCTGTAAGCTTGATAAATGGATGTAACAGAACAATTGATGGCACTTTTGTACAGTTGTAAATATTGATGTTTCATGTTGATGTATAAATACTGTTCACCTTTAATTCTGTACCCAATACATTGTTGATGCTGTTTGATATTTGTTTGAAAAATTCAAACTAAAAACATTTTTTGGAAAATAAAAAAGAATCTGACAAATTTCTGAAAGCTCCCACAGTCAAGGACATAGCTATACCTGCTCTGTTGCAGTCTGATGGCACATTATGGATGCACTTACTACCACAGTCCACCAGACTGCCACCAGACTCTAGTAAGCACATTCTTGCAAATTAAGAAATAGCAAAATAGGTTTGACACTTACAATTGTATTACCTACAGAACACCTCAGCAGTCAAAGATGGATATTAGGGATACTCACCATGACAGGATAAAGGAAGGACATACCTAACAGCTCATTAAGGAAGGTTGTATTCTTAACCATTCAAAGGATTCTTTTAGAAGAAGCTGACAGGTTCTGAAATACTTTACAGTGTACAAACATGGAAGTATGTATTTTTTTTGCTGGCATGTCAGTCTGTTGATACTGCATACAGGTATGCGAGTTAAAATAGTATAATGAAAACAGGTCCTTTTAAGAGTAGTGCTGCTAATTTTGGAGAATATTCTTTTTCTTCAATAATCATAATAAGGGAGGAGGAGAAGCTATGGCATATACTAGAATTATTACTTGCATGCCAGCTTATGGATGGTGTATGTATGCATAAATGAGGTGCACAGTCCTATAGTCTGCAATTTAAAGGAAAGAAACATAACTGTCTCTGGACAGCAGTTCTTTACAGTACGTTGTGCTTGCATTTTGCCCTGTTTACTCAAAACAGGTTCATTTAAAACAACTGTTCTTCGGGGGACATAAATACGTTGACATTAAAAGTACCTCTAGACAGCATTTAACTGTCAAAGGGCTAATTTCTACCATACACATGAAAACTCTTACACCTTAACCCTCTCTTGTCATCGCCATCACTAGCTGCTTAATGTGTGTAGAGTAACAAATGAGTGTGCTATCAGTCTGGCAGCGTACTCCTTCACACAGATCTGCTGAAAGAAAGTCTGGTGAATAACACTTAAAGGCAGCTGTTGAAATGAGGGGTGCCTTTTATAATTCCAAAGAGTGTAATTGCAGTCCTTAGAATAATGAAGCTATGAATATGAATTGGAATAATATATGCCATGTCTGTGAATTGGAATAATATACACTACGTCTGAAGGTGCGATAACTTAAGTATTTTCCTATTTCAGTGTATATCAATCTCAGATTTATGGATGTGACCTACATCAGAGGAGGTGCAGAGCTTAAAAAGGGTTTAATATGGAGTTTTCATGTTTGTTGTCTTCTTTGAATTGCAGTTTATTTTAGAAATTCTAATCAGTTTTGGTACTTTTGTTAGAATGCCAGAGCAAGTCCTTTAGAGATTATTAATCTAAGAGTTCTGTAAAGTAATCTGTGTGATGATTTTGTTGAAATCTGCTTTGCAAATCACATTTGAGGGAAAATTTATCATGACTTGCCTTAGATGTGTGAATATAGAGAAAAATGTAGTGTGTGTGTGTGTGTGTGTGTGTGTGTGTGTGTGTGTGTGTGTGTGTGTGTGTGTGTGTGTGTGTGTGTGTGTGTGTGTGTCCATCCAGTGGTGTTAAACTATGTCTGAGATACCACATAGTTATTCAAAGCTAATGTCAGACTATCTCAGATTTACCACAGACTCACAGACTTAAAACTTGGATAATGTGGAGAAAGTGCAGGCTGAGAAAAGTGAGTTAATTCTGTGTACATTGAATAGCCCGGCCTCCAGTGAGAAGAGATGCCCTTATCTCCCCTACTTCAGAAAGTATTGAAGCAGCACAAGCCAAGCACAAAATTAATTTAATGAGTGTTGAAGTTTTAAATGTTGCACTAATAGCTTTGCTTTGGAAGTTTTAAATGAATAAGGAAGATTCTGGAAAATGTAAACATACCAGGGGATGCAGAAACCAGGATAAATGTCATATCTTTTTGCAGAAACTAAAATAAGAGCAAACAGTCCATGAATTCCAGGAAAAAGTAAGCAAAACTGAAAAATAATGCAGGATCAAAAGGTCCAAGCCTGAACAGTGAAAGATTTCTTTTAGGGTTTCTTTCTATGTGTGTGAAGTTTGCCAACATTTCTCCTAATGAACCCATAAAAACAAAACATAAACTGAAACACCCTTGGGGCCAAAAGCATTTGAAGGAAGGGCTCAAGGAGGATAAACTGGCTTTCTGAACAGATTAATCTAGTGCAAGACTGAATATAGGAGCTCTAATGTACAGATGAGAAAAAACTGACTGCAGTAAATTACAGAAGCTCAACCCACAAGACAAGCACAAAAAGGTTATCAACAAGAACTCCACATATGTGGTTAGCATTAGATTTATTTCCATACAACCAGAAGTGAGAGACACAAACAGCCATGAGAGTGAGGTTTTACTGCAGTACTAACCCCTCCCCCCAGGTCATTCTGGAACTAATACAGAAAGTTAAGTGCAATGTTAAAGTTCAGTGCAGAAGTAGGAAAAACAGACATACTTTAGTATACAACAAATGAACCAGTGACAGTAATTAAACACTTCAATAAAAGTGGTTATAGAAAGTTATGAGTCAGTCTAAGGGGAGGGAGGGTGACTGAATTCTAACGAAAAGGTCATAGGTTCAAGGCTTTACTTCCACATAAATATTGAGAAATGATAAATAATCTGGTGAAGGGGAAAATTCTCAAGGAACAGAGTTCAGCTGGATTCACATGGACTACCATGAGTAAAAGTGAGTAAGGACATCATTTACCTAGAACAACTTTTAAGTACTAAATTACAGAAAGTATGAACAGTGACAGTTCAGTTACTGTCTTCTTTTCATTATTCCAATTTCCAAGACATATTAGTTGTGGTTTGCCTCTAGTGAGAAAGACAGGGACTACCTGTGTCTATCGGCATATGATCAGAAGTGACATCCTATTTATAACTGTACATTCCCTAAGAAAAAAATGATAATGGTCACCATTTCTGAGGAGATTTCCCTCTGTCGAAGTCAGCATCAAAGTAATTATGTAATGAAGGGAGTGTCTTCTGCAGTTATGAAGACAGCTGGTTGTAAATAAACTAATCAGGGTGTGTGTGCCATGGACGATCCAACTAGTTAACCATAAATACAACATACATGTATATATATATATATATATATATATATATATATATATATATATATCTATAAACATATTTTTCTATACAACACATGTGTATACACACACACACACACACATGTACACAGCATATCATAAGCCATACACTGGGCCATAAGCGACTCAAGCTTTATAGAGCTAATTTAGAAAATGGAAGAAGTTAGTCACTGACCTGCTTATCTTTCTTGTGGTGGTCAATGACAAATTTCTTAGTTCCTATTGCATCCTGACAGAAATCAAGAAAATTGCAGCTTATAGGAGTAAGAGCTAGGACGTTTGACTACTGAATACTCACATAAGTATGTCAGCAATCTATGTTGTAGGACTCTGCATGTTCCTTCCACAGGGGAAGAGGAGTATTAGGTAGGAAAACAAGGAATCCAAGTCCCTAACACCTAGTGTATGATAACATCTTGTTCCCAATTAAGAGGTCTACATCAGACATTTGAAAACACCGCAAATGAATAACAGCCATACAACATTTATACCAAAAATCCAACAAATAACACAGCAAGAATGTGATCAAGAAAGTGAATGAAAAACATTTCTTAACAAAAACAATAAAAAAAAAATAATGAATGTGGAAGACAGACTGCTGCCATGCAAGAGGGCTGTATCCCCTATTACTGTAATTACAATGAACACCTAGCTCATTGCAATGAAAAGAACATTCTCCTTCCTCTAGTGCAAAGGCTGACTCTCACAGAAGCCAACTCTACAATGTACCATCTATGAAAAAGACTATATTCCTGAAATGGGAGTGCTTGTATACAAAGCAGCTAGAGCACTGCTACAAAAACAGCAACCAAAACACAAAATACAAATTATGAAAAAATATTATTGCATACAAACATGAAACAGACTGCATTTATAACAGTGTAGTCCCCCACTCACTCTTACAGCTGCACAAAGCACTTCTATTTGGACACAGGGCCAGCCTTTATTCAACTGGTGCCTTAGGCAAAAGGGCTCCACAGTGCCCCCCACACTACCCAGTCCCCCATCCAGGTCTACCTACACCATCCAGATTACTTTTTTCCTTCATTTTTCTCACAGTTTGTCTTACCCTTCTGTTTTTTCCTGTATTCATCCAACACATTTTAAACAAACTTTTTATTTACTATAAAAACTAAACAAATAAAAACTGGAAAAGTGCCCCTGCTGGAGTGGTGCCCTAGGTGGCTGCCTAGTTGGCCTATGTCCAAGGCCGGCTATGAAATCACATAATAAACAGTAGTATTCCCCTTATACCACTCCTGGACTGTTATAGTAATAGCCAAAAACATGCAGACATAAGCGACGAAAAAAGATACCAAGTTTATCCTATTTCCTCAAATAGGTTATTTTTTCCTGTATTTCAGGTTAGGCCATATCCTACATTTTCCATGCTTGCTTAAAGACCTTTTTGTAGTACTCAACAGAGTTTACTAAAGAATTCTGCAAAAATAATATTTTAGTCATAGTTTTAAGTTACTTCACTCTGTCAGTCTGACAGTTGGCTTAGATGATTAAGGAGCTGTTTCCTGTGGTCCAGTGGTAAAAGGTTTGCCCTTATCAGACCTATCATTGAGTATAATGCCCCCTTCAACATGTAACTGACTAGATGTGTGCGGCAGTTACAACACCCACAAAGGTTCCTTACCAGGAGAATCCAGAGAATAAATGCACTGTCCTGTAGTGATAGTCTTAAAGCTGTATCTCTGTACTTGGTCTCCTACAGATTGCTGAGAGGTGACTTATGCCTGGCACACTAGGCATCATCGGATCCATCTCTGATGGACCTTCTGCATTTCTGCAAAACAAACAGCATTAGAACCACTATTTCTAGGGTTTTCAATTTTGCTTGCAACAAAAACAGGGCATGTTGAGACAGATGTGTCTCAAAGGATTCCCATGCTCTGGAACAGCCTTCCCATCCATTTGAAACAATGTCCATGCTTAACCCTATTTAAGCCTAACATTGACCGATAGATGGAAAATCAGAAATTCACTGTGGCTATGGCTCCCATGTCTCTGAAAGATGGAGGCAGGCAGTAATTATGCCAAAATTAACATACCCCCCCCCCCCCGCAGACATAACCTTTACAAACATACTAACATACCACTCCTAATAAATGCCAATAATACATAGGGACACAATTGGTTTAGATTGTGCGGCTAAGCTTATATAGAGCCTGGTGGTCATTAACCTAGTATTTACCTATGAACCTATTTGATCTGAAGTAGTTAACTTCATTTGTCCATCAACCTATGGGTATCGGATCCATATCGGATCCGAGCCGGCAGCTTCAGACAGCTAAGATCCGAGCTCCAAGCTCCTCCCCTTACCCATAACTCCTTGCTATCCTTTCCTGACCTCAGATCTCGTTTGCTGCGGTTCAGTCAGCAGCTCTGAATGAGTTTAGGGTGTGGGAGTAGATCGTTTTTGTGAGAAAAATCCTTTTTCTTTTCTGTTATAGTAGTAAAAAATTGTGTGTGTGTTACTCCTTAGTTAGTTTACAGTTGTTAACTGTTTTTGTAGTTAAGTTTAGTTAAATTGCCTCCCCCCGTGTGTGTGAAGGTGTGTCTGTCTTTGGGCCTAGTGTAAATTTGTCCTTAGTCATGTCTGAGGCCCCTAAAGCCTTCTTTTCTAAATGCACCGAGTGTGGCCATAAGCTGTCCCCAGCGGATGGCCATACTCGGTGTGTTATCTGCCTTGGAGTTGACCACCTCTCCTCAGGCTGCACCATTTGTGCAGCCTTCAACCCCAGGGCTTTGAGGGACAGGAGGTCGAAGTTGATTCTGGCGGGACTGTTGCCCCCGGACTCGACTTCGTCCTCCTCTCCCTCCGTGGCACCTGCTGCGGCCGTGGCAGTGCCATCTTCCATCCCTGCTCCCCTTGGCTGGGACTCACCCTCCCATCCCAGGCCAGGAGGAGAGGGAAGCTAGGAGGGAGAGGAGAAAAGAGAAGCACCACAAGCGGCGGGCTGAGTCTTGCTAGCAAGTAGCTTCTCCCATGACCTCCAGGCCTTCTCCTTCCCAGCTCCATTCACCATGTTTTTCCCCGGAGCTGGAGGAGGAGGAGACCCAGCCGCCTTCGAGGTCATCGAGGCAGCACTCCCGGCCCACCTCGGTGGCCTCCTCTAGGTCAACTCGAAGCTTGTCCGATGCAGACATGGACCGAATGATGCATAGGTTCCTCCAGGCCCAGCTGCAGATGGGAGTGCTCCTGCCTCCCCCCCCTCCGGGGGGGAGCTCAACCTACTTTTTCACCCCGATTGCTCCATCTCTGATCCACTTCCAGGGTTCGGAGCCTTCAGAGCCGGGTAGCATGGGAGCCGGGGGAGTGTCGGCGCCGATAGTACCTCGTACTTCGGCGCCGATGGCACCCTCGAGTCTGTTGGGTCCATTTTTGGAGCCGAGCTCTCTGAGTCGAGAGCTGAGCTTCAGATCCAGAGGTGTCAGTATGTCTTCGGCTCCGTCTTGGTCAGAGCATACTGGCCCTTTGGATCCAATTGCTTCAGCGCTGGCTCCTATCAACACGTCGGATCCGAGGGGACTGCTCTCGGATCCCAGAGAGAGCAGTTCTCCTTCGGCGTTCGATGTCGTGGAGAGGGTATTGTCGGGGGATTTGAGGCCCCAGGCTCCTACTATGGTTCCACCCTGCATTCCCTCTCAGATGGGCCTCCCTTCCATCACCCGACCCCAGGGACAGCCTGCGCCTACGTCCCAGATAGTTCCCTTGGAGGAACAGGATGTGGTTGGTGAGGCCTCTTCGGACAGCCCCCCCCCCCCGAGGAGATTCCTCACAAACGTAAGTTCAAAAGGAGGCACTTGCCTCACCTGAGTCCTTGACAGAAGACACAGACTTAGGGGAAGGTTCCCCAAGGTCACCTCCCGAAGACGTCTCCTTCGGAGACTTCATGGAAATGCTTCAAATTAGAGGGGGGTGGTCAGCCCAAAAACCTTCCTCTGATGAGTCTGTGTTTCTGGAGGTGTTTGATGCAGGCCCATCTACCTCTTGGGTGTCCCCTCCCGCCGATCCCCTGGTAGACCTGATTACTACCAGGGCATGGAAGGAGCTGGACACTGTGGAGCCCATTCCAAAGAGACCAGATAAAATTCTTAGCCCCCCCTTCTGATAGGATGCGTTGGAGCAAGGGTGCTCCTGTAGATGCCATGTTGGTGGTGGCCGCCACCAGAAAGGAACTAGCCCAGGAGAGTTCCTCGATCCATCCTCCAGACAAGGAGTCTCAGACGATTGACTGCCTGGGGAAGCGGATGTTCGCTTCAGCCACCTTCTCTGTAAGGTCCCTGAATTATATGGCACACGTGATACGACTCCAGTGGGATCTCATCAAAGAATATGCTGGGTCACCCCCAGAGTCCATGTCAGCCGAGGATAAGAAAATATTCTCAAAATGGCCACTCTCAAATCCATTATGAACACCTCTATGTGGCTCCTCTCCCATGCTACGGAAGGAGCCGCTAGAGCTAGCGGAGCGGGCATTGTCTTACAGCGGCATGCTTGGCTCCGCCATTGTGATTTTGCGGAACCCTTCAAGGCGTCCTTCGCTAATGCCCTGTTTGATGGTTGTTCGCTATTTGGCAAGACTGTATGCGACACACTGGTCCAAAGCGAGAAAGACGGGAAGACATCGTCTGCTGTTGGAGTCTGCTTCTCTGCTCCCCAGAGGTCCTTCTCTAGGAACCAAAAGGGACAGAAGAAGATGTGGTGCCGGAAGTATCAACTGTCCCGTTTCGCTCTGGACCCCTTGTCCTTCAGAGGCAGAGGAGGACAGGGTGGACGCCGGCCAAGAGGCAGAGGGGGACCGAAGAATTTCTGGTCGAGAGAACCCTTTTCTGATTGGCCTGCGCAGCAACCCTGAAGGGTTACCCGACTGCTCCACTCTGGAGGCAGTCGGGGGGCATTTCTTGAGGCACCTAGCAGTTTGGGAGTCCATTACAATGGATCACTGGGTGCTTCGAATCATATCCAGAGGTTACAAGATTCCCTTTCTCAATCTCCCTCCCAGACGCTGGAGCCTCCCCGATGTCCCACCCAATCAAAGGGAAGCAGCAGCTGCAGAAATTCTCCAGCTGCTAGAAAAAAGAGCAATCCAGCACGTCCCCCCAGACCAATCTGGATCAGGCTTTTACTCCAGGTTCTTCTTGGTGCCAAAAAGGACGGGGGACTTAAGACCAATCCTCGACCTGTCCTTTCTAAACCTGTTAGTGACCAAAGAAAAGTTCCGGATGGTCACCATTCAATCCATTCTGCCACTCCTGCAGGAGAACGACTGGATGTGCTCTATAGACCTCAAGGATGCGTACTACCACATTCTGATGGACAGACGATCCAGAAGGTTTCTCTGCTTACGGCTAGGAGCCAGCCACTACCAGTTCAGGGTCCTTCCCTTTGGTCTTACCACAGCCCCCAGGGTGTTCACCAAAGTCTTGGCAGTTGTAGCGGCCCACCTGAGACTCCAGGGAATACAGGTCTTTCTGTACATGGACGACTGGCTCCTGACCGCCCCCACCAGGCATCTACTGTGTTCAGCCAGAAATTACTTCCTCCACTTGGCCTCGCGACTAGGAATCAAAATCAATATCAAGAAATCTTCTCTCCAACCAACCCAGATCTTGGACTTCATTGGGGCCAGATTAAACACAAACCTTTTGCAAGTCTTCTCAACTCCAGACCGGCTTCGAACACTAAAGCTGCATGTGCTGGCCCTTCTACACTCCCCGGCTCCTCCAGCAGAATTGGTCCTGAGGGCTCTAGGTTCCTGCTATACTTAGTGCTCTTGAACATGAGGGTACTACAATGGACCTTGCAGGTTCAATGGTCCATCCTGCAACATCCACTGAGTTCACCCATCCCCCTCAGCAGGGTTTGCAGGAAAGCCCTATTCTGCTGGCTCCAGTCCCCGGACCTCCAGAAAGGTCACCCCTTCTCTATGTCCCCTCCTCTAACCACGGTGACCATGGACGCTTCTCTCCTCGGGTGGGGGGGGCACTGTATGGGCAGAACCATCCAAGGCACGTGGACCCATTCATAGACCTTGTTGCATATTAGTGTCCTAGAGATGAGAGCGGTGCTTTTGGCATTGCAAGCACTCCAAGCCCTTCTTCCCTTGGGGACAATTGCAATTTAGACAGACAACATGTCAGTAGTCTGGTATATCAACAAGCAAGGGGGAACCAGATCCTACCCACTTTGTCAAGAGGCCATGAGAGTCTGGGAATGGGCGATCTCCATCAACCGCTTTCTCATAGCGATGCACATTCCGGGCTGGTCGAACATCTTGGCAGACAGGCTGAGTCGAACCATCCTTTCACCGTACGAGTGGTCTCTGAACCCAAGAGTAGTGAAGCAAATCTTCCTCAAGTGTGGTCAACCTTGCTGTGATCTCTTCGTGTCTCCTTCGAACACAAAGTGCAGCGATTACTTCGCTCTAATCCCCCCACCGGGGAAATACCCCAGAGATGATCTGGTGCATGTTTGGCCATCTGGTCTACTTTATGCTTATCCACCTCTTCCCCTAATGCTAAATTTCTTGCAGAAAGCCCGTCGGTTGGGGAGCAGAGTGATTCTCATAGCTCCATTCTGGCCTCGCCAAGCATGGTTCCCATGTCTATGGTCTCATCTAGTGAATCCCCCATGGGTTCTAGATCCCACTCCGGATCTGATCTCTCACCCACTAGGATTAACAACCCTGAACCTGGACAACCTCAAGCTTACAGCTTGGTAGATCCAGTTCCAGTAATAGCTAGGACTCCCGGTATCTCGTCCTCTGTTAAGGCTATTCTAGTAGCCACTCACAAGCCTTCTACGAGAAAGGTTTATAATAGCAAATGGAAACGCTTTTCAATTTGGGTGGAGCATAGAAATTTAGACCCCTTTACAGCTCCGTTACCAGCAGTACTAGAATTTTTGTCAATCTTATTCAACCAGGGTGCTAGCTCCTCTACAGTCAAAGTCCAGTTAGCTGCAATCTCCCACTATCACGTGGGAAGTGATCTCGGTCCCTTGGCCTCTTCCAAATTATGCAAGACCTTCTTGAAAGGTAGTTTCTTCTTGAGGCCTCCTGTTAAAGATGCAGTTCCTCCATGGGATTTAACTCTTGTTCTCCAGTCTCTGACAGCTCCTCCCTTTGAGCCTGCAGCTTTGGTAGATCTAAAATACTTATCTTGGAAGACGGCTTTTCTTATTGCCATCACCTCGGCCAGAAGGGTTTCAGAGCTTCAAGCCCTTTGCGCCAAACCACCATACTTGGTTTTCCATAAAGCTAGAGTTTCTCTCAGGACCAATCCCTCCTTTTTGCCCAAAGTTACTTCGGAGCCCAATATCAATCAATCTATTAATTTACCAGTATTCTTTCCAAATTATCAGAACAAGGGTGAATACAAGTTACATTCTCTGGACGTACACAGGCAATTGAAGTTCTACTTGCACAGAACCACTGATCACAGGAAATCTGAACAACTCTTTGTATACTTTGTTAAGCCCTCTTTGGGAAAACCAGTATCAAAAGTTACATTGTCCAGATGGATCTCCCAATGTATACTTCTTGCATATAAGAGTTCTGGCCGACCTGAACCCGAAGGAGTCCAAGCCCACTCTACTCGATCGATTTCTACCTCTGCTGCCTTTTGGCCCAGAGTATCATTGGATGACATTTGTTCAGCAGCCACTTGGGCATCATCTCATATGTTCATTAACCATTACAAGTTGGATATAATTTCCAGAGGGAGAGTATCCTTCGGCTCTGCAGTGCTCCGGAATAACCCAATAACCAAAAAAACGGACTTGCTTGACGAAAGTTTAATGAAAGGCAGATAAATGCATAAATAACGAATAACAAATAAGCGCTTTCGTTTGGCTCTTGCCAAACTTTTTCAAACAGTTTACACATCACTTCCTGTTAGTTAAATAATCTTTATCTGTGATGTAAGTAATTAAAACCATTCTAATTATTAAAGAGCTAACACACATAAAAAGCCTTTAAAAGTAACAATCAGAATAATACAATCAAATTAATTTCTTGCAATCAAAACTATTTTTTGTATATATATATATATATATATATATATATATATATATATATATATATATATATATATATATATGTACCGAACAGATGGTCAATGAATGTGTGCGAAGGAAACATACATATATCTGTGTATAATAATAACTGCATATACTAAATGCATTAAACACACACAAAGGAACAGCGTATAATGCACACTCGCACATTTAAACCTATATCAAAGGATGTCAAAGAATATATACATCAGTAACTGGGAACAAAATTGCTTAAATCAACTTACAAAATTGTAATAAATCCTGTAAAATGTATGAAATGTAAAATCCATGGTTTCTCCATAAAAACAAAACAAAAACTAGTGGAGAATAAACATAAAAAAAAGTGCTCCAGAATATCCTTCCATGAGGACCTCCCAAGGATTGGGTAGCTGGGGACTCTGTCCCACAGGTTGATGGACAAATGAAGTTAACTACTTCAGATAAAGAAGTTATGTACTCACCATAACGTTCCATCTGAGTAGGTAAACTTCATTTGTCAGCAACCGACCCACCCTCCATCCCCCTAACCTATAGTGCGTACTAAAGGATTCCTTGCCCTTGTTTCCGGATAACTCTAGGTTAGGATGTGCAGGTGATCCTTTGTGTTTTAATGCTCTGTGTTACTAAGCAAACTCGATCTGAGGTCAGGAAGGGATAGCAAGGGGTTATGGGTAAGGGGGAGGAGCTCGGATCTTAGCTGTTTGAAGCAGCCGGCTCGGATCCGATATGGATCCGATACCCACAGGTTGCTGACAAATGAAGTTTACCTACTCAGATGGAACATTATGGTGAGTACATAGCTTCTTTTTTTGTATTTTCTCTTCTACCCAGTTACGCTACTGTACAGAGGTTGGAATCATGTCATGTATTTCCTTTGACTCACAGCTCATTAAAATGTTTGTTAAATAACACAGTTAAACAGAAAAAAAATGTTATTATATGGAGGCAAGGCCAGCTGTATTCCTACCCCCTTGCTTATACTATACCAGCACCTCAGTTACACAAAAGTGGCAAAAAGTGAAAAGTCAACGCTCAGTGGAAGTTTTTAGGACACCTTTTTTGTGGTATTCAGACTTATAGAGAAATTGCCATTGTACTCCTGTTATGCTCCTCAAAGGTTTGTTTCCGATATCGTGTTATTTACATGAATGTAGAGCATGTGCTCCAAGTTCCATCTTTTCTGAAATTAAATCAAATTAATTTTCTTCAGCCTTCTTCAAAGATGAACACTTCAATAAATGTAACCAATGTTACAGATCTTCTCTGTACCCATTCCCCATTTCTGTATATTCTGCCCCACAAAGCCTCCATAACTGAACTACTCCCAACAAAGGCCTAATCTAGATTTTATATGCAGAATGGCAATATTTACCTCCCAGGACAACATCTCCTTAATGATGCATCCCTGTACCTCATTGACCTTTCCAAGAGCCTCTTACATTATGCCATTGTTTTCTAGCTGGTGTAAACAGCATTTTTTTTTGCACTATGCTTTTTAGCAGTGAGTCTCATAGTTTGTGAGTAAGCTTGGTTTTCATTTTGTTAGACTATATTTCCTTGCACATTTTGCTTTAAATCTTAATGTCCTTCACTAAGGACAGTCATTTAGTATAGTCAGGTCTGTTTGGAGGCTTTGTCTTCATCAGGTTTATACTTGTATCTTCAGTGTTCATCTGACTTTGATGAGCACTAAAAACAGCACAGAACTGAACAGTGAGGCTTAACTGATGTCATTATCAGATCCTTTAATAGACGGCTGTATTACATTAACATCTTACCTAACATTCCATTTTAATTTCAGCTCTCATATGCCTCTTTTATTTATTTTCCACATGGTGTCATTTAAGGCATAGTGTCAAAAAGGCAAATTTTACCACATGCTATAGAGAACCTTTTCTAGTTCTTCTTTTATGAAATCTTATAACCACAAATTCTCTGGATTCAGAGAGTATCTGAATTTCTGCTTTTTTACATTTATTTAAAAACACTTATTTAGTTTAACAAAGTTATTTGTTAGAACGTGTACTAAGTGATTCATGGTGAGCCTTTTGCATTAGCAATTGATAAATCAGAGTCTAGGCCAGACTAGCTGGCTTGTGGAGTTGCAGCTTTTTCAGTGTCCATCCTTTCAGTGCAGCAGAAGTAGATACAGCAGTTTTGCTTACAGTCTTATCTGTCATGCATGCAGTGATCGCTAATGACAAAAAGCAAATGGCTCAAATGGCTAATCCTCATTCAGGAAAGGAGAAATGCCAAAAATACATTTGGTATAGTGGATGGCATGCACAGGAATGAGTAAGGAAGTTGCAGTGTTGCTCAAGAACAAGCCCTTGTAATCTTAGGAACAATGCTGTGTGCCCAGCAGAAGTTCATATTAATTAGCTTCTGCCATTTATAGATTGGTGATTTCTTCTGCAAACAATGTTACCACCACCTTGCATATGACAAAAGAAAAATCCACAAATAGGATGTGCTGCATTTTGCAGGGATGTAGTTCCTCCCCCTACCAAATACATACACACACACACACACACACACACACACACACACACACACACACACACACACACACACACACACACACACACACTATGACTGGATTATTACAATGGTGTATTTGCCTTTATTTTTATTTAAGTTTTTAT
The DNA here is from genome assembly GCF_019279795.1 of Protopterus annectens. NCBI lineage: Eukaryota > Metazoa > Chordata > Ceratodontiformes > Protopteridae > Protopterus > Protopterus annectens. Next base: position 1,158,249,496 of record NC_056743.1, read on the forward strand.
AGCTTGTTTATTGGGGTAGGGCTGTTATTGACAATGACCAATTTTATGCCTGATCAGGCTTGTACAGCTACAAAGCATGAAACAGCAATACATTAGGTACAAAACATGAAGAACTGAGAATAGAAATATTAGCCCTCAAGGTTTTAACTGCAAAGTCTTATTGGATATATTTACATTTATTTATGTGTTTTATTTATTTATTTGCTTTTGTTGATCAGGAAAGTCCACTGGGCTTTAATGAGCCCATTTTCAGTGGAGATCTGGGGAGAAAAGCTCCAAAAACAAAATACAAGATAATAGAAATTTGTTAAATAAGCGTTTACAAAGCGTAGCAAATTTACAAACAGGCGATGCTAGCAGTTATGAAAAGAAGCTTTGACTCATGGCAAGGTATGCAGTGCAAAAAGAATTGAACTGAAAAGACAGATAAGCTATACACATATACAATTATTTAGTACATATTAGATAGAATATGCAATTAACTTATATAATACTCTTAAACCAAGTGGGAAAAAAATACACAATTATTCTTATACCGTGTAGAGCAGAATGAAGTAGAAGCTGCTTTTCAGGGGTGACATAGATGGGAGAATAATGATGAGTATGGGGGTAGTAGGGTTAAACCAGGAAATCCGGTTATAGAGGGTTTGGAGGTGGTGCATAGCCATTGAGAAGAGAAGTATTGATGTAGAGCCTTTCTGAATAAGGGGGCACTATTAATGGTCCCGAGAAGAGGTGGGAGAACATTCTAGAGATGAGCTACAGTAAAAGAGTAGAGACACTGACCTGCAGGGAGTTTAGGTCTATTTACTTGGGTAAGAGATTGATTTTCAGATCTGAGATACCTGCTTGGTTGATAAAGAGTCAGAAAGCAGGCAAGTGCTGGGCAATTGAGATGTTTATAGATAATTTTGTGTGCTGTAGCTAGTTATATGTATGTGAGGTGTTGTGGGAGTTCTAGCCAGTTCATGGATTGTAATGAACAGCAGTGATGGGAAGAATATTTTGCACTAGTCACAAACTTAGCAATTTTGTTATAGCAGGTGTCCATCTTAGCTTTTAAGCAGGACTGGATATTTGTTAGAATGGTGGTGCCACGGAGGAGAGAGAGTAGGAGAAATGTAAGGGCAAGTGTTTTTCTAGTGGAGTAGTTTAAAAAGAGTTTGCATCTGTAAAGGGTGCCGAGTTTTTTTAATGTTGTTGTGGATGGGTTGGTCAAATGATAGGTTATCATCTATAGTAAAGCTGAGTAGCTTGGTATGGGGGACTACCTCTATGGCAGTTTTGTTAGAAGAATAAATTATACATTCTGATTTATTAAGAGTGGTGTTTTTTGGGTGTAAAGAGCAGGAGTTTGATTTTATTGGGGTTAAGGGCTAGGTGATTGTTGGATATCTATATTTAGGTAGCAGAGAAAGCATTTTGGGTTATGGTCAGAAGTTATGTTTCTGAGGTACTGGAGTTGATAAATTGTAGAATCATCTGCATATTGAACTACAGATCCACGAGTGAAAGCGGAGTGAAAGTTGTTTAATGAAAATACTGAAAAGAAGATGTCCTAAGATGGACCCTTGGGGATCTCCGGTAGAAGTAGTGAGGGAAGGGGAGAGGGATTGTAGCCATTTGGTAGATTGTTGTCTGTTTTTAAGATAGTTGGTTAACCAGTCAAGGACAGGAGTGGACATGCCTAGGTGTGAGAGCTTAGAGAGGAGAGTAGCATGGGAGATGGTGTCAAAGGCTTTAGAGAGATTGAGGAAAGGTGCAGAGACAAGTTTACCATCATTGCAATTGTGGTTAACAGTGTTCAAGAAGGACAGGAGAGCAGTTATGGTGCTGTGACCAGGTCAAAAGCCATGCTGAGTGGGGGAAAGGAGTTGGTTTTGCAGTAGATAATTCATAACTTGGGTTTGAGTACATTTTTCCATTATTTTAGAAATGGGAGATAGCATGGCTATAGGACGGAAATTAAAGATTTCTGTATTGTCGCCACAATTGTGTAAGGGAATGATGAAGGCTTTTTTCCAGATGGAGGGTACATAGGATTCTTGGATAGATCTGTTTATGAGAATACTGATCGGGTAGCTGATAGATATGGCTGAAATTTGCAGGTATTCAGGGGATAAATTGTCTGGGGCAGTAGTACCAGGTTTGAGTTTTAGCAAGAGTTTAGTTATAGTGGAAGTAGGAACAGGAGAGAAAGAGAAAGGCTAGGGAGAAGAGTTTGTTGAGGAGTAATGAGCTGGTATTGGGTTGTTATTGTGGCTAATTTGAGGAAAGGTGGCAGCAAGTCTGGATATAGTATCTATAAAATAGGAATTGAAAAGTGAAGCTATTTCTGCTGGAGTTTTGTCTACATTTGAGCAAGATTTGCTCTTGGTGACAGGGTTTAGTAGAGTAGAGATCAAGTTCCAACATTTTTTTGGGTTGTAGTTGCAGATGTTTAGGAGACAACAGTAGTATTATTTTTTTATCTTTAATGACTAGACATTTTACTTGATTGTGGAGCTGTTTGACTAACTGGAGGTTGATGGGAGTTTTACTTTTCTGACATATTTTCCATGTTCTATCTCTGGTAGTCATGAGTTTTTTGGTATCTCCAGATAACCAGATTGCATGATTTGTTTTTATTCTCTTGTTTCGGAGAGGGGCCATTCTATTGAGTATACTTAGGAATGTTGAATTGAAAAATTCAACAGCTTCATCAAGGGGTAAAGATTTTAGAATGTTCCAATTAACTTTACTCAGAGTTTTATTGAAGGTTGTTAGGTCGAAGATGGCTAGATTTCTGGTGAGTCTGTATTGATGTTGGTGTAGAGTTGTGGAGTAATTGCGTGTTATGTAGGCAGGATGATTGTCACTGTTACTGCAGGGCAGAGTTCCTACTGTGAAAATGTTGTCGGGGTCAGATACTATAATCCAGTCAAGACTGGAACCATTGTTGTTATTTTTCCTGGTCTGGGTTACACTAATAATAAGTTGGGTGAAATTATAGAGATTTGTGGATAAATGTGGAGAGGGAGTTATGTGATCTAGCCAGTTTATGTTAACATCACCTAGAATTATTGTTTCATTGTGGATATTGTTTGAAGTCCAGGTTAAGATTTGTCCTAATATAGGAATATTATTACCTGGTGGGATGTATATGACTACCAAGCAAAGACTTTTGAATTTGTTCATTTTTAGACGTGCTATGATGAGTTCAGTTGCAGAGAATTGGAGAATAGAGTTTGAGTAGGGGATGAAGGTAAAAGAGTTAGGGTAGAGAAGCGCAACTCCTCCCTCTTTTTTGTGGTGTCTTTTATGAATGGCTTTGGCCATGTCTCCATTACAGCAATTATATCAGGTCTAAAATGGGATATCCAGCAATGCATGGACTTCTGGTATCTTGTTTCTAATGCTTTGTAGGTTTATGATGGTGAGTTCTAGGGATTTGTGAGGTTTAGGGAACTGACAGGCAGAAGGAGTAGGACTGGGGTTGGGGTGGATGTCCCCACATTGGTGTAGAGTAGTGGTATATCTAAATGTTGTGTTGATAGCAGTTTACTCTTAGAGTTCTACTGTGTTGTGAGGAAAGTTGTATGTAGAATGTTTGTGTCTCTGAAAAGATTGTAGGTTTGTATGATTGTAGGATGGTAGATTGTAGAGGAGTAGCAAGGTATTTGTGGAGTATAGGCTAGAAGATATTTTGTAATAATGTTTGTGATTGAGGGACTGGATATAATTGATGGAAGTGATTATAAAATGTGTGTGAGTTAGATGAAGTGGTGTGAGTTGTAGGATGAAAAGAGAAAGAGAAAGAGGAAGAAGTAATGTAGTCATAGTAGTGACATTATAAACTTGAGACAAATGTAGAGGTACCAGAAAAGGCTATGGCAAGGGGGAAGAGATTGCTAATAGAGACAGTAAGTCTAGTTAGAAAAGGATGCTAGTAGCACAGTTGAATGGGGAGTCAGTTAATTGGATATATATTGAATTAGGTGGGTTGGGTTTACTGATTGAAGCTTGTGTTGATTGGTAGGTTGATGATGGGTGGGGAATGGTTAACTATAAATGTAACTGATGGGGTGGGTGGGAATGGGGGCAGGATATGGGGAGCAGAGAGAGGCCACGCACAGCGAGGGTGAATGGAGCAGGTTGACCCAATATGGACCTGGCTGCAGATACAGTACAGACCAAAAAAACAATTAACCTTTATCCAGTTGGGTAAGATAATGGCACTTTTGCAACTTAAATCATATATTTCATTTCTTTACAGAATTTCTATGCAGTAGGGTATGTCTGGACTGGTAGCTATTTTACAAGCTCCATTAGGATTTTATTGCCCATTAAGAGCAGACTTTCACTGGTGGGATGTAGAGAGAAGTTGAACAGAAGGGATGATGAGAGCTGGAAATGGGCTTAGTAGTGTGCAAGCCTCTAAGTAAAATACTTAGTTCTTAGTAGTGAACCCTGTTTCTATAGTCCATAAAGCTACACTGTAAACTGTTATACAGGTTGCGATTAAATTCAGTGACTTAGCATTCTTTTTCAGGGGTATCAGTCCTATTGACCACTTGATAAGGGATTAAAGTGACAGCAAGCAGTATTGAGGGGGCTGGAATGCCAAAGAGAAAACAAGTTAGAGAAGGGGGCAGGGACAGTGGGAAAAGGGAGAAGAGGATTGGAAAATAGTCTTGGAAAGGAGGTCTATTAAATAAGGAAACAAGCAACTTATGTGGGTAGTTTAAGCAGTTTAGTCTCTGGATGTAAACATAGTATATCATACAGTAAAATCAGTTGAATTTAAGCTAAATAAAACAGGAGTAGCTCAATATTGTTCTTGTATCTCCTGATAAATAGGGAATATGTCAGTAGGAATTGAAAGTAATACTGCCACTATTTAGTTATATCAAGTTTGGTTAAGTAGCAATTAGTACACAGCATTAGAACAAGATAAAATATATTCTATTCATAAACAACACTCCAGTTCTAATATCAACTATCACATCTCTGTAGCGCGAAAACAGAATAAAAAAAATAAATCCTCTTCATCAGTCGAGTGCGACCAATTGCAAAGTTAGAGATAATAAAGAAGACAGAAAAATTAGAGGTGAAAGTGGGAGCCAAGAGTCACAAAGAGAAGCTAAGCAGCAACAATATTAACAATCAATTTACAACTGGCATTGATCAGCATCTTGCCAACATGTGCATTGGTCACAGTATTTCTTATGCAATAAGGCTCACAGCTTACACTTACACACACACACACACACACACACACACACACACACACACACACACACACACACACACACACACACACACACACACGAGGTGAGCTGTGAAGAGATGCTGATAAGGCTGTGAACATATCAACATCTTATACTTGGAAATGTTGCCTAACTACTTGTAGAGAGAATGATTTGTCATGAGACAAATTGTATTTCCATAACTAAACCAGCAACATAACACTATTCCTAATCAGTAGCTCACATCATAGAATACAAGACTCTCTTTGTTGGATTTTATGACTGGATTTGACTTCTTAATCAGTCAGTGGTTAAGATTCATTTTTTGGATGTTTCTGCACTTCTGGACAGGTGTTCACATGTAATAATCAACACTCTGATGACTTGTGTTGATTATATAAGCTTGCTTGTCCCCCATGTCCACTAGCTTTTGTTTGTACTTGCTATCATCAATAAAAAAACCCTATATTTGCAAGCTATTTGAGTCTAACTTCTTGTACAAAAGAGTTCTGGATGTGAAAGAACAGTGACAGGAATGTCCTCATGGTACATACAGGATGGTTCCTCATAATGTTATAATGCCTGTAAACATGTTGGGTGGACTGGAACCTCTCATTTCGGAGGCAAGTATGTAGTGTTTACAATCTCATTGGCCTGTCAGAGTTTTGGATTGTTCAAGATTAGCAAGTATCTGATCCTTTTCCAGTCTTCCGTTGTCATGGAGGACTTGAGGCCTGGAAGAGGTTAACCCCTCAATTTCCCATTCTGTGAGGTGTATCCCAAATCTTTCCTGAATTTGAGTGACTTAACCCTGTATTCTTTCAGCCTGATTATAGGAAACCCTTCAGCCATTTTTAGGAACAAAGGGCTGGTACCCCATCATTTAGAACTTTCCTCCAAACCCATTTAGTCTGATTAGCCCTAAACGAGGACAAATGGAGAAGCCATTAGGTAAGCCCATGAGCAAGAAATCAGGTAGTTGGATAACTCCTGGTTATTAATGCCTCATTTTCAGGATTGCATCACTAGAGAACTTGCCTTATTTTGGTTCTGGCACCAGACCAGGTGCAAGCCATTGCAATGTACCACCTTTGGTTTGTTGGCCCCACAGGCCCTGTACCCTGAGTGGGCTGATCTGTTGCTCTGGTCATGGCATGATTCTGGCTGTGGAGCATTGGAAGTATATAGAGTTTGCTTCTCAAAATGATTCCATAAAGAGGCTTGTGTTTTTAATTTTTAACATGGCTGAAGCTTCAGAGTGTCTGTGTTCTTCCCAGTCCTCCTGTGGATAATCTGTCCATTAGGGAGGATTTACTTTGTAAAAAGGCATGTTTAACCCTTACCTCATGTTTTTCCTTTAGAAATAACTTTGGTGGGTACTATCTTATGATCCTGAAGGCATATTCATTTGACTATAAATGTCCATAAAAGGGTCCCCAGTTCCTCCTATCAGGCTGTGGCTGATTTGACTGAATTTATGACAAGAGTACTCTAAAGCTTGACTTCTGTGTAGGTTATGTAGGCCTTCAGCATTCTCAGGAACCACAGTCCTTACTCTCCAAGCTGATGAGATGGGTACCTCAGGAGGGTGCAGGTTTAAAAACACTGTGCAGTTATTTTTCTTGTAGGGACATACAGCCCTCAGCTGTTCATTTCACCTCTTAGCATTCCAGCCCATCCATATGGACTCACTGCTAGGAACACTCTTAAGCCCTCCCTGAAACTGAGAAGAGGACTTCACCTTCACCCTTTTTTACAGCTCTACTTGTATGGCTAATTTGGGCTACTTCCTTTTAGCCACTGGAGATGCTGTGGTGAGGGCTGCAGGGACAGTAGTGCTCCTACATAGCCTGCTGGGACTCATATTGGCACTTTTTAGAGACAAAAGTTGTGCAGCCTTCAATTTCATGTTCCTTTTGACAGGAGATATGGTATGAGCAGGAGTTGCAGTCCTGGATAGATGCATTCTGTGGTTGCTTATAGCCCCTCTATTCATAAGGGGGGGTCACTTTTTTGCTGACATCAAGGGAAGGAAGATGCCCTACAATTACCCTGGGTGCAAGACGAAGCAACTCCTTCTGGTCTCTATCTGTGTTTGTCAGATTCCCTGAACGGTCATTTAGCTACTTTTTTATCCATAGCTTGGCTCCTTTGGATCAACGTGAGGGGGTAGCTTTCCTGTTTTTCTCAATGGATGGCCACCTCTTCAGGGGTTAGTAGATGTGACTTACTTTTCCTTCTTTTGTTCTTTGTCTTCAAAGGTTTATTTCCATGGGAAAGATTTAGAGCTTGCCCAGATCTGATTGCTTGGAGGGAGAAATGGACTTATTTTTCTGTGGGATAGACAGCTCCTTCAGGATCACACCATCTTCTTGAGAATCTATGTTTCTGCTCCTCCTTCCTTGTGGGGTTGCAGTGGTGGAGACTGCCAGATTGTGGGATGCCTACCCCCTTCCTTGGGGTGTTTATTTTTTTAGTGCAACAGATCCAATAAAATTGGATGGCACTCCATTTTAAATAATAAAGAAAAAAAGTGGATTGTGAAACTGGGTGGGCTATTCCCACCTGGTCTAAATGAACAATTCTAAGATGGACCAATCAGATTTGAGACTATTGTATATATTACTGAATTGAATATGATTTTTTCTTTTCTATTTGCACCGAAGAAGGCTGTGAAATGATTCCGGCCGAAACCGGTCTGTTTTTATTTTAATAAAAGTTAACAACACACAGTATGCTGGCTCTTTCTCTTTTTGGACACTATTTTTTTAGTGACCCTACTGAGTCTTTGGTTGGACTGTCCCCTGAGTGAGACTTTTGAGATTTTTCAGTCTCCAGAACCTATCCAGGTGTAGACCAATGGGGACTGAAGCTTGGACGGAGGATATCTGTGTCTACATGCTATCATACAGGTAGTCATTAAAGTGGTCTGTGTCTCATCAGTGAAGACATTTTTGATAAGGCCCTAACCCTGACCCTAATAGCTGACGTGAGCACTTGTATCACTGTGAGGTACTCTACACCCTCCCAGTGCACATGCATGCTTCCACCCACGTGTGTAAAAGGGGGTTCATGAGGACACATTGACAGTAAAGTCTCTAACTGTAAATACCATGAAACAATTTCACTTAAAGCCACTTTTAGTGAAAACCAAAATAAAGAAGTTTTTTTTTTTTTTTTTGCTGTGAAAGTTCCAATGTACCCCCATATGGGGCAAGACCCCTCACACCCCACTAACTACGCTAAACCAACTCCATAGTTGTACAACAGTGGGATAACATGCATAGTTCGCATTTACTGAAAGTGGCTTTAAGTGAAATGGCCTTGCGGTATCACCAATTGCCCAAGCTCCAGTCAGTTATCTGTCTGGATTGCCTTATGACGGCTATCACCAGTTAAGTATCACCCAGCTCACTTCCTCAGTTTTGGTCTTTCTAGTGTTGTGAAAGTCTCCAGTTGCTTGGTGGCAGATCAGTACACCAAAACTACCGCACCCTTCCTCCAGGATGGTTGAGTAAGTCAGCTGATCACTCTCACACTCCTGTGCCTGATATTTCCAGTACCCAAACCTGTTTGAAGCTGAGTCATAATCAGGATTTTATTGTTCTTTGTAACAGAACCAGAAATGTCATTCTTTCTTTTCGACCACCCAGTGCTGGATGCAGGATAGAGACTTAAGATTTGACCAGTGTTCAAGTTCTGGATGAACCTTCCTATTTGTAAGTCACTAATCTCTTTAGGGATTGTCATAGGGTTCAGGTACTAGGGAGCACTGTGGGCTGGTCCCTAGGTCTTCCTGATCATATAATGTTTTTTTGTTGTTGACACCCCTTTCTGGGCTCAGTATGAATTCTGTTTTGCATTTCCTGTTTTGGCGGGCTGCATGTGGATGCCAACTCCCTTTATGTGGAAATCCTTCCCCTCCAAAAAGCCCATGGATTCCATAATTGGTTACCACAGTAGTTCTTATTCTACTGAATGAGTTTCTGTGATTAGACTCATGATTCCTTCTCATCCTGTTAGCATCTAGGGCTGTCCTCCTCCCCTAAGTCAGGATAGGAACTCTGGTGTTGGGTGCTCTGGTCCTGTTTCCTTGTTGTCAGAATAACTGCTCTTTCATTTTTATTTCTAGGACATTAGACTAGAAGGGTACTGATGTGTCATGTTTCTTGTATGTAGTTAGGGTTTTTCAAACTGATTCCTTGTCTTGATTTTATTTTTCAGGGATGAAGTTATTTATCTAGAAGGGAACAAGGGATGGAGTCTTTTTGTCCTTCAGAGATTCCAGAATCTCTTTCTGGACCTGTTCTGGGATGACACTTCAGCTAAGGAGATGTGCTACTACATTTTGATGCCTAGTTTAGACCCTTTTCACCTGGATCCATAATTCTTATGTCCAGGTTCTAAGGAGGGTTGATCTGATAGGTAAGCCTACCCCCTGCATTCAAGTGGGGATAATGATATATGTAAATTGTACATTGTTCCACTGCATTTGGTTTGCTGTGGGTATTTGGAAGGTTATAGATGCGGATAAAGATGTCTCTGCTGGGCCTGTTGTTCCACACCATTGAATAGGAAGGCCCTGTACTTGCTCACTGATGCTGAGGTCCAGTTTTAGCAGTGCAGGCAGAGCTTGCACCAAGAGAAAGCAGTTTTATATCTCCTTGTGGAGATCCTTCACTTTCCAGAGTGTTGAACTTTGTGGTCAACTTTTTTTTTCTGTCTGCTATTGGATCCTTTCACCCACTGAGAAGGGATCTCATCAGTGGGGAATCTACCTTTCCCTTTCCTGTGGTGTTCTGCTTATACAGGTACACAGCGGAGTGTTTCTTTTTCCTACCCACTGGAACCCTTATTTTTTTCCATTTCTCTTGAAGAGGTATTCTCCATCCCTTGTGGGGTCCTTTCTTCTCCAGGTAGATAGGTTAATAGATAAGTACTAGGCTAGCAATCCTTGTGGGCCATTTTAAGCCTAGCCAGTTTCTCTTTTTGTACCCAACTAACATATTCTCTTTTGTTAGAGATTGGCCTTTCCCATCCCATGGTCAATAGTTATTTATCACCCCTAATGACAATAAATGACAATAACTGGCATCATACCATAGAAAATTTGAGGGGACCCATGCATGGCATAAAGTGTTTAGGAACTGCCTGTATCCATTAGTGGTACAGAGGGCAGTCATAGGTTCATTTTCTGTTTTCCAACCATATATCCATATTGCACATGAATATAGACAGGGATGAACTTTATGTGGATGGGGAGTCTGTTCCAGAACAGCAGAATCCTCTGTGAGATATACCTGCCCTAACAAACCATTATATTAATGTTGAAAAAAAAGTTTAGATCCC